>NC_140256.1:13132575-13415075 GCF_949987555.1 Borostomias antarcticus | reverse complement strand
TAGCCAAAACACCCGAGCAACGGCACCCTGACCCAGCAACGGGACTGGAGAATCCCAGGACGGGACCCCCCGTCAAAGTGTTTCCACACGCTTTTAGCAACGAAATCCAGACTAATATCTTCGGCCTCTAGCTGAGCGCAGCGTTTTACAGACTGCCTCGTGCGTCCAGGCATCGCCCGCCAGACCCCACCACACCACTTCCTGTTGCATCGTAAAGGTTAAATAAAAAAATAAATAAAACGTCAACATATCAGGACCAGAAGGACGGGCCTAACAGAACTGTCCAGTCACTGGCGCTGACCGGACACAGACAACCAGTCACTGAAGTTATTAGAAAGATATAAGGAGAAAATACTATTTTTCAGTTCCACGCAACACTACTCTGTGTTTCACACGACGACCCGAGCTGGACGAAAGAAAACAACACCAGAGAGGGCTCAAGACACGCTTTCTGAACTTGACCAATGAGAACGCTCGTTTGCCGCCAGCCTTCGCGTGACGCCGTGTCTCTAGCGGGGCCGTCCCGTGCCGCACGATTGGCCGAGAGCCTGGCCACAACAGACCGTGACATCAGCGTGGGCGGCCGATCTCAGTCAGCCATCTCCCCTGTCATTTCCTGGAAAGATGGCCGCTGATTCCAGGTATCCCTCCGGTCACACATTCCTCTCCGCCTCTCCCCAGCCAGAGCACGCACACACACACACACACACACACACACACACACACACACACACACACACCGCATCCACTAGGTCACAGGTGTGCCCAGGTCTTAGGCCAGCTCTTTGGACCCCTGGATCAGGTTGCATTCTGACACACACACACACACGAGCACGTGTGCACACACACCATCACACACCACATCCACACACAAACACCATCGCACACTCCTGGAGGTCACAGTTCAAATATCCGCACTGGAAAAAAAAGGGTTAGGTTATGCGCATATTCTTAGTAAGGTTGTTACTGTTAACAACATAACATTGTGTTGCACGGCGCCTTAGCAATTGCGTTACACGCACATGCACACACACACACACAGGTACGCACACACACACTCCGAGATTACAGCGTTACAACGGTGCTACAAAGGTCTCTCCCTCCAGCCCCGGCGCCCTGTACCACTGGCCCTGCAGCCCAAACACAAACCACTACTATACTCCTGCTCCTGCCCCTCCTCCTCTACCCCCACCCACCCCCTCTCACTCTCTCTCTCTCTCTCTCTCCACCCCTCTGGCCGCCAGCGCTGGGAGGGAGGAGAGGAAGGGAGGGAGGGAGGGGGGGGAGCAGACCACCCGGCTCTCATGGTGGGTCTGACTGTTTACACTGCCCTGCCTCCCTCTGTAATACATCTGGCATTCTGGGGCCACTCTCCCCCGGTGAGAGGGGGGGGGGCGCAGGGGGAGGGGATTATGGGTAAAGAGACCTATTCGGCAGAGAGGAAAAGAGGGAGGGGTGGGTGGAGGTGGAGGGAGAGAGAGAGAGAGAGAGTGGAGGGTGGGGGGGAGGACCCAGGAGCGGTCTCTCTCTCTCTAGCGCGCGCGCGACCGGTCATTCGCAGGGCTCTGGTTTTTGAATAAGAGGCGCTGCGAAAGAATGCAAAATGTAAACAAGAGCGCCTGGAGGCATCTCCACCGCTCGCATGCACGCGCACACACACACACACACACACACACACACAACACAAACATGTCTAAACTAGCAAGCTTTTCAAATGATTTCTTTCTTTTTTTTAACATTCTCTTGGCACAGGTAGGTTGTTTAAACTGCTTTTAAAGTATACAAACTCACAAAAACTTTGAAAAACAACGTAGTAAGTCAGTGAGTCCTGTACCACGGCCTTGATATTTCCCCACACTAAATCCTTCAGCAGCTAGTCTGCACATTTCATCAACTCATCAAGTTTAACACAACATTCTGGAATGTTATTCCTGCTGGTGAACTGGAATCCTGTTTGCAGTGAATTGATAAACACCAAGTTAATTGAGTCCAGTGTGTGTGTGTGTGTGTGTGCGTGTGTGTGTGCACGTGCATGTGAGAAAGAGTAGAGAGTGAGATGAGTGTGTGTGTTGTGTGTTCTGTGCAAACTAGGCAAAAATGTTGGGCGTGTGCACATTTGTGTGTTTGATTGCTTGCATCTGCTAAATGAAAGCGGATGAGAGAGAGAGAGAGAGAGAGAGAGAGAGAGAGAGAGAGAGAGAGAGAAGGGGCTAGTGGGTTGGATGGCAGAGCAGGGCCCATAGAAATAGCCTGCCATGTCATCCCCACTCAACCACCTCCTCACTCACACCAGACCAAAACCAAGAGGGGCTGTGTGTGTGTGTGTGTGTGTGTGTGTGTGTGTGTGTGTGTGTGTGTGTGTGTGTGTGTGTGTGTGTGTGTGTGTGTGCATGTTCCCATATACACAAAAACAGCATAATTCGATCACCAAAACCACAATCCTCTCAACAGAGAAAACCCACATTCGCAGGCCTCTTCCTCCTCCTCCTCATCCACATTAAAGGGTGACGAGATGTTTTCCTCATCCATCCGGCGTGCTCCACTCTGCTCCACCAACAGCAGCGATGACATCAGGACAACTGTGCTACATATTGTGCTACATACAGATACCAGACCATATACCACACCACCATAGCTTGTGATGCGTGAAAAACAAAAAACACTGTCACAGACACTAGTGAACATCCACACTGTATAATAAATATCGGAGTCATTGAGCAACAATCAACATACAACGACCCAGACTAAGGGGTGATGTTCTACTGAACGGCCATACATTTGATAGAGATCAATCTCATATCGCACAAACGCGCAAGAAACACCCACTAAATACACTCTCTCTGAAACGTGTCCACACACACTCGTACACACAACCGGGGGGGGGGGGGGGGGGCAGGGACAGTTGCTGTGGCTGATGCCTTCATCCCTCTCTCCCTCTCTCTGCTGTGAGTCCTCACTCTGCACCCGGGCCACTGGGAGGGTATCAGGTAAGGTTTTAAATAGGGAGGGGGGCTCTCTGAGATGACCTCAGGGCTCAGGGGGGACTGCCCTGTGGCCTCTGGCCTGGCCCCCACACTGCCGCCCCGCCGGGGACGACAGGGGGAGGGCAGGGGAGGGGAGGTGAGACAGGGGAGGGGAGACAGGGAAGGGGACAGTGGATGACAGGACTAGAGGGCATGAGAGAGCCACTAATAGTGAATGTTTCTCTCTCTCTCTCTCTCCAGCCAGCTGTAGTCTCTGCTAGGAACCATCTACAGCCTGGCCCCCTTCCCCTCTCTTTGTCTCCATCCCAGGCCTCTCTCTCTCCCTCTCTCTCCCTATCTCTCTCTCTATCTCTCTCCCACTCTCTCTCTTTCCTCTCGCTCCCACTCTCTCTATCTCTCTCTCTCCCACTCTCTCTCTCTCTCCCTCTCTGCAGCCCAAACCTCAGCCCTCCTGGACTGCTCTCTTCATTTCTCACCCCATCTCTCTCCTCCTCCTCTCTTTCTATCCTTGGCCCCTTTCTCTCCTCCTCTCTCCCCATCCTATTCTTTCGCTCCTTCCCCAGCCACTCTCGGCAGAGAGAGAGAGAGGGAGAGAGACAGAGAGAAAGGGAGAGAGAATGAGAGAGGCTGTCCGACAGGAAGGCCAATGTTTATGTGATACAGTTTTAATTAGAGTCAGCCCACTCTGCTATTTTCTTTACAATTTGGCCCGTGTTTGTGTTCTCCCAGAATGCTATGGGATGGCTCGACTTTCCAACCACCACGAGGAGGGCCGTCAGGGGGTCTCTCTCACTCTTTCTGTCCTTCTCTCTCCCTCTCTCCTACTCCCTCTCCGCTGTCTGTGAACACACTGTGGAATGCAGACACGTTTGTGTGTGTGTGGGGGGGGGGGGGGGGGGGGCAGACACTAACTGCAGTAATACTACAACTTCCTGCGAGTGCCCTAATCATCCCTAACCACACACACACACAGTTACTCATCATATCTGTTTGAGGGGGAAGAAGGAAAAGCATGTATGTATGTAGTACTGTATGTGGTACTGTCCTCGTCTAACGATAGTGTCCTTTGTTGTCCACATGGCAGATTGTGTATTCATTGTGTTCATGTTCTTTGTAAGGATTGCAGATGGAAATTAGCTTCCTTGCTAAATCTGGTGCATAGCATCTCCTTGTTTTAACCGAAGCAATTAATGTATGTGCACACTGTCCTGTTTAAACTCAATAAACTAAACTAAACATCACCATAAACCCCCTCCCCTCCCAAAAAAGAAAAGAATCCAAAACAAAAACAAAACCACGCCACTGGAAGGCGTGCCCCCCTGCGTGTGCGTGATCAGTCCCTTTTGTGACCGCGTCCCCCTCTCTCGCTCCCCCCCTCTCGCTCCCCTTCTGGTTGAATAAACAGCGTTTCCTGTGTGGAAGTGTTTATAAACGGCGTGTGCAGCCTGGAAATGGGACAAACAGCGCCGGGCCCCGAACGGGAACAACCCTGAACACAACCAGCGCCGGTGACGAAACACAGGATGAGATCACGCCCGGCGCTGAGAGCTCTGCTCTCCGAGATGTGTGTGTGCGTGCACGCGCGCGTGTGTGTGTGTGTGTGTGTGTGTGGGGGGGTGTTGGCGCTTCCATGAGGGGTCGTCAGAAGGTCGCTCATGGAGGACGGCGGTCCGGAATGAAACGTAAACAGACGCCCTCACCTCCTCCGTACACTCTTCCACTCTCTTCTCTCCTCCTCCCCTCCCACAACGGGCCCGTGCTCCTGTGTGTCCAAACCCAGCGCCGCGTTCCGCTGTCCAGGCACAACTAATCTATCCCTCAGCTGTGCAGCCTAATCTAAACAAACACATCTCTCCCCAACCAGCATCTGGAACCCGTCACGTCCCGGGACGTGAGAACACACCATGGCCCACTCTCTGCGTGTGTGTGGTGTGTGCGTGTCTGCGCGTGTCTGTGGTGTGTATGTGTGTGGTGTGTGTGTGTGTGGTGTGTGTGCGCGTGCATGGAGGTGTGTGTGACAGAGAGAGATAAGATTTCTGTAAAAGGCAATCCTGAGAAACAGACTATCCTCCATTTACACATATAGTAGTGCGCTGTGTGTGTATGTGTGAGTGTGTGTTTGTGTGTGTGTGTGTGTGTGTGTGTGTGTGTGTGTGTGTGTGTGTGTGTGTGTGTGTGTGTGTGTGTGGAGAGAGTGTGCAAAAGTCCCAGGTCTTATGTGTTTGTCATCCATGTTGATACTGTGTTGACAGAGCAGTGTGGAGTGTGATTGGCCGGCCTGGCCAGCAGCCCTCTGCAGGGTTGAGTGTGATTGGCCGGCCTGGCCAGCAGCCCTCTACAGGGTTGAGTGTGATTGGCCGGCCTGGCCAGCAGCCCTCTGCAGGGTTGAGAAACGCTTTGCCAACTGTCATCCCCATTTCGCCTTCGGCTTCAAATCTAACTCACATGTTTGGATAATCAATATAAAATTAAGAAAGGCAGTGTGGTGGAAAATCTATATCTTATCATATAAGAAGTTGCACTGCATATTACTATGTAGTAACGTTGTTATTATACAGTTATATATATGTAGTATAAGAACACTTGAAAATCATATTGAACATATACTGAATATGTCTGAATGTGCTACTAAAAGATGGTGATCACTGTCCCGAGCCACCGTTGAAGCCCACTGCGCCTGCGTCAAGGATTGAACGAACACGCTCCTCTATGTCAAAGCCTGTGGCACTTTAGACGATGACTCCGCTCAGAAACTGTCAAACTAAATGCATAGCTGTTCGCTTTTCATATCTATCCCGGGTAGTTTATAACGTGCAGGCTATTGCTACCTGTAGCCTACCTATGGTTTAACTCGGAAACTTCACTCACACGCACTGCAAAGGCTACTAGAATGAACAAAGTAAACAATTAAATCCCCAAGGCAAAAACATTGGAATGAAATGTCTGTTATGGCATTTTCCTTTAAAGCAGCCTCATTCCACAAAATGTGAATGGTTGATCTACTCGTGACACAAATACCCTCGTTTTAAACTGCTGGAATGCAGATCAAAGGGAAGAAAAAACGCTGCCCATCCCCCTTGCCCCAATTCACCACCCATATTGAAAAGTTCTGTTTTCCACCACAAAATATACTTATTCTTCACAAGGTACGACTGAAAATTATAGCCTATTTCTGTATTTCACAATGTCTACTTTGCAAACATGAGTTTCTGTCCGCACTCCGCTTTTTCCCTTCAGTCGGAGACAAATCTTTTTGGAAAGTTGAGAACTGTCCAAGAGGGGAGACCACACACAGCCTCCGAGCAGCGCGCGGATCACATTCAGCTGCTGGGGGCAGGCAGACACACACAACCACACACATGCACTCACACACACTCACAAAATGGCGGCTTTGACCAAATTTCCTCTCCCAAAACTTCTCATGAATTTATTGACAACCTTAATTTCAAGTCAATTGTCACACACTAGGTGCTCCATATTTGCGTGTCCACACTATTCAATATGGGTATCCAAACAGCATAAACCATAACATGAAACTAAATAAAATAAAATAATTTTCAAGTTGCAGCTGGCCCCTTGTCAGACTTCTATAGGCTACAATAAACAATCCCCTCAGCGTTTGGCAGACCCCCCCCACCAGACCCCATCCCTATGGTCGAGACTTCAGTCAGGAAAGGAAAAGCACACATGATCTCGAAAAGGGAAGATGAAATATAATAAACAAGTATTTCTTACCTTCTACCCAGAGTTTCTCCACGTCGGTCTCCAAATTAGCTGCCCGTAAGCCAACAGCGAAAGCTCCGAATATCATGAGGCCAACAACCAAAAACTTTCCGCAGTTCTTTTGTATGTAACAGCCCAACTTAAACAAGAGTCTCTGAAACTTCGCTCTCAGCCATAGCGGTGCTCGTCTTCCAGTCGCCTTCCCCTGAGACAAGACAAGAGAGTCCCAATGTTATACCAGACATTTGCCCTGGGAATTCACTCATGTAGGCTAATACATGGGCTGTAGCCTATATGACAAGGAGAGACAATGCGTCTGCTGTCCTCATATTAGGACAGGGGACACAGACCCCCCCCCCCCCTTCGCATCCCAAACAGGTGCAAATAAGATCGGTGGAAGCCACATACTGTCATGTTAATGCGCTATTAGCCTATATGATGATTGGCAGTACCAGGCCGTTGTTTAGGCCTACGTGTCGACGGGCCTATCCCGTGTGTTTAGTGACAGAAGTTTAATAATCGCATCCGAGATAAACAGGTCTGTGGACAGTAAAAGGCTACTTCGGTGTTTTCTGCTCAACATGTTGGCTGTTATTCTGGCCAAAGGGACCGTGGTCGGACCTCCTACGTCGAGAGAGGAAAGGAGATAGTTGGCGAGCCAGCAACATAAGAGGCAGTTTTGGACGACACACACGCATGCGCGCGCGCACACACACACACACACTCACACACACAGTGGAATCGCAGCACGACCAGCAGTCAATGACAGTATGTAACAGCGCGCAACTTGAGACATTGTATCAAATGGTGATATTAAAGCCCTTCAAAAGGTAGGCTACACGTGGGTTTTCGCTACCGCCAAACCACACACACCACACAGCTCCATTCCCTCAGAGCTGCCTGTGGGATCGGGACTGGGGAGTGGAGTAGCCATCACGGAGGGAGTTACGACAACATTTGTGAACGGAAGAGGGCAGCCACATGGATTTTTGCTCTAGCGAGGGGAACGGAGAACGACTCCCCAGCAAAGATAATATCACACAAATGTAAACTATAACTACTATAACGTCCACATAGGCTTTCGCGAACCACGACTTGAGATAATTTAGTTGCCTATGCTGAGCCTAAAACCTTGATATTGGGGAGGGTGAATCTTTATGCAGGCTATAGGCTACTGTAGCCTAGTTTAATATCAGGAAGGTGTGCGTTCTTCGAACACTGTGACCTCTTGAATCTTGAAAAACGACAAAGTAAATTCTTCCCACATTTCGTGTAACACAATAGAGGACTCGGCTCTAGTCTTGTCCCCCAGCCTCTCACTGCCCTGCCCGTCCGGAGCTATCCCGTTACCTAGCGACTTGACAAAGTTGCTCAGTTTTCTACAGCTTCGGAAAACTTGTGAACAGAATACTGCCCTAACAAGCCAAAGAGCAAGCACCTCGGATATTTGCTCCAATGCAAACGCTGCATCGCAGTAGCTTGGCCGTTGCAAGTACTCCAAATCCGGCGCTGTTGTGCGATAGTTTCCCCTGTTCCTCCGCGTTATCCTCGGCCGATCGGGGTCCCTGTTTTCCTGCTCGAAGGAGGCATTAGCAGCCGAGGCCATGGTGCGGAGACTGCGCGGTGGTAATCGTTTTCCACGTTATAATATTTCCCCGAAAGCGTGCAGCGATATCCCAAGGCAACAAAGTTTCACTCTCGGTGATCTCACACCCGTGAAGTACTTCATACTCCTGTTGGAGACGGCGAGTCAAAGTCTGCGCCTTCCATCCCAACATTTCGTGATCCGGAGGTCTCCACCGCTTCGCGCATTCACCGTTACTCCCCCAAAAAAGTTGATTCTAAAAGCAAAAGTCTAAGAAGCGCTTCCCATGCAGAAAACGGCGGCTTGGAGCGTTCGATGGTTGTAGCATTCTGTGAGTTCTATGTGGACTTCCCCTGGGCCGAGCGACACGGCGAACTCAGATTCAATAGATGGGAAAAAGACCACTCTCCATTTGGAGGCAGAAGGAGGAGGGGTCAGCGCAAAAAAGAATCGAGATCCCGCCTCCAGGGCTGTCAGATAGCAGGATTTTCTCGCATCTGATTGGTTCCAGAAGGGCAAAAATTACTCAGCAAACACGACTATTATTAGCTGCTTAGCAACAGCTCAGTAAAGTAGAGGGACCACCCAAGCAGAGAACCCTCGTGCGTGCATCTCAAACTTCAGGGGAGCCTTTGGAGAAAGCCAGCCTTCTTGTGCGTTTACGCGCAACCGAGACTGGAGTTGTGGTTTTCCACACAGAACTGTAGCTGCTTTAGAGAGCAATTTCTATAGGAAAAAATACTTCCAACTCCGAGGCAAAGTACGCGGTCTGTTCGCCGGAGGGGTCTCGATGAATGTCAGAACTGCAGCTTTTAACTTTGATTTTTTTCACCATCAGGGCCTGATGGTGGTATCTTGGCCTCAAATTACAGCGGTTTGGGGGAGGTCCTAAATTACCGCCTCAGTGTTAAAAACACGGTTTAGTACTTTGGGATAGGAGAAAAAGTACTAGTAGGTAAACACATGATTTGCAACAAGCTTAACATAGTTTTTAAGGGGAAAGAGATATACCCTGTAGCCTATATATGTAAAATACTGTTTTGGTAACATTATTTAATCCTACATAGGCTAGCAGAATTGGCATCATATCGGGCGATACACTCATGTTCCAAATAGGCAGTCACCTCCCAGGGACTTGAATAGGCCTATTACTTCTGAACATTGTACTGAATTAAGCTTATGTGGGTCTTTAGATAATTAGCCCACATTATTTTAAAAACAGTTGACTGAATGTAAAAAAAAAAAAAAAAAAAAAAACGTGTTTCTCATTGGAAATATTTGCCTATGTGAAAATCAGCAACGAGAGCTGGCATGGCATGGCTTATAGTATCTTGTGGAATGCGACCAGCGCATTTGACGCTCAAATCATAATTTGTGCATGCAATGGATTCCAATAGAACTTATCCTGATCAAAGTGAACTGTATTGTACTGTAATGAATTCAATGATTAGCCTACACTACATGGACATGTCCTAGCCTAGGCTGCAGCGGTCAGACCTGGGAACAACATGTGGATCAAACAATTCTTTCATTCAAGCAAAGTCTCTTTTTGGTGCTCATGTTCATAGGTCCTCTGTGTCCCCCCCGTGAGAAATGTGACATTTGACAACACTTAACAGGCTAATGTATTGTCTAATGTTACGCGACAGAGCCACAACTGAAACGTTTTCATTTGTGAGTGACGTAGCCTATTTCAGTGGGAGATTTGTGGTGCAACAATATGTAATAACAGTAGCCTATATCATTTAATCGGAGAAAGACTGAGTGTCTCATATCCATAAAACGCGTATGGAGATAAGCAGCGTTCCTTGTTTCCGCCATCAAGTAATAATAATAAATAAAAATAATAACACCAAATAAACCAAAACGATAAGCAATCGAAATGTAAAATTATTTTCTTCAGAACGTGTTCGGCAAGTTAATACTAATTAAAATTCCAAATGTACCCTAGGCTACCCACTAGTGACAGAGAATATTGTCGACCGCCAAAGCAATCTCTGCCAAGATTTCACACCTGGGGCCTCATTTATCAAAGAGCGTGTAAATTCTGGTGTAAAAGAGGGCGTACGACGAAAACGCGGAAAATGCACAATGTAGCGTACGACGAGAATATTTACACGCTTTTCGGATCTATCAAAAAAGTCGTATGCCCTTTTCTGCACGGTAAATCCGAGACGGGCGGGGAAGGGAGTGTACGCGCACGCGCCCCGTGTTCCGCCCCCTCCACGCCCTAATCCAACCATATATGGTCACAACCGTGAGTGGACAAACGTGGTTTCCCGGAAGGAACCGGCTTAAAAAGGTAGCGTGGAGCACCCAGGCGGTACATTGAAACATGGAACGAAGAGCGAAGAAGAGGAACTTTTCGGAGACGGAGGTGCATGTGCTAGTTGGTGAGGTCCACGCGAGGAAGGCAATCCTCTTCGGAAGGTATAAATCGCCTACGTTTGTCTGTTTGCTCCTACAGCTTAGTAGCCTACTTTAGCTACGTGTTGTGCATCTAGGGTTGGGCATACACGGACATACTGTAACGTGGCTGTGAGGAAAGAGAACATTCTGTGGTAGGCTAAATTAGGACCAAACACAGGGAACAATAACGCAGATGACCACTTCATAATGTTAGAACACATTAAACATTTTCCCCTCTGGGAAATTAAGACTCATCTAAATCACCCGGTAAATCACAGCATTTATTTGACTGCCAACAGAAAAACATATCAAATGAATATGGCTGCTCAATGAAATGTTTAATGCATAATCAAGTTCACAGACAAACTCAAGGAACATGATTGAAATTGTTTCTCCAGACTCTGACGTGGGGTGGGACTCAGAGGAGGGGGAGTCTGCAGTGGTCCTGGACCTGACGGTCGTGCCCCCGCGAGTTGTACCCTCCACCTCCAGCGCGCTTTTGATGGGAAAAATGGATGGATTATAGAAGGAAGTGTGATGATACCACTAATATTAAAATTGTCATATTTGAGTAAGAAAAAAAAGCTGCATGGATGGATGTACCCATAAGCTGTTATTGTAGGTTTTAATGTTTTATTGTATTGTCGTTGTATGGATGGAAAATGCTAATAAAGATTACAAGTAAATAAGACAAAGAATATGTATCTTGGTTATGGACACACCAACAAGCCAGCCGTCACGCGCAGCGCCTGCCTCCAGTCTTGCCCTACCCTGCTGTGCGCCAGGATGAATGAGTCATGCGTGGAGCCAGGCCACCGTGCCACTACACTTGTGATGAGCATGTCGGCGTCACATATGATTTGGGTATTTCTAGTGTGCACATTTTAGCGATTCACATAGACGTATTCATTCACTGATGGTGCCCTTATGTGGGTGCAGTCGCCATCGCCGTCACCTATTTGGAGTTCTCTCGGCCAGTAGGCCGAGTAGCGCCGGATTCATTTAGGCTCGCATTACGCACAGGAGGACTGTCATTTATATGCTTACCAAAGAGCAAACAGGTCCACATGATCACATATTAATGACAATCTAATTGGTCAATGATTGGCGTTTGATGGAGTGCCTGCATTAAGTGTGTGACATATAGCGCGGAAGGGTTTGGGACAGGCATAGGTACAGTTTGGGGAACAAATCCATATCGAACCATGAATGAGCCGGTTAGAGGACACGTCTAATCTTGCATTGCGATATATGTTTGTGCTGAATTGGCCTAGTAGCCTACATGATTGTGCGTTCATGAACTGTCGCTCTTATTCTCTCCGTCAAACATAGTAATTCACCGACGCACCACCGGCGTCGCCAGTTCCCCCTGTGTTCAAGAAGGGCGTAGAACACCGTGTAAATCGGTACGCCAACTGGAGAGGTGTCCTACAAAAGCGCGGAGAAAGGCGACTAAATTTTCGCCCTTACGGCTTGATAAATCGCAATGTGGGGGGGGCAAATGGCGTACGCCTGAACTCGCGAAAAAGACCGTGTAAAAGAAGGCGTACCTCAATGATAAATGAGGCCCCTGGACTCTCAAATCGCTCCATGCGACCACTACAGTTCCCAGCTTGCTACGCGCTTACCATATTCGGTCCGGGGAGAGGTTCTGAGAAATTGATAATATCCGCCCCCTGTAGATCCCGATACTTGTCACTTATGATGAAGATAAAAAAATATCTGCTTTATCATCCGGAGAAAAAAGCGTTCGCCGCGCCGTAATCCGTCTGGGTTGCAGGCATCTTGCACAGTGTTGGAAGAGCTCACAATTACATGCCTGTTCCTAACCAGCGGCGCCGTGTCCGCGTGGGTGGTCCAATTCTCGATAGGCAGAACCCCTGCATCACATAAACACTACTAACAGCAGCACCCCCCCCCCCTCACACTCACAGGCACTCACAGGACTGTTGCAAAACACTATTGCATGTGAGTGTGGGTCATCTCAAAATTGGCCTGCGCTGGATGTGGAATATGAAATTATCTCTAATAGCAGCTTGTCATCCTACAGCTGCCACGGATATGGTCGTTTGTTATGCATGACACCTGACATAGACTATAAATTAATAACATACGTTATACAGTACATTTTTCTCAGCATCTCAGTCTATAGCATCACTTAGTTTGTTGACATGCCTCCATCAAAGCACGCACCGTATGTGATTGTGGGAAATTGTCCTCACCTTCCAGTACTGTAGAGGCTGTAAAGATATGGCCGTAAAAATCCGAGGCAGATTATATTGCAGGCATCTGTGTTACCTAATGAAATACTTATGCGTGTAGGATGCCAACACGCTCGCCCACTATGGCCATGTTTCCTCTCTATCTAACATCATGTTCTAATACAGATCAGATGGACCAATTGTTTACATACACTGGGCTATGACTGTTGATCTCAGTCAACCTCTGGACCCAATTTGTTCAATTTTAGGTTTGTTTCAATTTGCAAGGGCCAATAAAGTATGAAACTGACAGGTATAAGAATAAGCTGCCCATGTGTTCCAACCCATCCACAACACGTACCATGAAGCCATCTTTGTCTTGTGGGGACCAGTCTCAGGCAGGGACTCTGCCACATCACCAGGGTGTGCTTCTGAACCACCTCAGCTGCATTTTAGTTTCTCAACTAAGAGAGGATTGTGGCAACAGGTGATTCAAGGTGAAATACCTCGACTTGGCTGCTTTGTCCCACTTAGGCTATCTGGGGTCAATGTAATGCAGGAAGCATAATTATCTTCTCAGATCCACATCTTCTGAAGAGTATGAAGAGAGAGGGGGGGGGGGCGGCGGGGTCATTTGAAATCGGGCACTGGTCCCGGAATGACTTCATCATCATCCAATCACCAACCCTTGACCCTTCGCCGGGCCCATTGCAGGCCTGCAGGCTGGCGAAGATCCATGGGAAAAACCCTGTTAGTGCATTCAGCCATTTATGATTTGCAGGTGGATTACAGTTCTGAGCAACACGATGCCAGGAAGCACATAAATACCCTTTTGTCGAGGCCTCCGCGCTGATGTTGTTTTCCCCTAGGTTCTGTTCTCAAAGTAATCATCTTACACTGGAGAAAGGCATACAGGCCTCGTACGTGTGTCAGGCGTTGGTCTCATGTTCATGCAAAGATACAGTAGGGATTTATGTGGTTTTATTTCAATTCTTTTGACAGTTAATGGTATTGGGAAAGCAACAAGCTGTTACCTGTACTGAGCCTTCCTGGGTGCATTTGGAGGCAGGCATGAGATGTTTCTGTCTTTCTTTAGATTGAGTCGGTGAGATGTCACCGCGGCTGCCGCGCGCTTAGCAACGGCAGTGTCAACACCTTTGTGAAGGTGCTTAACAGCACATAAAGCTGCTCTGTCCTAAATCAGTGGGCTTTTTAGTTGACCAGTTATGAATGGGACAGATGCAGCAGCAGCAGCTGTGTTTGCCTGCCGTCCCGCGGCAGCAAGGTTGGTGAGAGGGGCACACCACGAGCAGGCAGGCACTCGCATTTAAAACATACTCCCCGGGAACGTAGGAACAAAATGGAGAGAGAGTGAGAGAGGGAGAGAGAGAGAGAGAGAGAGAGAATGCAAACAAAGCACACCTCTTTATTGAAAACAAATGCACTCGAGATTCCAATTAAGTAAGAATGTCCGTCTCCTCGAAACCCCCAAAAGAGAGCAAAAAGAAGGTGGAGGCCTGGGAGTGAGGGCTCTGCTCTGCGCTGATTAAAAGATCATGTGATGTGTTCCATTCATTGAGACATGCCACAGACCACTCATATAGTGTGTGTGGCTGTGGCCGTTTGGCATGAATGTTGAGAAACTGAGAAACATATTGGCAATAGATGGGTAGAAACACTGTGTGTGTGTGTGTGTGTGTGTGTGTGTGTGTGTGCGTGCGTGCGTGCGTGCGTGCGTGCGTGCGTGCGTGCGTGCGTGCGTGCGTGCGTGTTTGAGAGAGGGACACAGGGGACAAAGAGAGAGAGAGAGGGTGTCATCATAGCAGCAGCACATCTGGAGGTTCCATTTTCAAAGCCATAAAGGTATCTCCTCCCTTGTATCTCTCTCTCACCTCTGATCACCCCCCCCCCCCCCTCCCCCACCCCCCCCCGGTCTCTCTCTCTCACCCCTAGTTGTTCTCTCTCTCCCCCCTGGTCTCTCTCTCACCCTGGTCTCTCTCCCCTTGGTGTCTCTCTCTCTCTCTCTCTCTCTCTCTCTCTCTCTCTCTCTCTCTCTCTCTCTCTCCCCCTGGTCTCCCCCCCTGCTCTCTCTCTCTCCCCCTGCTCTCTCTCTCTCCCCCTGGTCTCTCTCTCTTTCCCCTTCTCTCTCTCTCTCCCCCTGGTCTCTCTCTCTCCCCTGGTCTCTCTCTCTCCCCCTGGTCTCTCTCTCTCCCCCTGGTCTCTCTCTCTCTCCCCCTGCTCTCTCTCTCTCCCTGGTCTCTCTCTCTCTCTCTCCCCCTGCCCTCTCTCTCTCTCTCCCCTGCTCTCTCTCTCTCTCTCTCTCTCCCTGGTCTCTCTCTCTCTTCCCCCTGGTCTCTCTCTCTCCCCCTGGTCTCTTTCTCTCTCTCTCTCTTCCCCTGGTCTCTCTCTCTCTCCCCTGGTCTCTCTCTCTCCCTCTGGTCTCTCTCTCCCCCTGGTCTCTCTCTCTCTCCCCTGGTCTCTCTTTCCCTCTGGTCTCTATCTCCCCCCCTGGTCTCTCTCTCCCCCTGATCTCTCTCTCTCTCTCTCCCCCCTGGTCTCTCTCTCTCTCCCCCTGATCTCTCTCTCTCTCTCTCTCTCTCTCTCTCCCCTCTGGTCTCTCTCTCTCTCCCCCTGGTTTGTTTCTCTCCCCCCTGGTCTCTCTCCCTCTCCCCCCTCAGTGCCTGTCTCTTCCCCTGTGGTGGAGGGGTTGGAAGAGGGCGGTCAGTGCGGAGGGCCTGCTGTGATGTTTATGCTCCAGCTCAAGGTTTTCCTCAATCACCACAAGCTGTTTGACAGCTCACAGCGCAGCCTGGCCTCTGTTTACCTCTCCCAATTTCCTCCACCATCCCGCTTCTTTGTGCCCAATCAGAACGCCCATCACCCCCCGCCCCCCCAGGTCCACCATTCTGCAACAACAAGTGGGGTAAATTATCCCCGGCCGGTGCTTCGTAAAGCGATACAGAAGAAACACTCTAACTCAATCAGCGCAAACACTCCGACTCTTACTGCCCGGACTCAATCAGAGGGCTGAAAATAACCTTCTCCCAGCAAGGATGTTTGTCTAAATCCTTTAGGTATAGGGTCTGCCCTGAGACCCACAAGGCTTCCCAGCTGAGTCATACCAAAGACTCTTAAAATGGGAGCCAGTGCTCACATTCTCTACGCTACAATCGGCTTCCATCATATTCTAAGTCATCTTCTATATCCTAAAAATCAGATAAATATTCAGCCATATTTCACACAATATTCCAGGCACCAACAAGCCGATCGTAGCGTAGAGAATGTGAGCCGCGATTGTAGCCTACAGATGGAGAATAGCCAGTCTGCGCGCTGTGCGCATGCGTGCTGGAGTAAGTGGGGAAGCTGTATTTCGTTTCTAAAGACGTTTCTAACGATCATATTACAGAGGCATGTGAAAACCACAACAAGCTCGCTCTCTGTAAGCACAATTAGCGATTCATTACTACAGATTGATGAAAACAACCATTTCGCAGCAGAAAATAGGATTTTAAATTTCTTCTACAGGCCTCCGAATTACACCAAAGTTATCTCGGTGAGTCAAACGTCTTATAATATGCCGTAAATAAGGTCCAGGTTGTCAAAAACGAACATTATAATTTAATAGCCACTGAATCATATGATACCCTTATATGTGGTGGAGATTTTAATATCCATCTTCAATCTAGTTTGGACACATATAACCCATCCAAAGAAAAGAAGAAAAACCCTAATGCCACAATGGTTCAACGGATGCTTAAAGATTTAGGTCTACTGGATGTGTGGAGAGAGTTTCAAAGTGATCAAAGTCGCGCACAAAACATTGGTGGTACCTGAGAGTCTGAGAGTCCGACGTCTGGATCTCGAGGTCTGTTGTCTTTGGTTTTCGTTTGTTTTACAGTTTGCTGAGCGAGATTTACAAGCCAGCAGCTGAGCCTTGCTTTTAGCAAGTAGACTAAGGTTGTTGTCCTCTGGTTTTCGTTTGATTTACAGTTTGCTGAGCGGGATTTACAAGCCAGCAGCTGAGCCTTGCTTTTGGCAAGTAGACTAAGTTCGTTGTCTTCTGGTTTTCGCTTGTTTACAGTTTGCTGAGCGGGATTTACAAGCCAGCAGCTGAGCCTTGCTTTTAGGAAGTAGATTGGGTTGGTTGTCTTCTGGTTTTCGTTTATCTTACAGCTTGCTGAGCGTTGTTTTGCTCAAGCCAGCAGCTGAGCCTTGCTTTTAGCAAATATATTGGTGGTTTTTATCCTCTTATTTTAATTCCGCAATTATTTTAACGATCGGATGCCCTTTTACCGTAAGGGGAAGCTCTATATGCGTGTCCTGAGCTAGCTAGAGATAGCTACATCTAGCCTACAGCCACCGGGCTTTCTCCCTCTTCGGCTCTGGGATTCTTACATCTACAAGCAAACAGAGGGCTGTTCCTGCAGTTTGAAGCGTCTTCTCACCTGCGTGGACCAGTCTTGCGATGGCTCCACACGCTGCCGTCCCAGACTGCTCGGGTTGCCTCCAGCGCAGCCTAAAAATCACAGAGTTGGAAAGTAGGATCTCTACTCTACACTCTATACACCAAAACGAACAACTCCTGGACTCACTGCTACCCGACACAGACGTCAGCGTCCTGCCTTCCACTGCTCCACCGTTGGCGGCGTCCAGGGGTGGGGATGTAGATTTTGGTTTCCTCCTGCGTCAGGAGTTCTGGCCTGCACTCGGAGCCAGACCCAAGCATTCAAGCTCCACTCCTTGGACCACTGTTAGGAGGAAACGAGGAAGAGAAACCTCCAGGGTCGTCTCCCAACCTTCCGATGACGACACTCTCCAGCTGAGGAATAGCTTTGCTCCGCTGGCCAAGCCTGTATCCAAGAGGTCCAAGGATACTAGCAGCATCAGCTCCTCGGTCCGGCTCCCTGCTGCTGGGATTCATTTCACACCCTGCCCTGCTCAGTACCTTACCAGTCCTCCGCAGCCCACCTCGCCTTCCTGGTTGGCGAGCGGCATAACAGCCAGGCTAATCAGCCTGCTCACCGGCCTGAGCACAGTCCAGTCCACCGAGGGGACCCCATGCCCCCACCCTCTGCCACTTGGCCTTCAGGTGTGAGGCAGCCAAGGAGGCCCCCTAAGCCCAGTGGGCCCGCCGCTGATCCCGCCCCCCCATCTGTGCTCGTCATCGGATCATCCATGGTGCGCCATGTAGTGGTCCCGAAAGGCCGGACCTGCTGCTTCCCAGGAGCTAAGGTCTCGGACATCAGAACTGTTGCCCCATCACTCCTCACGGATCATCCCCAGACCTCATCCATCATCATCCATGTCGGAACAAATGACATCACGCTCCAGCAGTCTGAGCGGCTGAAGGATGATTTCAAGGCCCTGATCTCCACTGCTCAGGTGTCAGGAAAGACCTGCATCATCTATGGCCCGTTCTCCTCTCCCCGGTATGGTGATGCCAAATATAGTAAGATCCGTCAGCTCCACATCTGGCTGAAAGGCTATTGCTGCCAGTTGAAGCTTCCCTTCATAGATAATTTCACCACCTTCTTGAACTGCTCGGACCTCTTCGCCAGGGACGGCCTTCATCCTAGCAGGTCAGATGCCCATCTGCTCGGTATGAATATGGATCTGACGCTGAGATCATCCAGCGTCTGATGTGGGGTAAGCCTGACCCGTCTCAACCACCCTACTGCCAAACATAAACCTCCTGTACCCACGGTTCGGGCTACACCAGCTCCATCTCACCAGCGCTCCATCACCATAGACCTGGATTCCCTGTCCCTCACTGAGACCTGGCATAGCGACGTTTATATTTCTATAAACTAATTTTTCCCACCTGAATATGCCATTCAGCAAATTATCTCCCACCGCACCACACCCTCCCCTATTACCATAAGGAAACAGGTGGATCTAATGTGAAAAACCTGATATCCGTTCCACGGAATATACCATCCAGGCCTACTAGTCAGGCGAGCCAGCCCTTTTCTCTGGAAGCTATTTCAATGGCGATCCTGAATGTCAGGTCCCTACCAAGCAAAACTTTTGTCATTAATGATCTTATATGTGAACGTTAATTAGACTGTATGTTCCTAACTGAAACCTGGCTAAATATAAATGGACCAGAAGGCCTCATCGAAGCCTCTCCTCCTAACTACAGCTTTTTTCAATCTATCAGAAGCGGGAAAAAAGGTGGAGGAACAGCACAGCACCATAGCTACAGATGCCCTCAGCTGCAGGACCATCTCCTTTGATGATTTTACCGCTTTTGAATACCACACTATTGTATTAAAATGCCAGCCCCCAGTTCTGGCAGTAACCGTGTATAGGCCTCTCAAACAATGCCCTGCCTTCTCTACAGAATTTTCAGAACTCCTGTCCATCATCCATACAAATTATGATAAGATTATCATCATTGGAGATTTCAACATACACTTGGACACTGAGGCGGACTCGAAAGCCAGGGACTTTATCAACCTCCTAAACTCCATGGATTTTACACCAACATATCACTGAGCCAACCCACAACCGCGGCCACACCCTTAATCTAGTGATTACTAAGGGCCTGACTATCACTGTCTCCTCTATAAGTGACCTCGCTCTCTCCGACCATTTCTGTATCTTCTTCACTGCATTGTTCCTAAAGTCAAAAGTAGTACTGAGCGCTTTATCAAGAAACGTTATCTTACCTCTGCAGTAGCCGATAGTTTTAGAGAAATAATGACCACAAACAATTTATCAATTCCAGAAGTGGGGCTGTTAGGAACTATTGAAGACTTAGCAACCACCTTTAACACCAGAGTAAGGGCACCCTTGGATTCTGTAGAAACTATTAAACTGAAAAGGATCACAGCCAATCATAAAGCTCCATGGCGAAATGAGGAAACAAATCTTCTAAAGAGAACCTGCAGAAGATCTGAGCGTATATGGCGAAAAACCAAGCTACAGGTCCACCATGATATTCTCAAAGAACATCTCTCTGCCTTTAATAAAGCAATAAGAAATGCAAGGAAAGACCACTTCTCAAAATTGATATCTATCAACCGAAATAATTCAAGAGTGCTCTTCTCAACAATTGATAGCCTAATAAACCCTGCCATAAAAACACCAGATAACCTGCTCTCTACCTCCAAATGTGAGGAATTTGCAGCTTACTTCAGAGATAAGATTATGAATATTAGGAGGAATATCACCCAGGAAAGGACATGCATCCCGTTCACAGATCGTCTTCCTCCATGTAATGGTGTAATGTAATGCTGGATCCCATCCCCACTGATTTTTTCAAAACAATTTTTGACTCTGTATCCTATGACATTTTATCCATTGTTAATGACTCCCTATCTACAGGTGTCTTCCCACCAATACTTAAAACTGCTTTGGTGAGACCCGTGCTGAAGAAAAACAACTTAGACACTTCAGTTCTTAGCAATTTTAGACCAATCTCCAACCTTCCCTTTTTGAGTAAAATTCTGGAAAAGATTGTTTTCAAACAGATTAATGATTTCCTAGCTACAAGTTCTACCCTTGACCTTTTCCAGTCCGGCTTTCGCGCCCATCATAGCACAGAGACGGCATTAGGCAAAGTTGTAAATGACCTCAGAATTAATGCTGACTCCAAAGAGCTCTCTGTTCTCGTCCTCCTGGACCTGAGTGCAGCCTTTGATACTATAGATCATGCAATCCTCATCAAAACACTGGAGGAGTGTGTTGGCCTCTCTAGGTGTCATACTTGACTCAGATCTTAATTTCGAAAACCACATCAAGAATATTACAAAGACATCTTTTTACCACCTAAGGAACATTGCCAAAGTGCAACCCTTTCTCTCTCAGGCTGACACCGAAAGATGAATGCATGCTTTCATCACAAGCAGGCTGGACTACTGCAATGCTCTACTATCAGGCCTACCAAAGAAAGCAATCTCTAAGCCACAAATGATACAGAATGCTGCAGCACGAGTCCTCACTAAGACTAGACGAAGGGCACACATCACACCAGCCTTAAAATCACTACACTGGTTACCTGTCAACTCTAGAATAGACTTTAAAATACTATTACTAGTCTATAAATCTCTCCACAGTCACTCACCAGAATACATTTCAGACATGCTTGTTAGGTACATGCCCAACAGACCACTCAGATCCTCAGGTACTGAACTTTTAACAGTTCCAAAAGCCAGGACCAAGAAACACAGAGAGGCAGCTTTTAGTTTCTATGCCCCCAACCTCTGGAACACCCTGCCGGAGTGCCTAAGAAGGGCCGAAACAACGGAGGTCTTCAAGCGAGATCTCAAGATGTACCTTTTCGACCTAGCCTACAATCACTAGCCAGGACCTTGAGACACAGAAAGGCAGCCTCAAACCTACCTGTGAATCCTCTGTATACATTGGTGTATATCCTGCTATGCACTGTATGTATATCAAGTAGTGTACAGAAGCTGCTTACCCTGAAACAGGCTTGTTCTGTTCTGACAGCTGTGTTGCTTCAATGGCTCAGCGTGCTACTAACCGTTTTCTGCCTCCCCTAGTGCCTCTCTCTTTCCCTCCAGTGGATGCCCCACTGTTGCCGGCAGACCACCCTGAGTCCGATAGATACCCCCGTGTCAGCTGTGGATGTTGTAGTATTTAGTTAACACACACACAGACACACATCAGTCCACATCCGGCTTAGGCCTGGACCTGATGCTCTTAGCCTTCCTTGCTCTGAAAATGTAATTGAATGTAATTTATTGCTCTATAATGGTTCTTAGCCGTTAGACAAATATATTCCAGGAGCTTGCTCCAGGTTGCCTGTTTTAATATCTGTGTTGCTTTTATGGCTCTGTGTGCTACTTACCCTGTTTTGCCTTCCCTCTTCCTAGTGCCTCTCTCTCTCCCTCCTATCATCTAACCAGGTCCAGTGGATGCCCCACTGTCACCAGCAGACCTCCCGGAGTCCGATAGATACCCCTGTGTCTGCTGTGGATGTCGTAGAATTTAGTTAACACACACACACGTACACACAGACATACACCAGCCCACTTCCGGCTTTAGGCCTGGACCATAGCAAACACACACCAGTATTTGCTATGTCTCTCCTATGATGCTTTTTTAGCCTCTCTTACTCTGAAATGTAATTTAATGTAATGTACTGCTTTATACATGTTCTTAGCCGTAGACAAACTCGCCTTGTTTGGAGGGGTCAGGGAAGAATTTTTACAGCTCACTTATCTGGCCCCCGGGTGATTACTGTTTTTTTTCTTCCCTCTGCTCTTAGCCTTTCTTGCTCCGAAAACTTAATTTAAACTTAATTTACTATTATTTATTGTTCTTTAAATGTTCTTAGCCATTAGACAAATATATTCCAGGAGCCTGCCCCAGGTTGCCTGTTTCAATATCTGTGTGGTCTGAATGACTCTATGTGCTACTAACCCTGCTCTGCCTTCCCTCTGCCTTCCCTCTCCCTGGTGCCTCTCTCTCTCCCTCCTATCTTCTAACCAGGTTCAGTGGATGCCCCACTGTCACCAGCAGACCTCCCGGAGTCCGATAGATACCCCCGTGTCTACTGTGGATGATGTAGCATGTCTGTAGAATATTCTCTCTCCTATGATGCTTTTAGCCTCTCTCACTCTGAAATGTAATTCAATGCAATGTATTGCTTCATAAATGTTCTTAGCCGGTAGACAAACATACTCCTGGAGCTTGCTCGATCGCCTTGTTGAGAGGGGTCAGGGAAGAATTTTTACAGCTCACTTATCTGGCCCCCGGGTGATTACTGTTTTTTTGCTTCCCTCTGGAATATGTAGACTCTACAGTCGTATGCCCACCTCCCTTGTTCTCTGTAAAGCGCATTGTGTTGCCTCTGGGTATGAAATGCGCTATACAAATAAAACTTTGATTGATTGATTGATTGATTCTCTGTAAAGTGCATTCTGTTGCCTCTGGGTATGAAATGCGCTATACAAATAAAGATTTGATTGATTGATTGATTGATTGATTGATTGATTGATTTCACCCAGTAGAAAAGCAATTTACCTATTATTCCTCATGCCATTCCATGTACTCAAGAATTGTTGTTCATGTTTAATTCAGACAGACACAGAATCAAAGATTGTCATATTGGGATTAGGGACATATCTGACCATTCATACCTTACTTTATATTTAGATAACAAAAGGAAAAATACACTTTGGAGACTTAATACGCATATACTAAATAACATAGAATTACAGGAACAGATACAGAACGAATTTGAAAATTATCTCCAAAGTAATGATAATGGAGAGGTTTCTCCCACTACTCTATGGGATGCAGCAAAGGCTGTACTCAGGGGTAGAATGATTGCTCTCACTGCATCCTTAAAAAAGGCAAAACAAAAAAGATTAGCTGATCTACAAGAGGAAATTAAGATCTTAGCGATTAAACATACAGAACAAAAAGACCTACAAATATTAAATAAAATGAACAAAATTAAACAAGACATAAATGGGATATATGATGAGGAAATAGAAAAACAGATCAAATTTACCAAACAACGGTACTACGAGACAGGGCCTAAAGCGATGAAACTTCTATCCTGGAGAATACGAAAACAACAAGCAAAGAATGCAATTGCCAAAATTAGGAACCCTAAAACCCAAATTATAAGCAGCGAGCTAAATGATATTCAAAAGTCATTTGAATCATATTATAGAGATTTATACACTCAACCGACCAGGGCCGACAACCCAACAGTGGAGAGATTTCTAGACTCTCTGGACCTGCCATCTATTGGAGAACAACAGAATAATGCATTTGTGGCTGAAATAACCGTAGAAGAATTAAATAGCGCCATCTCAAGACTAAAAGCCAATAAGGCACCGGGTTCAGATGGCTACCCATCTGAATGGTACAAAATATTTAGACCTCAAATAACACCTATGCTGCTCACCTGTTTCAATCATATATTGAAAACGGGGGAAGCACCACGATCCTGGAGAGAGGCAGTCATCTCTATTATTCCTAAAGAAGGGAAGGATACGAAGGAATGTAGCTCATATAGACCAATATCGGTCTTATGTCGACTATAAATTATTTGCTTCAATCCTATCCAAGAGACTGGAGGCAATTATATTGATAATTTAAGAACACTACAAGTGATGAGCCATATTAAAACAGAGAATATGAGTGCAATACTGATGAGTCTAGATGCAGAGAAAGCATTCGACTCGGTGGGCTGGGCTTATCTATACCAGGTGCTTGCAAGGTTTGGTTTTAAAGACAACTTCGTTAAGTGCATTAAAGCGCTATATGCCTCACCAACAGCCTGGATAAAGGTTAATGGACACATATCACAATCAATTCACCTGCAAAGAGGGACGCACCAAGGCTGTCTCTTTAGTCCTGCCCTATTTGCACTGTTTATCAAACCTTTAGCACAAGCCATAAGAGAAGACTCGGGGATAAAAGGAGTATCAATTGGAGGAAATGAACATAAGACCTGTATGTACACAGATTATGTCCTACTTTTCTTGGCAAGTCCGGAGAATAGTATTAGTAAATTGATGACCCTTCTAAAAACATATAACTTGTATTCAGGATATTGTAAGGGGGCTGGTTGGCTAGCTGACCCAAACGCAGGACCACGGACACAGACGGACAGTTCAAGCCCAGAGGGCGGTTTAATACAATAGCGGCGGTACAGAGGGCAAGGCAAAGGGTAGTCAAGTTCAGGCAGGGGTCAATCGATCAACAAACAATGTCCAGAAAACGTAATCCAAGCCGTGGTCAAGGTCCGGGAAGAATGGGTCGGGGAAGCCGTGTGTCAGTCCAGGGAAAGAGCAGCAAACAAACCGGAATCTGGAGGAGTGGAGAGTAGAATGAGTAACACGGAAAAAAACAACTATAATAACCACTAGCACGGGAACTTAGAAAACCACAACTTGCCACAAGGAATCTTAGGGAAGAGCGCAGTTACTTCCAACTCCAGATCCTGGAGGGAGTTTGGGTGGAAGAATCTAGTACGATTTTTTACTCTCACTCCCAAACTAACAGCACTGCAAACAGGTGTACAACGCCGGGGCCTCTGTTGGAGGCAATGTGAATCCTCTATGGCTGACCATTTTCATATTTTCTGAGCCTGTCCCAAGATACAACCATACTGGCGAGAGGTGACAACTGAGATTGAAAAGATATTGGGTGTGGAAATTGCCTACTCATTCATTACTTTATACCTAGGGAAAGTCCCAGAATCTGTTCTAGATGAGGATAGGTACTTATTGAAAATACTCTTGGCAAGTAGTAGAAAAGCCATACTGTAACACGTAAATGGCTCCAGGTTGATCCTCCTACAAGGGGCCAATGGGTAGGGATTATAAATGAAATATACAGTATGGAAAGACTCACTTTTAGTTTACGGCTCAGGTTAGAGAAATGTAACAAGTACTGGAGGAAATGGATTGTGTATGTACACCACTGATATAATGCCCATAGATAATCTGATAATGCTGTATTGTACATTGGGACATGTGTAATGTGTAAATTGTGATTTGACACAGACTGTACGACCCATGATGACTTATGTATGTTTATTTTGATTTTTGTTTTGATTTTTGCCTTTCTTCAATAAAAAAAGAGTATATAAAAAAAAGGAGCCAGTGCTTCTTTGCTTGGCACTCCGCTCAAAGGAGTTGGAGCTCAGCCCTGCCCTGCGTCCTGTCCTGGTGGATGCACGCGTACATTCAGCCGGTTTACGCTACAGAAACCCTGCGCTCCAGCACGGCTTTGTGTCCTCCATGCAGGTCATGAGGAGGGGGAGAGAGCCAGAGACAGAGAGTGTGTTCACACCTACACATTTGATCCGTTTGGAATCGGACTATCGGACCAAAAAAGTTTGCTCCGCTTCGTTTGGAGAGGTGTGAACGCGTATTTGAACTCGGTCCTGGATCAAACAACCGAACCATGGTCCGCCTAAAAAGCAAGGATTTACCTTTATCAATGATATATCCTGTTAGACACGTAGCCCCTTCAGCTGGCTCGCCTGTCTGCCTGTCAAACCGCAACAGACAATGTTAGAGCAGGCTGGTATTTAGACAAGGCCAAGGACTGTTGGTCAGAGCAAGCCTGGGAAGCTGTGATTGTCAGAGCTGGCCTGGGAAGCTGTGATTGGTCTGTTTGTCTGAGCTGGCCTGGGAAGCTGTGATTGGTCTGTTCGTCAGAGCTGGCCTGGGAAGCTGTGATTGGTCTGTTCGTCAGAGCTGGCCTGGGAAGCTGTCATCTTTGGATTGGAGTTCGGGCTGCAACGTTAACAGGAAATGTGCGCTGTAGCGAATGTATACACACGGCTCTCAACAAATAAGCAGGATAATATAATATCAATGCAGAGTGCTTCCACAGACAGAAATACAACTGGCGTTTCAACAGGTCCATTTATCCAAGGGCTCTTAGGACGGGAGAGACGCTTTCGCATTTGTTTTTGTACGCAGACACACACGCACATACGTGTAATATACGCTCATGCACGCTTGCACACACACACACTGTACGTGTGCAAACATACATACGCTTATAACACACGACAATGCATGCATTCATGAAGGCAGGTTTGTTTGAAGAGTGAGTGAACATAAAGGGGAGCCCGCGGGTCGTTCTGCCCAAGGTCTTCCTGGGAGGGCCTTTGGAAAAACTGACACGGTCAGCCAGAAGGTGAGAGAACTCAACCTGAGCTCCATACGCCGCCCAGACCGGCGTTTCCTCTCCTAGACCTCCCGATCACCATGACGTCTCCTCACCCGGACGGGAAGCCCTGCCCTTCCCAGAGGAATGCAACCTCATAAACTGTCCACCGTTGCATCCACTAGCGAAACAGGCTGGTGGAATGACATATGTGAGCTCTCCTCTGTGTTCGGCAGATAGAATGGTTGTTGCCTTAGGCTACATGGTCAAATATAGTAACAGCTTGTTTTATTTATTAATCAAAAACAAATAATCACACTTTGTGACTTCCCCCAAACAACATCATAGGCAATAGTATAGAGAGAGGCTCCATATGCAACAGTTTACAATTCCTGACTAATCGTACCATTAAGGTTGATGAAACGGTGTGGAGTGCTGTTCCTACCAGTACCACTCAGTGTCCCTAATTAGCACAATTAAAGGATTTAGTGTTTCTGTTTCTCTAAACCACATTGGGCGCCTAAAACACATGCTGTTTATACAATATTAATACAATTTATAATTATGTTAAATACAAAATCAGAACCCCCCCAGAGAAGAGTGGATTTATCTCCATGGACACAAAGGATTAGACTAGATGTCTTTAGTGTCCACGGGAAATTCATTTTGCTTCAGTCAGACAAATAAACACATCAAAGTACAAAATCTGTGCTTGTGCATTGTGTGACTGTGTGAGTCCGCATAGTGTTGGGTGTAGGATGAGGAATACCTCTTAGTTCTATTAAGGTCATTTATCTAACCTTGACCTTATCTGACATCTGAGCCTCTCTCTCAAGGAGAACCTTGACATACTTTGCTTCACCGAAACATGTAGCAGAACAGAGAGACAGGGCGGGACCGAGTGTTAGGATTAGCTTTAGGGTTGGGGCTAGCGTTTCCTCAGTGCTAGTGTTAGGTTAGGTTAGGTTAGTATGGCTCAATGGATGTAGGTTTTTGTGCGTGGCTGTAAGCCAGCGCACCAATGATAGCAAATGTCCGGTTGTCCCTCCCTCCCTCCCTCCTTCCCTCTCTCCCTGGCTTCCTCCGTCGTGTTGTTGACCTGCAGCCGGTTGCACCAGCTGATCTTAAGTTCCACCTTAAGTTCCGTCCTAAAGTCCATACTAAACCCTACGTTCAAACTAGTTAGTTTGATCTTAAAGTTGTGCTTATCTTTGGTTGCACCATGGAGACGTAAATTCATCTTAGTTACACTGGCATAAAGTCCACACTAACTAAAATATTGTCGCAGAATATTACGTTTTCGCTGTCTTAGCCAATCATCGCCACCCGACTCAGGCCGGCTGCGCTGTCAACATTGCAGTCGCTCTGTTTGTGTGAAGCAAGCAAGAATAATCCTTTCCCCCTATTTACCAAATGGTTTTAAAAGGCTATGGTTTATTATAGCCTATTGATTAACCTACTTGCGAGTGGACGATAGCATACTCGTCCTATTTGCATTATAATTAACCACAATATATGTGATCCTTTCGGAAATTCAGTAGGCTAGCCTAATCAATCGCTGTGTAGGCTAACGTTATAGTCATTTTTAATGTACAGTAACATGTTAACGTTAGCTATAGGCTATAAGTTCAACCTGTACGTGTCATGATTGTGTACAAATATGTATCGTGTCAGTATAGCTGTTTGAACACTATAAATGATTATTGTCTAACATTTCTCGTGCCCCATGTCTTAATATCAAGATTAAACTAACTATTGGCACCGGTGTGCTCATTGGTGTCATATTTATTCAGTTTGAGTAATTTCACGATCGAGCTAGCTAACCACCTTTAGCTCAATTGGCTCAGTTGCTGGTTAGCGATGAGGGGGGGAGTCCCAGCTGAGTTGATAACCCTCCGTTGCGGGTTGGGGGGATGCAACGGTCGGCTGGGATCCTGCCACTCATAGCTAACCAGCAACTGGTCAGTGGACTGTACCAGGCAGCCTACGTTATCCATCCATCCATCTTCATCCGCTTATCCGGGGTCAGGTCGCGGAGGCAGCAGCTCCAGCAGGGGGCCCCAGACATCCCTTTCCCTAGCAGCATCAACCAGCTCTGCCTGGGGAATCTTTAGCCGCTCACAGGCCAGTGCGGAGATGTAGTCCCGCCACCTAGTCCTGGGTCTACCCCGCGGCCTCCTCCCAGCCGGACACGCCTGGAACACCTCCCTAGGGAGGCGCCCAGGAGGCATCCTCACTAGATGCCCGAACCACCTCAACTGGCTCCTTTCGACGCAAAGGAGCAGCGGCTCTACTCCGAGTCGCTCCCGGATGACTGAACTTCTCACCCGATCTCTCAGGGAGACCCCAGCCACCCTCCGGAGAAAACTCATTTCGGCCGCTTGTATCCGTGATCTCGTTCTTTCAGTCATGCCCATAGGTGAGGGTGGGGACGAAGATAGACCGGTAGATCGAGAGCTTTGCCTTTTGGCTCAGCTCTCTTTTCGTGCGGTAAAGCTACTGCAGAACCGCACCAGCTGCTCCGATTCTCCGGCCAAACTCCCTCTCCATGGTTCCCTCACTCGTGAACAAGACCCCCAGATACTTGAACTCCTTCACTTGGGGTAAGGACTCATTTCCTACTCGGAGCGGACAGGCCACCGGTTTCCTGCTGAGAACCATGGCCTCAGATTTAGAAGTGCTTATTCTCATCCCAGCCGCTTCACACTCAGTTGCGAACCTATCCAGAGAGTGCTGGAGGTCGCAGGCAGCTGATGCCATCAGGACCACATCATCTGCAAAAAGCAGCGACGTGATCCCCAGCTCACCGAACTGCAAACCCACCTCCGCACGGCTACGCCTCGATATCCTGTCCATGAAAATCACAAACAGGATTGGTGACAAAGCGCAGCCCTGGCGGAGGCCAACCCACACCGGAAAGGAAGACGAATTTCTGCCAAGGACCCGGACACAGCTCTCGCTCTGGGTGTACAGGGATTGGATGGCCCTAAGTAGGGACCCCCTCACCCCATACTCCCGCATAACCCTCCACAAGACCTCTCGAGGGACCCGGTCGTAAGCCTTCTCCAAGTCCACAAAACACATGTAGACAGGTTGGGCAAACTCCCAAGCCCCCTCCAAGTTCCTTGCGAGAGTGAAGAGCTGGTCGGTAGTTCCACGACCAGGACGAAATCCGCATTGTTCCTCTTCGATCTGAGGTTCGACTATCGGCCGGACCCTCCTTTCCAGCACCTTGGAGTAAACTTTCCCTGGGAGGCTGAGTAATGTGATGCCTCTATAATTCGCACACACCCTCTGGTCCCCTTTTTTGAATATTGGGACCACCACCCCAGTCTGCCACTCCTTCGGCACTGACCCAGACTTCCACGTAATGTTACAGAGGCGTGTCAACCAAGACAGCCCCTTTACACCCAGCGCCTTCAGCATTTCTGGACGGATCTCATCAGTCCCTGGGGCTCTGCCACTGTGGAGTTGTTTGACTACCTCAGTGACCTCCTCCAAGGAAATTGACGACCCCCCATCATCTTCCGGCTCTGCCTCGATCGTAGAGGGTGGATTAGTCGGGTTCAGGAGTTCCTCAAAGTGCTCCTTCCAACGCTCAACAACCTCCTCAGTTGAGGTCAGCAGTGTCCCCTCCTTGCTGTATACAGCTTGGATGGTCCCCCGCTTTCCCTTCCTGAGGTGTCTGATGGTCTTCCAGAAACACTTTGGTGCCGACCGAAAGTCCTTCTCCATGGTTTCTCCGAACTCCTCCCACACCCGCTGCTTTGCCTTGGTCACGGCCGAAGCCGCAGCCCTCCGGGCCAGTCGATACCCTGCAACTGTTTCTGGGGTCTCCCGGGCTAACATACCCCGGAAGGCCTCCTTCTTCAGTCGGACAGCTTCCCTGACCACCGCTGTCCACCACGGTGTCCGAGGGTTACCGCCCCTTGAGGTACCTATGGCCCTCAGGCCACAGCTCCCAGCCGCAGCTTCAGCAATGGAGGCTTTGAACACCGACCACTCATGCTCGATGTCCCCAACCTCCACAGGGATGCCTGAGAAGCTCCCCCGGAGGTGGCAATTGAAATCTCTCCGGACAGGCTCTTCCTCCAGACGTTCCCAGTTCACCCTCACTACACGCTTGGGTTTCCCAGGTCTGTCCAGAAGCTTCCCCCGCCATCGAAACCAGCTCACCACCAGATGGTGATCAGTGGACAGCTCTGCCCCTCTCTTTACCCGAGTGTCCAAAACACATGGCCTCAGATCAGATGATACGATAACGAAATCAATCATCGACCTTCAGCCTAAGGTGTTCTGATGCCAGGTGTACTTGTGGGCATCCTTGTGTTCGAACATGGTGTTTGTTATGGACAAACCGTGACTAGCACAGAAGTCCAACAACAAAACACCACTCGGGTTCAGATCGTGGTGGCCATACCTCCCAATCACGCCCCTCCAAGTTTCTCCATCATTGCCTACGTGTGCATTGAAGTCCCCCAGTAGGACAGTGGAGTCCCCTGCAGGAGCCCCCAAAAGGACTCCACTCAGGGTCTGCAGGAAGGCCAAGTACTCTGAACTGCTGTTCGGTGCATAAGCACAAACCACAGTCAGAGTCCCCCCCCCCACAGTCCTAAGGCGCAGGGAGGCGACCCTCTCGTCCACTGGGGTGAAATCCAGCACAGAGGCGCTCAGCTGGGGGCTAGCTAGTATAGCCACACCTGCCTTACGCCTCATACCGTGAGCAACTCCGGAGAAGAACAGGGTCCAACCCCTACCCAGGAGTTTGGTTCCGGCGCCGGTGCTGTGCATGGTGGTTAGCTCCACCAGATGTAATTGGTATCGCTCCACCTCCCTCACAAGCTCCGGCTCCTTCCCCCCCAGCGAGGTCACGTTCCATGTCCCCAGAGCCAGCCTTTGCCGCCCGGGTCCGGTCCGTCGGTGCCCCCCGCCTTCACCGCCACCTAGTTGGCAGCGCACCCGACCCCGACAATTCCTCCCGCGGGTGGTGGGTCCACGGGACGATGGAGGAGGAGATGGTGCCTCCACGTTGCTTATTCGGGCTGGGCCCGGCCGGGCTCCATGGTAAGCCCGGCCACCAGGCGCTCGCAGGCGGGCCCTCCGTCTGGGCCTGGCTCCAGACGAGGGCCCCGGGCTTCCTCCGGGCCGGGTCTCTCTTCCTTTTGGTTGTTCTTTCATCGGGATTTTACCTGTAACCCCAGGTAGGGGGGCTAGGGGGTACTACCACTTGCCCAAGGTGGACCCCCAGACTAGTGGAGGGAAGGAGGCGTCTTACTTCTCCATTCTAGTTTTGCAACTAGCCACTGCCACAAGCAGTGGCTAGCAGCCTACGTTATGTCTGAATCAAATAATGTTATCAAACAAGCTTGGGAACTAGCTGGCTAGGATAATTTAAGCATAACAATCCAACGGCTAACTCCCCCAAAATAACCTCTCCACAGCACAAGCTTCTCACCAACTACAAAAATAATAAGCACAAGCTGGGAAAAATCTGACTCACAAAACTGAGATGAGTGACCAAACCGGACCTAACCGGGCATCCCATATGGGCAAAAGACAAAAATGATTGTGGACTTCTGAAAATGGACCCGGTCACCTACACAGTCAGGGCGCCACCATGCACTCATCAATATCCACTCTCTCCCCGAGCAGTTGAGGGGATCAAACCACTTCTCAAAATCTTTGAAGAACGGGGGGTCCTGAAGAAAGCCCGGAGCGCCTCCAACAGCCCGGCGTGGCCAGTCTTGAAACCTTCAGGAGAATAATGCCTCTGCGTGGACTTCAGAGTGGCAAACGAGTACGTGGACAAATTGGCGCCCCTAGTGGCGGACCCGTCCACCATCTAATATCAGTTCACTTGGACCCCAATGGGTCTCCACAACTCTCCATCCATCTACCATCAGGCATTGCTTAACCATCTATGTGAAATGCCTCCCATCACTTCTACCATCTTGCACCACGTTAACGACGTTCTGCTGGCCAGTCAAACAGAACCAGAACATGAGCATGACCTCAAAATCCTCCTGGACCACCTCCAGGAGCGGGGCCACAAAGCCAGTCTGGAAAAAGCTCAGGTCATGCAGGAACAGGTCATCTACCTCGGGCAGAGGATCTCTCAAAGGAGTCGGGAAATCATCCAAGACTGGACCCGAGCCATCCGAGAGACCCCAGTCCCAAAGAACCTCCACAATCTTCGATCCTTCTTGGGGCTGTGCAACTACAACCGAGCTTGGATAGAAGACTACGCTGAAATCGCACAGCCCCTAATAGAGCTGACCAAGCTCACCAACACTCCAAAGACCCAGTTCATCTTGATGACATCCAGGTGCGGGCCTTTAACAACTTGAAGGATGCTCTCGCCAAGGCCCTGGCCTTCCAAACACTGGGAAAGAATACACGCTTCACGTGTCCAAAAAGAATGGCTACATGACGTTGGTCCTGACTCAAGAACATGGAGACCGTGGGCTACTACTGGACTCGCCTTGATCCAGTGGCTCAGGGTTTCGGCCCCTGTCTACGAGCCGTCCAAGCCGTCTTTTTGGCCGTCCAGACTGTGCTCGGCTTAGTCTTGGACCAGACACTGATCGTCAGGTGCCCACATGCCGTTCACACTCTTCTGACCATGAACAGAGCATCCCAGGTCACCGCACCTAGGTGGGGAAAGTGGTTGGCGGTCCTTGAAGCTCCAGGCATTATGGTTGAATGAGCTACGCCATCCAACCCATCAACAATGGTAGCTCCAACGGAGGAAATGGGTGACAGTCTCCACGACTGTCAAGAAGTGATTCAGGTGATGGAACAAACTGAGACGGTGAGAAGTCTGCCCTTGGACAACCCCAACCTGGTCCTCTACACAGACGGGTCATCCATGGTAGAGGAGGGAATCAGGAAGGCGAGGTGGGCAGTGACCAGCGAAGTGGACGTCCTGGCCTCAGGTGCCTTGCCTCCAGGAACCTCCACGCAACAGGCGGAGTTGAAAGTGTCATTGAAGCATGCAAATATGCAAAAGGTTGGACTGCAAACATCAACGTAGACAGTCGATACACACACGGGATCGTGCACGACTTTGGAGAACTTTGGAAGCGACGAGGCTACTTGGCCGCGCTAGGAACACCCATCAAAAATGGAGAGCAGGTCCGAGAACTGATTGAGGCGATCCGCCTCCCACAAGAAGTGATGGTGCTGAAGGTCAAGGGCCACACGCGTGGTGATACCGCTGACAGCCGAGGGAATGCTTTGGCGGACCAAGCAACCAAGAATGCGGCCCGAAATCAAGAACCCAGTCCAAAACATCCATCACCAGTCCAAACCTCTCCACCTTATCAGATTGATACCATCACTCCCGCAATCGCGTCATCAAGGAGAGGCTCCATTCGAGCAACACACAACAAAGAAATGGGCCTCAGTCCATTCGAGGTCATCTGTGGGAGACCAATGTCACTCCCTGGGGCCATCCACCTCAGAAAAGCAGACATTCATCTCACAAGTGACGCAGTGATCGGTTACTGTGAGAGGTTGAGCGTGGCACTAGCCAAAGCTCATCTCCAAGTGCGTATGCCATGGAGTGATGTCGCAGAAGGAGGGCACACTGATCCCAGGCCAGTACGTCATGATCAAGAGAGATCAAAGACAGAGACATTAGACGCAAAGTGGGATGGGCCGTACCAGGTATTGCTCATCACCAACACTGCAGTCAAGGTAGCAGCCAAACCAAATTGGATTCATGCTAGCCAATGCAAGGTGGTGGAACCACCACCCTCTGGTGATTAAAAACACCGCAGGTCAAGACACTCAGGTCAAGACACTCTCAGGGAGCTCAGGATGTAGACTATCATCAAATAACATCAGTGGCCTAACACTCCAAAAGTCAGGGACAACGATGGCAGTGTTGTTCGAACAGAGCCCTTGAGCTAAAGAACCATGCGTCTTAGGCATGGGGGCACACTCTGGGTGAAGACTGCATTTTGGGACATTCTCTGAAATATTCCAATATGTGCCACTGTTCAATGACTGTAGCTCTGCTGAAAGGGACAGAAATGAGTGTTAGGGCCTCAGTAAGAGTAGCGTAGATCCTGAGCCGGCAAGTCAAAGCCTGATAGTGTTTCATGATAAATAATCCTTTATTTTCATCTTCCATCAGGGCATTACAACCAATATACCTTGTAGAACGTCTGATACTGTGATAGTTCCTTTTTCTTTCCTGTACCACAGATGGAGTAGAGAAGGCCTTCCGGTTTACTCTGGACGCGAGTGATCACGTGCAGCACCTCGAAGGGACGGACAGCGCTACCTCAGGTGGAAGACAGGACACACGGACATTCACACATTGCACTTACACCTCATCCTAATCACACTTCTTCATCCACAGGTTACAGGGTGGGGTCATTACTGTAAGGTGTGTCAAGCAGAGTTATACTGTAAGGCTGAATCCTCAGGTTACAGTCGAAACATATTCATTAGAGCTGAAGCAGGGACATTACAGGACAGTTTATCTGACGAATCAGCTAACTGTCATTCAGAACATTTTGAAGTTTCAGATCAAATTTAATTGATAAGATCAGGGCTAGGACTAACTCTCTCCATATCAGTGCTGTTCCTCACCTGGGGGACTGGTTTGAATAGTTGCAGGGAAATCCTTTACTGTTCTTATTATTACAGATGGCCGGACTTGTGGGGATGGTAGTATTGGGCGTGGTTGCTGGTGTGGGCTTGGGAATCCGGATTCAGGCTTGCACCAGTTAGGCGCGCCACCGCTATCAGCACCGCAGGGTCAGGAGTGCCCCAGGACGAGAGACTACGTCTCTTTAACCAGATTATGTTTTGATTGCAGTAATGCTTGATTTGTTAAGGTGCCTGTCTGAATGCTAGGTTCAGATATGTTATTTCAGTCAACCTTTGTTTTGCTTTGTTTTGGGGGATTTGTGTTCGTTAATAAACTATGCATGGGGTGGGTTGTTGTGTTTTAGTATATCGAGTGTTATTTTCTTTTAGGTCTGTTTTCAGTTACAGAAGGTCTTAAACTAGCTGGCACGTGTTACAAGGTCAGGCGACATTGAAGGAAGAAGGATTCATGTGTTTATTTTCATGTGTATCTCTGTATAACATTTAATCTAGACTGGTATGATTCTGGGCATTGTATAGAATCACAGAAGCGATTGAAGAATCTAGGGAGAAATGTTTCTAACATCTACAGAGTCTTACTGCTATGTATTTGATTTAATGTGTTTGTTTGTTTTCACGTGGACACTGTGTAGTCGATAGAGTGAGGGAGACTGAGTGAGCTGCTGCTGTGGCCGTTCGGGGTAGTGGGTGTCAAGAGGTCACACTTAGGCCACAGGGGGGCCTCTCCTCTGGGGTATCAATGGCACATCTCTATGGGACACTATCAACAGACACAACCCAGACTGAGAACCAATGGTGATTAAGATATCATGTTAGGGTGACAGGCGACACATCTGTATGGTCACTCCTCCACCAATCTAGCTTCACTAGGCCCTAAACGGGCAGGCTTAGGCGTGGGCGGTGGGCCGAGAGAGCACTATTTAACGTCTCAACCAAACCTTGAGACTTCGATTTGGAAACGGTAGGCAACTCAGCCGGACAGATTCGCTGCTCCCAGCAGGCAGGCACACTGATAACACCATGCGGGGAGGGAAGTCGAAGGCCATGACCTCGCGCCACAGCCACAGCCAGCAGAGAAGCAGGGAGAGAGAGAGACTAGGGAAACATCCCAGTGTTCCATGTGATTGTATCTTTTTACAATAAATCTATCATCTGTCGCCGCTTCCAATCCCGTGTTGGGTGATTTCATCAATGACTATCATGACAAGAAGGCTATTAACATCGTGGTTCATAATTAGACGGTGCTGCAACTCTTATCAAGGCTTACAAAAAAAATACACATCGCAGAGCAACAGAAGAAGAAGAACACCAAAAGCCAACACTTGGGTGGGAGGGACAAGGACCGGGAAGGCAAACAGTTTTTCTACCGCAGGGTATAGACAGACCGCATGAGAGTGTGTGTATGTTTTTTCGAAAATAAATGATTGATTCAGTTTATCAACGAACGGATGGATCAGAACTCTTTATTTGTGCGCATAGACTTATTGGCTATCCCAGAGTGGAAGTGGCTATCATAGCGAGTTTGATATTGTTTAAAAATACGACGCCACTATACCTTATATCAGTATCGAGTACCCCAGACATGTCCTTATATCAGTATCGAGTTCCCCAGACATGTCCTTATATCAGTATCAAATACCCCAGACATGTCCTTATATCAGTATCAAATACCCCAGACATGTCCTTATATCAGTATCAAGTACCCCATACATGTCCTTATATCAGTATCAAGTACCCCAGACATGTTCATATCATATCAGGACCATTGATAAAGGCGCCACCATAAACTCAATGCACTCAGTTGAGGCTTCAATAGGCTTCACCATTTCCATCAGCAGTCAGGCCGAGCGCCATGTCTTCATCATAAGACTGTGTCTTGGGTCTGTGCTGACATGGCCCTGGGCTGAACCACCACCAGCACCAGCACCACCAGGCCTATATCTGTCCCTGTCCACCCAGGCTTCATCACCAGTGCTCAGTCACTATGACCATGTGCCTGTTTTTGCCACACTATCATGAAGTCATAGCAGTAAGTGGCCAATTAGGTCTACTTAGGCCTCTCCAGAGACGGAGGAATGCATGGTCGGGCTGTCGCTCATAGCTGGGGGATGTGGGATTGTGAAATTTACTGTTAGTATGTTTTACTGTCAAATGGGACACCTGAGAGGCAGAGAGAGGCTGTCTGTGTGTTTGTGTGAAAGAGAGTGAGAAAAAGTGAGATTCAGTGTGTGTGTGTATGTGTGAGAGAAAGAGAGAGAGAAAGAGAGCCTGTGTGTGTGTGTGTGTGAGTGTGTGTGAGAGAGATAGAAAGAGAGAGCCTGTGTGTGTGTGTGTGTGTGTGTGAGAGAGAGAGAGAGAGAGAAAGAGCCAGTGTGTGTCTGTCACTGGACTCATGTGTGTGGTCCCCATTTCCAACTAATATGAGCAGAGGAAGAGAGATGTCATGATTTACCTCTCTGTCACTCTGGTAACGACCTCTGTTCCCTAATTATGGACTGTTATGGATGCCATCGCTAATTCATGCGTATTGGTTGAATTATGGGCACATTCTGGTCAAATAAATATCCTGCCATGCCAGTACGTTACTAGTGAATATTCATTCACTGAAACCTCGACTGAGGAACCTAAAGGAGTACGTGAGCCCAGAGCACTGAAGCTCCAGTTCAACAGGCTCTCTTCTGTTCCTGGGAGAGAGAGAGAAAAAAAGAGAGAGCGAGAGAGAGAGTGTAAGCCTTCACTGTGAGGGAGAGAAGGAGAGAGTGAGAAAGAGAGAGAGAAGCAGTGGAGAGAGAGAGAGAAGCAGTGGGGAGAGAGAGAGTGTGTAAGCCTTCACTGTGAGGGAGAGAAGGAGAGAGGGAGAGAAGGAGAGAGGGAGAAGAGAGAGTGCAAGATGCTTTTACAAGCTGAAAGGCTGAATATAAACACAGCTGGGTGTAATATAAGATCATTTATTGGCCGCATTTTAATTATTGCTTTGACTATGAGTCGGCTGCCAAGGACTGTTTTGTATACACCAAATGTACAGTTGACAGATTATCTGAATCCAGTCCTGATTTTTGACGAGAGGGTGCTCTCTCACAAAACTGGCAACAGTGACAGAAATCTCTATAAATTGCATTCAAAGGCGGCATTGTGAGTGTGAGCTGGTGAGATGTTCTGTGCATTGTGAGTGTGAGCTGGTGAGATGTTCTGTTATGCTGGCGGTAGTTGTGTTCTGTGGGTGTCGGGAATAAAGCTGTTAAATTTCCCCGTGTTCGTTTATATTGTAGACCACAGGACCCATATTTATCAAGAGCCTCAAAATAGGAGTGCTGATCTAGGATCAGTTCCACATGTGTTCATATCCTTTCATTCAAAGGCCCAGATCAGTTCTCCTGCCCTAATATCAAATGTAAGACAGGGTGTCTTTGACTATTCTGCATATTACATAGAACATACTGTATAATCTTGGGTTACCATGTGGGAATGACTTGTGCCAATTTACGGCAAGCGGTCCATAGAATTTGATCATGGGAGGTTTATAATGTTTGACATACACAAGTGATACTTAACTATGTAATAGTGGATACGTTACTATTTAATAAGCTTAACTATGTAATAGTGGATATGTTACTATTTAATAAGATGGGCCTCTGCCTCACAGACTGACCGGTGAGACTGTCCTCTGCAGCCGGTCCCTGACGAACACGCGCCAGGATAAGAGGCTGAAAGCTGGTCCTGCTTAGCTCTCTCTAAACTCACCGTCAGGGAAAATGAGAGCGGAGGAGGAGGAGGACAAAAAAAAACTCTCAATTGTGTAAAATCCTTCATTTCATCAACTTTATTTACTTTACCAAGACTGGAGCTGCTCTGTATTTATGCCTCCTCCCAACGCCACATTCGACTGAGCATTCGGTACACACACTGCAGCCGTTTCGGGCCTGGCATTCACACTGGGGCTTATGGGTAAGCATGCAGGGATTTTCATCAGCCAGTCAGTCAGTGCGGCCCAGCAAGATGGATGTCTCCCCTAAAGCATCTGGAAAGAACACAATGGGTGATGATGAGTTGAGCTTATCCTCAATTATGAAGTCATTTGGAAAAACACACATTGGCCGATGTACTCATTCGCCGAAACAGAAAAATGATGAGGACACAATGTGGTCGTTAGAAGGGTGTGTGTGCGCGCGCGGGTGTGTGTATGTGTGTGGGTGGCCGTGTACTGTGGGCACCTGGAAAAATCATTAAAAAAAACATGTTAAACTGTCAATTTCAATTATCAGACTTTCTCAAAAGTGCTAGTTTTGTCAACGTTTTGATCTGAACCATTGTATATGATCATAAGTAACCTTAAAACAGGGCTTAACATGCATTTTACCTTTACTACTCCTTTAAGGTTGTCCTTACTGATGAACAGGTCCTCCAAATATTAGGCTATTCAGTATATCAGATTCAATATACTTCATACTTCAGTATATAATTTGGACCAATGCCAAGTGAGTAAAAAAAAGTAGATTTGTTTTCCCTTACCTTTATTTTGAAAGTCCTTGGAAGAACGCTACCGATAAGTGGCTTGAGTGACAACTGGTAGTCTGCTGTGTGTCCTGATTTTAAACGGCAAAAATGCACAAAAAAACACTAACATTTTGCGTGCTTCGCACGCTATTGACGACTCGCAATTGCTCCTCTATCTCGTGCCCCCTCAGTTTTTTGGGTTGCATGACGCCCCTGTGCAGGTGTATGTGTGTGTGTGTGTGTGAGTATACAGGTGTGTGTGTGTGTGTGTGTTTGTGCGTGAATATGCAGGTGTGTGTGTTTGTGAGTGCGCAGGTGTGTGTGTGTGTGTGTGTGTGTGTGTGTGTGTGTGTGCGCAGCTGTGTGTGTGTGTGTGTGTGTGTGTGTGCCTGATTCCTAGAATTGGACTGTGAGTGGATTCTGGGAAGGTGGTTGGGTGGGGGGGGGGCAGAGGGACAGATGTAGAGTGAAGGTCAGGTGAAGGTCAGATGAAGGTCAGGTGAAGGTCAGGGCCTGGCTCCAGGTACAGGGTCCACACATCATGTAGGTGCAGGGTTCCCTCTCTGTGGCTGTGATTGTGTTTGGTCATTCCAGGTAACCATGGGTGTCTTTGAAAGAGAGGCAGGAAGCATGTACACACACACACCCCTGATGGCCCATAGGTCACCTTTAATCTCTTCCTACCGGTAACTAGACTGGAGATCACTGGCACGGGATGGTTGACACACACACAAGCCCGGCTGTAAAACACACATATGTGCGCGTACGCGCGGAAACCCACACAGGTGGTGGTGGTGGTGGTAGTGGTGGTGCTGGTGCTGCTACACACACACACACACACACACACACACACACACACACACACACACACACACACACACCATCTGATGTCCCATTCCTAAACTCAGTCAGCGCCATGGAGAGGTGATCACAAGCCAGGTAGCGTGTTCTCACATACCCCAACATACACACACGTGCACACACACAAACAATATTTAGACACACACACACACACACACACACACACTGCACATACTTGCCACTCAGTCCTACCAGTATGTTAGCCTACTCATTCAACTGTCCACCACACAACACACATCAGGGACAACACACACACACACACACACACACACCCTGACTAACTCTACCTTGACTCTCCCTGACCTTTGACCCCTGCTGGTCTGATGGTAGGGGTTCATTCTCTGTGTGTGAGGTCACATCCTTTCAGGGTGAGGGACGGGCCTTATTGGTTGACCTTGAACAGAGACACCGCTGGAGGCCTGTCGACACACACCGGGACACCGCAGACCGGAATGCCGGGCCGAAAGGTGCCTCTGTAATAAATCTCCTTTATTCGGTGAGTCACCGTCCATTCCTCCCAGAGCCTCTTCCCCCTGAGAGAGTGGACGCCAGACGCCAACATGCCGTCAACATCTGTCTCAACACCACGGTGTGTGTGTGGGGGTGTGTGTGTTTAGGAAGTCCATTTACAGCGTGTCTTTCAAAAGGTCGGAGGATGTAAAACACACACACACACAGACACACACACACACTGTCTGGTCAATCGGTAAAAACGTCTCTACTAAAAGTCTTTCAGTGACTGGTTTACCATGTACTGTACACACTTTAGCATAGTTTATACTGTACGCAAGGTTAAGCCTAATTTATGCTTCTTGAAAAGGTTCAGGGATGAATTGTATAGGTGGGGATATCTCCTCACAAGCTCGGAGAGCCTTGATATGGAAAATACAACCGCCGTGCACCTCTTTCAATTCGAATGCAATAGTCGCAAACGAGGCGTATGCATGTTTTCTATGTGTGTACAGTATCAATCAGGTGTGGTGCTGCACAACGCTATCAGAGTTCAGACTAGAGTGGAGCTGTGGAACCAGTTGAAAGGGGTTTCATTTCTAAAGCTGCTGTGGAAGACCCATGGCATATTTCAGTCCAGCTGCCACCACCACAAGCCCAGAATGTCAAGTCACAGTAATTCTAACCAGGGTTCTGAATATGACAGGGTCTGATCCTGTGCTGGATGTTTGAGGGTTCTGTCTAACTTTATAGATTAGAGCTTCTAATCTATAAAGAAGAGAGAGAGAGAGAGAGAGAGAGAGAAAGAAAGAGAGTGGAAAAACGTGTCTTGAGATTGAAGAATCTGCTCAGAGCTGCATTTGTAAACAAGACAAACATAATCAGCGTCCAGAGAGCCACATCTGGCTCTGCTCTGCTGCTCTCCTCCTCTGTGATTGGAGCGCCGGCAGGCCCCATTGTTTGTAAAGGGTTGTTATGCGGAATGTCAAAGAGGAGATTGGGAGTGGATCGTATGTACGACTCAGGAACTGTTGTCTGAACCAGATGGGCGAGTCTCGCACACAGCCCGCAGTGCTATATCTGAAGATGTGAGCGCTCTGAAAGGTGGTCCTCCGGGGGGGCGTCGACTGAGACGCACCCCGGTGCGCCTGGTGTTTCCACGTCTGTGGTGTGGTGCCAGCTAGCGTGCTGGTTTAACCGGGGATCTCTGGAGACCAGCGCAGCCCGCAGGAGACCGGCGTCTACCACGCTTCTTCTGGGATCCCATCCCAGTCTGTCCATAAAACCATGTTCAAACAAGCGCACAGTGAGCCTGTCGGCCCCCCAACCGTGAGGCATATCGGCAGCATGTACAGTTGTTGAATGAAACGGAAAAAGTCAATTCTCAGCCAATGATGGTGGATCTCTGGAGCATCCAGGAGCTACACAGAGCTGGGCTTTAGAACGCCCTCATTTATGTTGTGTATATAACGACTACAGTAGAACTAATAATGACACTTGTACCCACAATGCACCGAACACCAATACTAAACTATGAGAATCCTAACAAGCAGTGCTATTAAACACCTCAAGTTCGGAACTCTGTGGATTTAGAAAGAAGACGGACTGCTGAGTAGAATAGACCATACTTTTACTGAGACACCAAGCATAGTTTTTTATGTACAAAGCAAAATGAACTTGGGAATGGGAAAAATGCATTGTAATGATAAGCACACCCCGGCAGTGGGCTCTGGTACATGTGTGACGGACTAACAAACAGACACATGCACGTGCACATCACGCACAGAACGTACAGGGGTCAAATTAATATCCTCCCCTGGATTTCATCAGGTGGGGGTCAAATAGGCAACTGATCCTAGAACTGCGCTCCTACTGTAAGATGCTTGGCAAATACAGAGCTAAGACTTTACATATAAGTTTATCACCTCATCATAAAGTTTAGTACAGTTGGTTCGTCTGGCTTTTTATTTGCCCAAGTGGTCTTGATGAGGTTATCTACCCACTTGTTGTTGAAGACAAGATGGCAAGAAGTTAAGGTCTATAAGTCTGCTGTATATCATTTTTGCGTTCTGTTTCTTGTATTTTCGTCTGAGGTATGGTTTGACTTAGCCACACTGCGCCCCTTTAAAAAGAAGTGAAATGGAACAGAACAGCAATTTCAACGTCTACCAATAAAACCCCAAAATGTCAGCCGGGCTTTCTGGTCTGTGTTTTGCAGACAGTAAAATGTCACAGCACATATACAGTGTATAGTTACAGCTCCACAAAGAGGCGCGTAAAGCGTCCGACTGTGAGCTCAGACCCCCAAACATCCCCTCGGGGAAACGCTCCTTTTCTCCTTTTTACGGTAAAAGCCTTAATTCATCGAGACAAACCAGCCCATCATTAAAGATAATCATAAACATGCATTCTTGGATAGAGAATGTTCCAGTAAACATCTCTCGTTAGGTGGACAGGGGCGTAAACATGGGGGCCGACCACGAATGCACAGACACAAACACATACACACACACACACACACACACACACACAGGGGTGAAAATTAACTTTTTGGCTCACGGTGAGTCACCTGCTAAGGGGACTGTAGATGAAAAAATCTACCGGCCAAGTATATATTTTTTTAGATAGCCTTCCGAAATCTACTCGCCAATTGGACATTTTACCTGCTTTTGGCTAGTGGCAGCAAGGTTATTATAGTTAACGAAAACTAACAAAAAAACGAAAACTAGGTGTGAAAAAACATTTTAGTTAACTGAAATAAAAATAAATACTAGACTTTACAAAAAAAACGATAACTAACTAAAACTGTATTGTGGGTTTATAAAACTAACTAAAAAACTAAAATTATTGAGATGTCCTTAGTTTTAGTCTTTTGTCTTTAAGCCTAGTATTTTGGGTGGATATGAAATCTATCCTCCATTTTTTTTTGCTGTGCCCCTGCGCAGAAGTAACCTGACATGCGCCAGATGGTTTGTTTCACACGGAGTGAAACAACGGGAGAAAGGATGGTCTCACGAGGCTAGAGCAGAAGAAAAAATAAATAAAACTAATACTGAAACTAATAAAAACTAAACTAAAACTAAGCATTTTCAAAAACTAAAAACTAAACTAAACTAGCAAACCTGCTTTAAAACTAATCAAAACTAAACTGAAATTTAAAACAACGATATAAAAATAAAAACTAATGAAAAAAGCAAAACTATTATAACCTTGGGTGGCAGGTGTTAATTTTCAGACCTGCACACACACACACGCCCCCCATCAAACACACACACACACCTGTGTGGAGGGATGGGTCCTCTCTGGAGAGGCATCAAGGTGGGAATGCACCTCAGGCTAAAACACCTCAAGCCTGTAAAACTGCTCTCCGTGACATAATATGATCTATATAAAAGTTAGTAAAATACATCTAGTCACATAACATTCGCTTCTGAAAATGTTTTTGCATCGAGCATTTTAACGCTTTGCACAATAGTACTTTGCCTATCACAAGTCAAATGTTGCGGTTCTACAGTAATAATAACCAAGCACCGGGCTTCAGTAACCATTCTGCCGAATATCGACTAGGTGAAGAAATCAGGAGAGCGACCGCCTGTAGTCATGGCGATGTGAAGGCACAGCGAGAACAATGGCGTCCACACAGTCCACTCAGTGACCCGTCCGCCTGCTTCCGTCCGCTGACGTGTGTGGCAGTAAAGATGAGGCCCTGGGGGCTCCAGGACCCAGAACCCCCCCACCTCCCGGCCCTCAACCCTCCGGATTTCCTCCCCCGTCTCCTCTACACCTCTCTTCAACCCCCCCATGACCTCCTCTACTGTACCTCACCCCCCTCCCTCCACCCCCGTGGGTGTCCCTTCTCAACCCCCCCCCCCCCCCCTTCCCCGGCAGACCTCCAGACCCCCCAGGGGCTCGACCGGGAACAACGGCCGAGTCTCAAATCTTGCTACCATGCCCTCGCTATCTGTAGCAAACATCTAGCTAGCGTCAGGCTTTGGGCAGGCCGGCGGACCCGAGGAAAAAGTACACTAAGAGCTGGAGACTCGGCCTGAAAAATAAATAGTCCTCATCTGCAGCACCTGGAAATCTGCTGTGCAGAAAGTAGACTTTGTCTGCTATTTAAATATGAGGATGTCCATGAAGTGTGTCCGTCCGTGTGTGTGTGTCTGTACATCAGTGTGCGTGCGCAATTTGCATCTCTGAGTGTGTGCGTGTGCGTCTCCCTCATCTGCATGTGTGCGTCTTCGCATCTGTGTGTGTGTGTGTGAGTGAGAGAGCAGCAGAGTGAGTAATGAAACTGATTATTTCTCTCTGTCAGGCAGGACATCCTGCTAGGAGTGAGACCATGTGGAGCTGACGTTGAGCTGGCGTTGATGCCCTGAACACATGCAGGCCTTCCCACGAATAAATCCTGACTAAATAAACATGACATGCCTCCATGTCTTTACTCAGCAGATGCCCTCATTCTGACAGACCCTCCATGCTTATGGCTTTCAGATTAGCTTCCCTTACCTAAGTGAAGTTTTTATATATGGTAGTGTATAGATGGATGATTAAGTGGTGGCGCAGTGTTTCAGTCATCCATGTCTGGAAACAGCGCTAACGTTTAGCCAGATATTGACTGAAGGACAGGGCCTGGCACCAGTTAGGGAATTTTAGCTAATTGTATTGACCATCTGCAAAAAAATTGCTTACCAATAGCTTTCTTCACCAATGTGTTAATCCAGGTGTCTACTAACACCTATCAATTAGTGCAAACCCAAATCCTTGTGGAAAATTATTGGGAGCCAATCAAAGTTGGGGTGCTCAGAGGGCCTGGGTGAAAAAATGGGAAAATAAACTTTTGCCAATTTTAGCTTGTGGGATGTCTAACTATGGTTTTTTGGGATGCTGAATTGATTCCAACCATTAGTTTTGAAAAAAAACACTCCCATGTCATATAAAAGGTGTTTTATTAACATTTTAAACAGAACAGTGCTCAATGGAAACGTTTTGTCAGTTTTTTAGTCAACCTTATTTATCAAACTCCCCAGTATCTTCCTCACTCCTCTTGTCATCTTGCTGGTTTATGTTCTGGCAAGAGTTGCCATGACAGTTGCTGCAAGCAGAAATACACTTGACTCCTTGCTTTTTACAGCAGCACCTGAGTGTGCTACAGTCCCCCGCACAGTTGCATCGTCAGGAGGTAGTCTGGTGCAATGGGGTCTGTTGAAGGGACATATCCTTGTTCAGTGAGTTGCCATCCATAGTCCAGGGCATCCAACGATGGACTTTGCAGCATCAGCCAGTCCCTAGTCTGGAGGCAAGTCTGGAGAGAGTGTTGTGCTGCAGCTCCTGTTGTCGGGGGGAGTTTCTCAGGTGTGATGCTCCCAGTAGCAGCTCGCTTGCTGAAGATGTCAAATCTCAAGGCTTTCTTAGTCTTTGGGGTATTTCCCATGGAACATGAGCTTGAATAGTTCACAGCCAGCTTTGATGATATCATCTTTCTCAGCTCGGAGGTCCATAAACACGTCCATGCAGTCTTGCAGAGCCTGCTTAGCAAAGTTGGTTTGCTAAACCCAGACGTTGCAGACACTGTATCGCAGCCAGAGAAACTGTGCAAGAAGATGACATACTTCCTGTACCTCTCTGGGAGGGCCTCCCGGATCTTTCCAACATCGTAAGATGTTTCTTTGGCTGTTTCTTTGTGCTGAGTCTGCCCTCTCCAGGTGAGTAGCTTGAGTCCCCCAGTATGTGGGCAGGGTTGGGAAGGTTACTTTTAAAAAGCAATCCCTTACAGTTACAGATGTGGGAACATAAGAATGTAACTTGACCCGCGGTATTCTAACAGGCGCTTTACGGCATTCCGCACCACCGCTCGCCTGCCCATAGGGGCGCAGTAATACCACTCATTGACCCATTGCTGTAGCTCATCTCGCACATCAGATGAGCCTACCGTTCCCCACCTCCTTGTTCTCTGTCTGGTTGTAATTCAATTATTACGAACAAAGCCTATCTATTTATAGTTTCTATCTCTGTAACTGTCGCCGGGTCTATATCTGTTAACTGTCGGGACAAGTAGAAGTTTAATACATTAGGCTGAGTGTTCTCATATGGAACATGGCATCAGGACGAGTAAGATGGCTAACGGAGATGACCAGAGATGTGTTTGAAATGGTTCACTCACTCCCTCCCTATTACCATGGATGTATTGAGTGTGACTCATAGTGAACTACATGGGGAATGATTTAACAGTTTTGGGACACTACATGGAATGTTACCTCGTAAGATATTCATGACTCAAACAAGCAGACGCGCCGATCACTGATGGCAGCAGGTTGAAATATCAGGTAGTATTCAGGTTCCATCTTTAGTTGAATGATAAATCCCATATAAATGGTTGGAATTCTAATGATGTGCAAGTGTGATTTTGTCAACTTTAGTGCTGTCTGCTAATAGCAGGCTGTGAAGCTGCACGATAAGACCATGATAGCAAGTTAGCTCACGACAGCAGCTTCCATAATATTAACGGTAGCTGTCGGTGGCTAAAAAGCAGATAGCTAACTTTACAACGATGATTCCTGTAGCTATTGTGATTTTGATGCTATTAGTTCAACTTGTTTCTCGGGCAGGAACGGAGACGAACTCGCATTAGCAGCAAAGCAGCTAGAGGAATGATCTTAACATTAGCTAACTGCTTTAGCTACTGCTAGCTACCGTCTTCTTCACTTCTCCTTCGGTAAAACATGACACGGTTGTATTGTGGTATTGTGGAGGGCTTAGGCAGAAGCAGGAAGAGAAACCACTTTTGCCCCATATAAGTAAAATAATGGTCTCATAAGCATTTTCGATTGTAAAATTGTGTTCACTTGTTTTAGTTTGCAAACATATGCAATTTTCTTAGCATTCCCAGCTTTGTATGTAGTTTTAATGTGAAAGATACATCTTGAATGCAGTCAAGACAAATTATTTTGCCTCTTGTCAAAACCCCCTGGTTCCAGTCAATTGGATTATAGGCTATAGGCTACTTTCGTTTACAATGACGTTACCTTATGAACACAAATAGCTTAACCTATAGGCCTACATAAAAACAATAGCCTAAAACCATGTTTATTTACAATGTATTTTCTTTCATTGATAGCATGCTAGTTAGGGTGAGGAAAACGACGCGCGGTCTCTTTGGCCCTGAGACTATCAGGCAGGCAGCTCAGGAGGTCGTTGAAGGCTATATATATTATTATGATATTATGTCTAATAATACATTCGTTGAAAGTACACAGGCTGATCTACTATACGGAATTGGACCGAGGAGTGTTCTCATATGGTACTAGGCTGCACACGCCCGCCCGCGACAAGAGCTGAATTGTAGTCAGCTTTCCCCGCTGCGCGCAGGACGCGTGCGTCCCCCGCTGATCCGAGCGAGAACGCAGGCGGAATGTCGCTCCCCGTCTGAAACGGCCTTGACTCCTGGAATCCCAAGGTCTTTCATATTGAAATTCTCTTGATGGTCTGGGAAGTTGAGAGACGTGTTAAGGGAGTGCATCAGTCGTGAGCCGTGACAGTAGGCTACCAGCCTGCGCTGCGCTCAGCACAAAGTTGGATGAATGGATGGACTTATTGGAATCCTGGAAAATGTTTATTGCGCTCTAAAATCATGAAAGCATAAATTTAAAAATGCAGCAACAGAAGTAGTCTAGATGAGATGGTGGTTTAAATGAATGGCAACACGAAGCCTAGAGGAAAACATAAATTGAGACTGGTGATAATGCTGATAATCTACAGTAGGGCCTACCTCTGGCTGAGTTCATGGTTACAGCCATTCATCTCTTTCACATGGGCCTATACAATACTTGCACAATCTACTTTGGACGTTAAATCCATCCATCAATCAAACTAGCGAATTCAATTGCCGGTCATGGCAAAGCACCCGCTAACGCAGGCTACCCCCCTCCCCACGATCCAGGGCTAGGAAACCGATTCATCCAGTTTATTTGAATATAAAAGAATTGGGGGGGGGGGGGGGGGGTTACAATAGTCTAGTCCAGGTTCGCTGGCGAGTGACGAGCTAGTCAGATGGCGCATGCATGTGTGGACATTGTAGGCCGATTCTGTAAAACCTAAAGAATAAAAGTAGGCTACGTTCAACATTCATTGGAGTGGTCCAGTTGGATAGGCTAGTCTAATCTTAATAAATTGAGGACCTGTATTTTCAGTGTTTGCTGGTAGCGAATGCCATGTGCACAGACAGACAGGGAGGAAATCTATTTGTTTAATTGTTTCATTGTTTGTGCTCTGTATGCACAAGATAGTTAATGTTCGGATATAATTGGCAGTAGGGCTGGAAAAAACCCTATCAAAGGCCAAGATTAGAAGGGATTTGAAGATGTAATTGGTCATTTTAAATGGGCCTACTTTATCTTTTGATGCCTATTTGAACGGACTGCATCGATCAATGCAATGACTCTCCATGTTTTTCAGTTTTACCCTTTTCATCAATAAAACATCATTTTTACATCCATGTCTCATTGATTGGGAAGGCATTTAGAGCTGCCGGTCTATTAGCCTACATTCGGACTCAGAGGATGACATAACTGTTCATTGAGAAACAATTGCAGGCTGGGCTATATAAAGAAATACCACAATGCATGTAGTCTAGATATATTACATTATGGTTAGGCTATAGCCTACACTTTATGGTAGACTGCCCTCTCGCTCGCTAAGCAGGCTATATTGTGGCTGTTTTGTTCATCGCAGAAGCCTATAGCCTAGGCTACACATTAAAAAAAAATTTTTTTATATAGGCCTAGAAGGAATCCGAACATGTGGAAATTTAATTTTAGCCTTTTTTAATACAATTCAAATTCTGCTTAGAGGGAATTATTTTCAACGGACATTATGACCTGAGCATAATTAATAATTATCTAAGTTAATATAGGCCTATGAGAACGCAACGCTTTTTACGATAGGCTAAGCCTATGCGTCTTGTGATTGTACTGTAGCCTAGGCTACAACTTAAGGCTTGGCCCTATTGAATTCCTTTAAAGCCTAGGCTACTCATTATTATCGAATTATCTAGTTGATATATGAATAAAACAATAAGCCGTTTTAATGGCTATGGGCTACTAGTTGTAGCTATACACGAGTTGATGCGCTCTGCTCTTACGCACGGTTGAGGCGGCAGCTCAAATACACTTCGCACATATCCTCTGCTATAGCCTCTCACAGACAGCTAGGTGCACTTCATGCATTGGTAGACAGTTCTGTTCTTGCTGCAGCTTGTCTTCACCATGCAGGTATTTTGGTGGGGGTATTCTTCTGTGGACACTGCGAAGGGGCGCCGCCGGTGGCTTGGACGCCAGAGCGCGCAGCTCTTCAGCCAACTGGAGATGTCGCGTCTGGGGAGGCTCTGCGTCTCTCCACCATTCCCCAGCGAGTCCAAGCTCCCCCAATGAATAATACTTATTTATAATAGCCTACGTAGCGCGAAACTGTGCATATAATAGGCTGTAGCCAGCGCGAAACTGCGCATTCCCTATAGCCGTTCATGGAACGGCTGGCGGCCGGTATAAATAAATAAAAAAATACACGATATTTTCTTATTTGAATGATCTTGAATATATATATATTCAAGATCATTCAAATAACAAAATATTGTGTATATTGTGCATGTGAACGCACTCACTGTCAAACCTGCCGCTATCTATGCACAAGATAGTTAATGTCCGGATATGATTGGCAATGAGTGATCTTTACTCATGGCGACTATGTCAATTTTGTATGGATCCACAAGTCGATCAAGCTTATTTTTTCTTTGTATCGTGCTGAAGCCATATAGCCTACTGCGCTCAGACTTGGCTACAGCTGGTGCCCCGTCTTCAAATTTACTTCCGGGGTTTACGAGTAGCCTACCAGTTGAATGCGTTCCAGAAACAAAACGCAAAACCCCCACGTTCACCACATCTTTACTAACAAATATATTTACAATACTGTTATTTTGCGCATTTGACATAACAGCCACCACGTCTTGACCCGACGTCAGTTACCGAGATAGATAGGCTACTGTAGGCCTAGATATAGGTGTTCGTAATAATTAAATTACATCCAGATGGAGAAAACATGTGTTTGAGAACAAGGTAATAATAACAATTAAACGTTATTTGTATAGCACCTTTCATACAGATAAATTCAGCTCAAAGTGCTTTACAACAGAGCATTTAAATTAAAGAATGTGAAACTTAATGATGCTTCATTCGTAGACTATAGGAGAAAAACACTGAGCGCAGCCTGCTAAATCTACTCAAAGACACCACCTGGCGGTGGTGCATCACTAAAACGAAATAACACCCGTCTGAAATCCCACGAGATTTCCAACGGGATTTCCCTGCCAAATACCGCGAGGTGAAATGCTGCAGCATGTGACATTTCTAACTTCCCACATCTGTACAAGTTACTTGTGAAAAATTGTAGTCAGTAACATAATCCGATTATCACAATTTAAAAGTAAAGTAAGGGATTACTTTCAGTTACTTTTGGATTACTTTAAATAAAATGTACTGTTTATTTCACCAGATATAAAATGTACTGTGTATTTCACCAGAAATCATACATTATTTATTATTTTTCTGTGTTCTAGAGCTGACAACATAGCTAAACAGCAGTTGCCCAGCGCCCGCCCAGTTAGAGCAAGTGTTAATGCCAAGAGGTTAGGGTGCGTGTCATCTTGCCTTGGTTATCCAGTTCTTTATTATTAGTGTGAATGCTGCAAGCACTCATATTATTGTTACCCAGTTCTTTATAATTAGTGTGAATGCTGATTCAGCATTCACACTATTGTTATCCAGTTCTTTATTTATTTTTCTTCCGTACGTTTTTGGCTCTCTCTAGCTCCTTCATACTTTGAGCTACTTAAACCATTCAAGTATCAAAATGTTCAGCTTGTTAAGGACACAGTGGGACCTCTTTCAGATTTTTAATACTTTTTATACTTTTTAAAATATTCAGCTTTTTCATTATTTTCTTTGAATGGAAGTCAATGGGGGAGTTTTGAAACCTTCTTCAGCCTTCATACTTTGAGCTACAGAAACCATTCGACTATCAAAATGTTCAGCTCTTTAAGGTCATTATGGGGTACCTTTTGGATTTTTAATATCTTGTATACTTTTCAAAATATTCAGCTTTTCCAATATTTTTATTTTTATTTTTTATGGGCGGACCTTAAAATCCTCTTCAGCTTTGAAACCTATCTCCTTCATTTTTTGGCCTAGAAACCTCATTTGAAGTTTAAAATGTTCAAGTCCTTAAGCTGAGTAAAGGATCTATTCACATTTTTTAAATTCCTTATAGTTTTTATGTAATTAGTGTGCTATAATATGCTTTAGAGCATTCACACTATTGTTATCCAGTTCTTTATAGTTTTTTATTATTAGTGTGAAAGCTTTAGAGCATTCACACTATTGTTATCCAGTTCTTTATAGTTTATTATTTATTCTTACTTCTTCTTCCGTACGTATTTTGGCTCTCTGTAGCTCCTTCATACATTGAACTACTACAACCATTCAAGTATCAAAATGTTCAGCTCGTTAAGGTCTTTATGGGATATCTTTCAGATTTTTAATAACTTTTCAAAATATTCGGCTTTTTCAATATTTTTTTTTACAATGGAAGTCTATGGTCTATATCTCCATTTTTTGGGCTAGAAACCTCCTTCAAAGTTTAAAATGTTCAGGACCTTTAGCTGAGTAAACAATCTATTCAGATTTTAAAATTCCTTATAGTTTTAATGTAATTTAAGTTTGTTTTGGACCTTTGTGGATGTGTGGAATGTTCAGTTTTTAGAGTGTGGCAGCCTGTTTTTTGAAAACATCTACACGTTTTGTAAACTGCTGTCGCTCCTACAGTTTTAACAGCTCATACACATATTATACATTAAAACGTTCACACAACTGTGCTGATTCGTACAATGTAAGTATCTAAGCCGTGTGACTTATAGTTTTCACTGTATGACGATTTGTTTGGCAACTGCGCTCTCCATTGAAACGTATAGGCCCACACACTAACTTTTGAGCTGCTAATTTTGCATTTTTACCCTTTTTCTAACTCGTCGCCATGCCTACAGTTTTTAAGCTACACGGACATGTCATAGCCTAAAATGTTCAGCATTTTCTCAGGATTCCTACAGTGTCAATATCTAGGCTGTGACCTTTATACTTTTTGAGAGAGAGCTTTCTGAAGCCGGCATGCCTTTCCATTGAAGTGAATGAGACGATGCTCACAGTGTCAATTGGGAATTGAATTTGGGGACACACGCAGGCTCTCTGTACAGGCACCTTTTTCTGACTACTGTGGTAGCATTCATAATCCATCCTTCCTTCCTTCCTTCCTATCTTCCTTATATTCAAATAAATATTCAGAATGACACTCTTTTTCAGGCTGTAAACTCATATTAATACCTTTTCTCCTCTTTCAGCTATTGAACTCAATAAAACTATGAGTTACGATGTGTGGTCTAATCTATTTTTGAGTGTAGTACTAGCAGTACTTATAACAAACACCTACAGCTTCTCACCTCCACTTCAATACTGTGGGCTATAGACACATGGTCTCCAATGAGGGGTGCATGGGGATGGCCTGGCAATCATTGACCTGCCCCGCACAACCTCTGACCTGAGGGGGCGGAGTCTCGCCACCACGCCACTATCCACGCCACGGTCCCCACATCTCAGACTGTGAGTTGGCTAAAGACACAGTATTCACAGTTGGGTGCATGTGGGTGGCCCGGGGAGCAGTACACTGTCCTCGACCGGCTCTGACCCGAGGGGGTGAAGTCTCGTCACAATGCTACTATCCACGCCACTGTCCCCACATCTCAGCCCCTGAGTGAGCTACAGACACACGGTCTTCACTGGTGGGTGCATGGAGATTGCCCGGATGTCAGTGCACTGCCCCCGACCTGCTCTGACCGGAGGGGGCGGAGTCTCGCCAACACGCCACTATCCACTCCATGCACCCCACAACTCAGACCCTGAGTGGGCTGAGGACACACGGTCTTCACTGGTGAAGGCAGGTGGGTAGCTTGGCGCGACCTACACTGTTCACTATCGGCTCTCACCCAAGGTGGAGTCTTGCCACCACGCCACGGACCTCACAACACAGCCTCTGAGGCGGCTAGAGACACACGGTCTTCACTGGTGAAGGCAGGTGGGTAGCCCGGCGCGGCCTACACTGTTCACGACCGGCTCTGACCCAAGGGGGCGGAGTTTCGCCACCACGCCACGCACCCCACAACTCCGACCCTGAGTGGGCTAGAGAAACATGGTCTTCACAGGTGGGGGCAGGTGGGAGGCCCAGAGCGGCGTACACTGTCCAAGACCGGTTCTGACCCAAGGGGGTGGAGTCTCGCCATCACGCCACTAACATGCCACGGACCTCACAACACAGCCTCTGAGGCAACTAGAGACATACGGTCTTCACTGGTGAAGGCAGGTGGGTAGCCCGGCGCGGCCTACACTCTTCATGAACGGCGCTGACCCAAGGGGGCGGAGTCTCGTCACCACGCCACGCACCCCACAACACCCGGGGGCCAGATAAGTGAGCTGTAAAAATTCTTCCCTGACCCCTCTCAGGCGATCGAGCAAGCTCCTGGAGTATGCTTATCTACTAGCTAAGAACATTTATAAAGCAATACATTACATTAAATTACATTTTCAGAGTAAGAGAGGCTAAAAAACATCATAGCAGAGACATGGCAAATACTGGTGTGTGTTTGCTATGGCCCAGGCCTAAAGCCGGAAGTGGGCTGGTGTATTTCTGTGTGTATGTGTGTGTGTCTTAACTAAATGCTACGACATCCACACAGACATAGGGGTATCTATCGGACTCAGGGAGGTCTGCTGGTGACAGTGGGGCATCCACTGGACCTGGTTAGAAGATAGGAGGGAGAGAGAGAGGCAATGTGGAGAGGGAAGGCAGAACAGGGTTAGTAGCACACAGAGCCATAAAAGCAACACAGATATTAAAACAGGCAACCGGCGGGGTCTACACTGTTCACTACCGGCTCTGACCCAAGGGGGCGGAGTCTCACCACCACGCCACAATCCACGCCACGGACCCCACAACTCAGACCATGAGTGGGCTAGAGACACACAGTCTTCACTGGTGAAGGCAGTGGGTAGCCCGGCACGGCCACCACGCCACTGAACATGCCACGGACACCACAACTCAGCCCATGAGTGGGCTAGAGATACATGGTCTGAAACTCTCCCAGTTTCATATTTCAGCTAAGCTTCCAGGTTCTTCAGCTTCCAATCTTTTTAGCTATACATTCCATCATTACAGTGTAACAGTTTATCTTCCAGCTTTTGTAGCAATGCATTTAAGTTCTTAGCTTCTTTATGTAATGCACTTCAGCTTCCAATTCTCCCAGTTTCACAGTTCAGCTAAGCTTCAAGGTTTTTCAATTTCCAGGCTTATTCAGCTTCCAGGATTTTCAGCCGTTCAGTTGTGATGCATGTGACATTTCAGATTTTTCACATTCATGCATTTTCAGCAATGCTTTTGCTATTCCGTTCAGCTGCTCAGCATTCACACGCATTTTCTGCAGGAAATGCAATTTTCTAGTTATTCTTACTTCTTCTTCCGTATGTTTTTTGGCTCTCTGTAGCTCCTTAGTAGTAGATATACTGCGGTTTGCATAATTAATTATGTAATTAAACTGTATCAAAGTAATTGTTATGTTAATGAGTCCCCCGAGGATGTTTGTTGTGCGTGCGTGTGTAAATGTGTGTAAATGTGTGTGCGTGCTTAACGGCGACAGACAGGTGTTTGTGATATTTAAATAATGAATCTTGTTTTGGGTTAGTTTGTGGTAGAAAAAACATGTGATATTTAGCATTGGAGTCTGTCTTTCACATCAGTGTGTGTGTGTGTATATGTGTGTGATATTTAAATAAGGAATGTGTGTGTGTGTGTGTGTGTGTGCGTGCTTAACTGTGTCACCCAGGTGTGTGATATTAGCATAGCAAACAGATCTCTCTGTGTTTACAACAGCAGGAGACTGGCATTGATAGAGTCCACATTTGTTTTTAAAAACACATCCATATAGTGATGTGTATGTTAGAATGGAATTCTAAGTGGTTGGATCACAAATGCTTTCTCCTTGTTCTTATTCCCCACTCCTCACTTTCCTCTCCACACCCTACCTCTCTCCCTCCCTCCCTCCCTCCCTACCTAACCATATAGTGATGTAAATTTTCTAGAACCCTCACATCTGATGCAGGCTGGCCACTACCCCTTGTGTTTTTGGTCTTTACCAAGAAATTGTGTGTGTGTGTGTGTGTGTGTGTGCTTAACTGTGTCACCCAGGTGTGTGTGATATTAGCATAGCAGCCTAGGTGTCTGTGTTTACAACACCAGCAGACTATGACATTGACAGACCCCACATTTGTTTAAAAAAGATGCATAGGTTAATTACACCTGCGTTTCTATCCATATAGTGATGCATATGGTAGAATGCTATTCTAAGTGGTTGGATCACAACTGCTTTTCACCTTGTTCTTATCCCCCACGCCTCCCTCTCTCCTTCCTTACCTCTCTCCCTCCCTCCCTACCTAACCATATAGTGATGTAAATGCATACAGCCCTCACATCCCCAGATGTCTGTTGCCACTCCCCTTGTGTTTTTGGTGTTTACCAAGAAATTGTGTGTGCAGGCTGAAAATTAACTTTTTGGCTCACATGCCAAGGGGGGCTGGTAGATGAAAAAATCTACCGGCCAAGTATATTTGTTACCGGCCAAAATAATAAAATGCCTTTTTTGTCACATATTTGTTACATCTGTTTCAGTACTTTTCATTCAGATAATAGTATTATGTTGAATACATGCTTAAGGAAGAAGCCAAAGTAAAATTTCAACTAAATTAGTTTCATTCGATGCCTAGAAACAGTGCAATTCATAGAAATTAAATTATTAATTTCCATTCACTTCCACGGTGTAGAATTATCCATAACTACCTTACCCTACACAAATATGAGATATAAATGATCCAAGCCTTAACCTCATGGTCTTTATGTGTTTATGAACAAAATAAATATACTGTAACATATTCACAGCCTGTCATCGTGTAAAGTAGTAGTCGACTGTAGTAGCACGCGTCCTCTGAGGTAAATAGGAACTTATTTCTGTGCGCAAGTAGCCCCGCGTCACCAGTCTCTCCTAGTGCGCGAGGCTCTGCAACAGTCATGTGACTCAAAACTTTATTTGGTGCAGCGGGGGAGCTATTTAAGTGCAACACACAACAAACAGAACGCCGGTCTATGGCATGGATGTGACAACATGGCACGCATAATTTATTACATGACTCTATTGGTACAAACATTTACCCGCCAGCGTGGTGGATAGCCTCCGAAATTTAGTCGCCAAATGGAAATTTTGCCCGCCATTGGCAGGTGTTAATTTTCAGCCCTGTGTGTGTGTAAATGTGTGTGTGTGTGTGTGGTGTGATATTTAAATAATGAGTGTAGTCTTTGGTTAGTTTGTTTTGAAAGTAGCAATGTATTAATCATTTAGGCAGCCTAGGTGTCTGTGTTTACAACCATCAGACTATAATGTTGACAGACACCATGTGTTTTTAAAAATGCATAGGTTAATTACCCAACACTTTATACTAGGGCGATGTAATTTTCTACATGCTATTGTCTACACCCCAGTGCATCCACATGTGCAGTCGTTTAGAGCTGTGGCAGGGGGTGTGTCTGCTGGCTAACTATTAGTAGGTTAATTACCCATGCCAGAAACCCATGGTTTCTAACCATATAGTGATGTAATTTCCTACATTCCTATGCATATAAGCTATGTATACATCCCAGCAGTCGGGAGTGTTGGTAGCCCAAACAGTGACAAATCTGGCTGTTTAGTCTACCATCATATTTCCAGCTTATGTGTTTATTTACTCATATAAAAACCATCATGAATCATCACAACAAATTCTGTGAAGGGTTGTCCTGAAAATATTGCATGGCGACGTCTAGTCATTGTATGAGAATTCCATATTGTACCAAAAATATCTCTTTGTGTAGGCTATACGTTTGTCAAGACAACCCATAACAAAACCTAGCCAGCTCTCTGTCCCGACCCCCAGTCCTTGCAAAATGTGTGCATGTGTTTTGATAGCACACCCCGTTTGAAGTAGAAATGTAGGCTATGTACAGATGTGAGAGCATAAGACTGTAACTAGACCCGCGGTATTCTAACAGGCGCTTTACGGCATTCCGCACCACCGCTCACATGCCCATAGGGGCGCAGTAATACTACTCATTGACCCATTGCTGTAGCTCATCTCGCACATTAGATGAGCCTACCTTGTTCTCAAACTCCTTGTTCTCTGTCTGGTAGTAATTTAATTATTACGAACAAAGCCTATCTATCTATAGTTTCTATCTCTGTAACTGTCGCCGGGTCTATATCTGTTAACTTATGTGTCGGGACAAGTAGAAGTTTAATACAGTAGGGTAACTGAGTGTTCTCATATGGAACATGGCATCAAGACAAGTAAGATGGCTAATGGAGCTGACCAGAGATGTGTTTGAAATGGTTCACTCACTCCCTATTCCCTATGTAGTGCTACAGATGTGGGAACATAAGAATGTAACTTGACCCGCGGTATTCTAACAGGCGCTTTACGGCATTCCGCACCACCGCTCGCCTGCCCATAGGGGCGCAGTAATACCACTCATTGACCCATTGCTGTAGCTCATTTCGCACATTAGATGAGCCTACCGTTCTCAAACTCCTTGTTCTCTGTCTGGTTGTAATTTAATTATTACGAACAAAGCCTATCTATTTATAGTTTCTATCTCTGTAACTGTCGCCGGGTCTATATCTGTTAACTGTCGGGACAAGTAGAAGTTTAATACATTAGGCTGAGTGTTCTCATATGGAACATGGCATCAGGACGAGTAAGATGGCTAACGGAGATGACCAGAGATGTGTTTGAAATGGTTCACTCACTCCCTCCCTATTACCATGGATGTATTGAGTGCGACTCATAGTGAACTACATGGGGAATGATTTAACAGTTTTGGGACACTACATGGAATGTAACTGCGTAAGATATTCATGACTCAAACAAGCAGACGCGCCGATCACTGATGGCAGCAGGTTGAAATATCAGGTAGTATTCAGGTTCCATGTTTAGTTGAATGATAAATCCCATATAAATGGTTGGAATTCTAATGATGTGCAAGTGTGATTTTGTCAACTTTAGTGCTGTCTGCTAATAGCAGCCTGTGAAGCTGCACGATAAGACCGTGATATCAAGTTAGCTCACGACAGCAGCTTCCATAATATTAACGGTAGCTGTCGGTGGCTAAAAAGCAGATAGCTAACTTTACAACGATGATTCCTGTAGCTATTTTGATTTTGATGCTATTAGTTCAACTTCTGTTTCTGGGGCAGGAACGGAGACGAACTCGCATTAGCAGCAAAGCAGCTAGAGGAATGATCTTAACATTAGCTAACTGCTTTAGCTACTGCTAGCTACCGTCGTCTTCACTTCTCCTTCGGTAAAACATGACACCGTTGTGTTGTGGTATTGTGGAGGGCTTAGGCAGAAGCAGGAAGAGAAATCACTTTTGCCCCATATAAGTAAAATAATGGCCTCATAAGCATTTTTCGATTGTAAAATTGTGTTCACTTGTTTTAGTTTGCAAACATATGCAATTTTCTTAGCATTCCCAGCTTTGTATGTAGTTTTAATGTGAAAGATACATCTTGAATGCAGTCAAGACAAATTATTTTGCCTCTTAACTTTTGTCAAACCCCCTGGTTCCAGTCAATTGGATTATAGGCTATAGGCTACTTTCGTTTACAATGACGTTACCTTATGAACACAAATATCTTAACCTATAGGCCTACATAAAAACAATAGCCTAAAACCATGTTTATTTACAATGTATTTTCTTTCATTGATAGCATGCCAATAGTTAGGGTGAGGAACGACGCGCGGTCTCTTTAGCCCTGAGACCATCAGGCAGCTCAGGAGGTCGTTGAAGGCTATATATATTATTATGATATTATGTCTAATAATACATTCGTTGAAAGTACACAGGCTGATCTACTATACGGAATTGGACCGAGGAGTGTTCTCATATGGAACTAGGCTGCACACGCCCGCCCGCGACAAGAGCTGAATTGTAGTCAGCTTTCCCCGCTGCGCGCAGGACACGTGCGTCCCCCGCTGATCCGAGCGGGAACGCAGGCGGAATGTCTCTCCCCGTCTGAAACAGCCTTGACTCCTGGAATCCCAAGGTCTTTCATATTGAAATTCTCTTGATGGTCTGGTAAGTTGCGAGACGTGTTAAGGGAGTGTATCAGTCGTGATCCTTGACAGTAGGCTACCAGCCTGCGCTGCGCTCAGCACAAAGTTGGATGAATGGATGGACTTATTGGAATCATGGAAAATGTTTATTGCGCTCTAAAATCATGAAAGCATAAATGTAAAAATGCAGCAACAGAAGTAGTCTAGATGAGATGGTGGTTTAAATGAATGGCAACACATAAATTAAGACATAAATTGAGACTGGTGATAATGCTGATAATCTACAGTAGGGCCTACCTCTGGCTGAGTTCATGGTTACAGCCATTAATCTCTTACACATGGGCCTATACAATACTTGCACAATCTACTTTGGAGGTTAAATCCATCCATCTATCAATCAAACTAGCAAATTCAATGGCCGGTCATGGCAAAGAACCCGCTAACGCAGGCTACCCCCCTCCCCACGATACAGGGCTAGGAAACCGGTTCATCCAGTTTATTTGAATATAAAAGAATTTGGGGGGGGGGGTTACAATAGTCTAGTCCAGGTTCGCTGGCGAGTGACGAGCTAGTCAGATGGTGCATGCATGTGTGGACATTGTAGGCCGATTCTTTAAAACCTAAAGAATAAAAGTAGGCTGACAGGGAGGAAATCTATTCGTTTCATTGTTTGTGCTCTGTATGCACAAGATAGTTAATGTTCGGATATAAATGGCAGTATAGCGAGAAAAAACCCTATCAAAGGCCAAGATTAGAAGGGATTTGAAGATGTAATTGGTCATTTTAAATGGGCCTACTTTATCTTTTGATGCCTATTTGAACGGACTGCATCGATCAATGCAATGACTCTCCATATTTTTCAGTTTTACCCTTTTCATCAATAAAACATCATTTTTACAACCATGTCTCATTGATTGGGAAGGCATTTAGAGCTGCCGGTCTATTAGCCTACTCGGACTCAGAGGATGACATAACTGTTTATTGAGAAACAATTGCAGGCTGGGCTATATAAAGAAATCCCACAATGCATGTCTAGATATATTACATAATGGTTAGGCTATAGCCTACACTACTTATGGTAGACTGCTCGCTAAGCAGGCTACATTGTGGCTGTTTTGTTCATCGCAGAAGCCTATAGCCTAGGCTACACATTAAAAAAATGTTTTTTTTTATATAGACCTAGAAGGAATCAGAATATGTGGAAATTTAATTTTAGCCTATTTTAATACAATTCAAATTCTGCTTAGAGGGAATTATTTTCAACGGACATTATGACCTGAGCATAATTAATAATTATCTAAGTTAATATAGGCCTATGAGAACGCAACGCTTTTTACGATAGGCTAGGCCTATGCGTCTTGTGATTGTACTGTAGCCTAGGCTACAACTTAAGGCTTATTTGGCCCTATTGAATTAATTTAAGCCTACTAGGCTACTCATTATTATCGAATTATCTAGTTGATATATGAATAAAACAATAAGCCGTTTTAATGGCTATGGGCTACTAGTTGTAGCTATACACGAGTTGATGCGCTCTGCTCTTACGCACGGTTGAGGCGGCAGCTCAAATACACTTCGCACATATCCTCTGCTATAGCCTCTCACAGACAGCTAGGTGCACTTCATGCATTGGTAGACAGTTCTGTTCTTGCTGCAGCTTGTCTTCACCATGCAGGTATTTTGGTGGGGGTATTCTTCTGTGGACACTGCGAGGGGCACCATGGACGCCAGAGCGCGCAGCTCTTCAGCCAACTGGAGATGTCGCGTCTGGGGAGGCTCTGCGTCTCTCCACCAGTCCCCAGCGAGTCCAAGCTCCCCCAATGAATAATACTTATTTATAATAGCCTACGTAGCGCGAAACTGTGCATATAATAGGCTGTAGCCAGCGCGAAACTGCGCATTCCCTACAGCCGTTCATGGAATGGCTGGCGGCCGGTATAAATAAATAAAAACATACACGATATTTTCTTATTTGAATGATCTTGAATATATATATATTCAAGATCATTCAAATAACAAAATATTGTGTATATTGTGCATGTGAACGCACTCACTGTCAAACCTGCCGCTATCTATGCACAAGATAGTTAATGTCCGGATATGATTGGCAATGAGTGATCTTTACTCATTAGGCGACTATGTCAATTTTGTATGGATCCACAAGTCGATCAAGCTTATTTTTTCTTTGTATCGTGCTGAAGCCATATAGCCTACTGCGTTCAGACTTGGCTACATTAGCTGGTGCCCCGTCTTCAAATTTACTTCCGGGGTTTACGAGTAGCCTACCAGTTGAATGCGTTCCAGAAACAAAACGCAAAACCCCCACGTTCACCATATCTTTACTAACAAATATATTTACAATACTGTTATTTTGCGCATTTGACCAAACAGCCACCACGTCTTGACCCGACGTCAGTCACCGAGATAGATAGGCTACTGTAGGCCTAGATATAGGTGTTCGTAATAATTAAATTACATCCAGATGGAGAAAACATGTGTTTGAGAACAAGGTATAGCACCTTTCATACAGATAAATTCAGCTCAAAGTGCTTTACAACAGAGCATTTAAATTAAAGAATGTGAAACTTAATGATGCTTCATTCGTAGACTATAGGAGAAAAACACTGAGCCCAGCCTGCTAAATCTACTCAAAGACGCCACCTGGCGGTGGTGCATCACTAAAACGAAATAACACCCGTCTGAAATCCCACGAGATTTCCAACGGGATTTCCCTGCCAAATACCGCGAGGTGAAATGCTGCAGCATGTGACATTTCTAACTTCCCACATCTGTACTCATAGTGAACTACATAGGGAATGATTTAACAGTTTTGGGACAGTTTTCATCCATGTCGGAACAAATGACATCAAGCTCCAGCAGTCTGAGCGGCTGAAGGAGGATTTCAAGGCCCTGATCTCCACTGCTCAAGCGTCAGGAAAGACCTGCATCATCTCTGGCCCTTACTCCTCCCCCCGGTATGGTGATGCCAAATATAGTAGGATCCGTCAGCTACACATCTGGCTGAAAGGCTACTGCTGCCAGTTGAAGCTTCCCTTCATAGATAATTTCACCACTTTCTTGAACCGCTCGGACCTCTTCGCCAGGGACGGCCTCCATCCTAGTAGGTCAGGTGCCCGTCTGCTCAGTATGAATATGGACCTGACGCTGAGATCTTCCAGCGTCTGATGTGGGGTTAGCCCGACCCGTCTCAACCACCCTACTGCCAAACATAAACCTCCTGTACCCGCGGGTCGGGCTACACCAGCTCCATCTCACCAGCGCCCCATCACCATAGACCTTGATTCCCTGCCCCTCACTGAGACCTGGCATAGCGACGTTTATATTTCTATAAACAAATTCTGCCCACCTGAATATGCCATTCAGCTAATTATCTCCCACCGCACCCCTATTACCATAATGAAACAGTCAGATGGATCTAATATAAAAAACCTGATATCCGTTCCAGTGAATATACTATCCAGGCCTACTAGACAGGCGAGCCAGCCCTTTTCTCCGGAAGCTATTTCAATGGCGATTCTAAATGTCAGGTCCCTACCAAGCAAAACTTTTCTCATTAATGATCTTATATGTGAACGTTAATTAGACTGTATGTTCCTAACTGAAACCTGGCTAAATATAAATGGACCAGCAGCCCTCATTGAAGCCTCTCCTCCTAACTATAGCTTTTTCAATCTATCAGAAGTGGGAAAAAAGGTGGAGGAACAGCCACCATAGCTACAGATGCCCTCAGCTGCAGGACCATCTCCTTTGATGATTTCGCCTCTTTTGAATACCACGCTATTGTCCTAAAATGCCAGCCCCCAGTTCTGGCAGTAACCGTGTATAGGCCTCCCAAACAATGCTCTGCCTTCTCTACAGAATTTTCAGAACTCCTGTCCATCATCCATACAAATTATGATAAGATTATCATCATTGGAGATTTCAACATACACGTAGACACTGAGGCGGACTCGAAAGCTAGGGACTTTATCAACCTCCTAAACTCCATGGATTTTACCCAACATATCTCTGAGCCAACCCACAACCGCGGCCACACCCTTGATCTAGTTATTACTAAGGGCCTGACTATCACTGTTTCCTCTATTTGTTACCTCGCCCTCTCCGACCATTTCTGTATCTTCTTCACTGCATTGGTTCCTTAAGTCAAAAGTAGTACTGAGCGCTTTATCAAGAAACGTTATCTTACCTCCGCAGTAGCCGATAGTTTTAGAGAAATAATGACCACAAACAATTTATCAACTCCAGAAGTGGGGCCCTTACGAAATATTGAAGACTTGGCAACCACCTTTAACACCAGAGTAAGGGCAGCCTTGGATTCTGTAGCACCTATTAAACTGAAAAGGATCACAACCAATAATAAAGCTCCATGGCGAAATGAGGAAACATAACAACTAAAGAGAACCTGCAGAAGATCTGAGCGTATATGGCGAAAAACCAAGCTACAGGTCCACCATAATATTCTCAAAGAACATCTCTCTGCTTTTAATAAAGCAATAAGAAATGCAAGGAAAGACCACTTCTCAAAATTGATATCTATCAACCGAAATAATTCAAGAGTGCTCTTCTCAACAATTGATAGCCTAATAAACCCTGCCGTAAAAACACCTGATAACCTGCTCTCTACCTCCAAATGTGAGGAATTTGCAGCTTACTTCAGAGATAAGATTATGAATATTAGGAGGAATATCACTCAGGAAAGGCCATGCATCCCGTTCACAGATCCTCTCCCTCCATGCAATGGACATATGAGCCTGTTTACACTGATTGACACAGAAATGTTGAGAAAAGTAGTATCCAAACTCAAAACCTCCACATGCCTGCTGGATCTCATCCCCACCGATTTTTTCAAAACTATTTTTGCCTCTGTATCCTATGACATTTTATCCATTGTTAATGACTCCCTATCTACAGGTGTCTTTCCACCAATACTTAAAACTGCTCTGGTGAGACCCGTTCTGAAGAAAAACAACTTAGACACTTCAGTTTTGAGCAATTTTAGACCAATCTCCAACCTTCCCTTTTTGAGTAAAATTCTGGAAAAAATTGTTTTCAAACAGATTAATGATTTCCTAGCTACAAGTTGTACCCTTGACCTTTTCCAGTCCGGCTTTCGTGCCCACCATAGCACAGAGACGGCATTAGTCAAATTTATAAATGACCTCAGAATTAATGCTGACTCCAAAGAGCTTTCTGTTCTCGTCCTCCTGGACCTGAGTGCAGCCTTTGATACTATAGATCATGCAATCCTCATCGAAAGACTGGAAAAGTGGGTTGGCCTCTCTGGTCCAGTCCTAAATTGGCTTAAGACCTATCTAACCGGTCGTGATTTCTTCGTCGCCCTCGGTGATTATAGCTCAGGAAAGATCCCTATGACCTGTGGGGTGTCCCAAGGATCGATCCTAGGACCTCTACTCTTCAGCCTGTACATGCTGCCCCTTGGCAGTGTCATCAGGAGGCACAACATTAGCTACCATAGCTACGCAGATGATACCCAACTCTATATTTCCGTAACACAGTAACTACAGCTTGGTTGACTGCCTTGTCAAGTGTATTACAGATATAAATGTATGGATGTCACATAATTTCCTCCAACTAAACCAGGACAAAACAGAAGTACTGATACTACTATAATAGAGGGCACTTGGTATATTAATGAGCATTTATGGCTATTAATTTGATATGCAAATGAGATTAAACTTATTTTATGACATGCACCTGGTCCGGGGTTTGTCTGGCACAATAGGAGGGGGTGGTTTTGTGTGTGTGTGTTTGAAATGTTTGTGAGGTGTGACTTTATAGTGGGTTTATAGGGTTTGAATTAAGGTCTGTATTATAGATAGGTTGATAGTGTGGTATCAAAATGTTATAGTGTGTATGTGTGTTAATGTAATGGTATTAAGATAGTATAGGGGTTATTCACTATTCCCCCAGGACTTTATGGGCTGCAGGTGGTCTTCTGTGTGTGCGTGACTGGGTCTTCTGTGTGTGCGTGACTGGGTGTTCTGTGTGTGTGTGTGTGTGTGCGTGACTGGTTGTTTGTGTGTGTGTGTGTTTGGATGTTTGTGAGGTGTGACTGGTGCCATGTGGACTAGTGAGTTGATTCCTTTAGTTATCAGAATGTTTTAATGTGTGTGCGTGACTGGTTGTTTGTGTGACTGGGTGTGTGTGTGTGTGTGTGTGTGTGTGTGATTGAATGTTTGTGAGGTGTGACTGGTGCCATGTGGACTAGTGAGTTGATTCCTTTAGTTATCAGAATGTTTTAATGTGTGTGCGTGCCTGGTTGTTTGTGTGACTGGGTGTGTGTGTGTGTGTGTGTGATTGAATGTTTGTGAGGTGTGACTGGTGCCATGTGGACTAGTGAGTTGATTCCTTTAGTTATCAGAATGTTTTAATGTGTGTGCGTGACTGGGTGTTCTGTGTGTGTGTGTGTGTGATTGAATGTTTGTGAGGTGTGACTTAATAGTGGCCTAGTGGTTTTGATTCAAGGGTTAGATATCAGAATGTTTTAATGTGTGTGCGTGACTGGGTGTTCTGTGTGTGTGTGTGTGTGTGTGTGTGTGTTTGAAATGTTTGTGAGGTGTGACTTTATAGTGGGTTTATAGGGTTTGAATTAAGGTCTGTATTATAGATAGGTTGATAGTGTGGTATCAAAATGCTATAGTGTGTATGTGTGTTAATGTAATGGTATTAAGATAGTATAGGGGTTATTCACTATTCCCCCAGGACTTTATGGGCTGCAGGTGGTCTTCTGTGTGTGCGTGACTGGGTCTTCTGTGTGTGCGTGACTGGGTGTTCTGTGTGTGTGTGTGTGTGTGTGCGTGACTGGTTGTTTGTGTGTGTGTGTGTGTGTGTGTTTGGATGTTTGTGAGGTGTGACTGGTGCCATGTGGACTAGTGAGTTGATTCCTTTAGTTATCAGAATGTTTTAATGTGTGTGCGTGACTGGTTGTTTGTGTGACTGGGTGTGTGTGTGTGTGTGTGTGATTGAATGTTTGTGAGGTGTGACTGGTGCCATGTGGACTAGTGAGTTGATTCCTTTAGTTATCAGAATGTTTTAATGTGTGTGCGTGCCTGGTTGTTTGTGTGACTGGGTGTGTGTGTGTGTGTGTGTGATTGAATGTTTGTGAGGTGTGACTGGTGCCATGTGGACTAGTGAGTTGATTCCTTTAGTTATCAGAATGTTTTAATGTGTGTGCGTGACTGGGTGTTCTGTGTGTGTGTGTGTGTGTGATTGAATGTTTGTGAGGTGTGACTTAATAGTGGCCTAGTGGTTTTGATTCAAGGGTTAGATATCAGAATGTTTTAATGTGTGTGCGTGACTGGGTGTTCTGTGTGTGTGTGTGTGTGTGTGTGTGTGATTGAATGTTTGTGAGGTGTGACTTAATAGTGGCCTAGTGGTTTTGATTCAAGGGTTAGATATCAGAATGTTTTAATGTGTGTGCGTGACTGGGTGTTCTGTGTGTGTGTGTGACTGGGTGTGTGTGTGTGTGTGTGATTGAATGTTTGTGAGGTGTGACTTAATAGTGGACTAGTGAGTTGATTCCTTTAGTTATCAGAATGTTTTAATGTGTGTGCGTGACTGGGTGTTCTGTGTGTGTGTGTGTGTGTGTGTGTGTGTGTGTGTGTGATTGAATGTTTGTGAGGTGTGACTTAATAGTGGACTAGTGAGTTGATTCCTTTAGTTATCAGAATGTTTTAATGTGACTGGGGTGTGTGTGTTTATGTATTACAGTGTGGCTGGGTGTGTGCGTGACTGGTTGTTTGTGTGACTCGTGCCAGCTGTCTACCCCAGGTCCTGCCCCCCCAGACATCCCAGAGACGGTCATTTGGGGTGGTGTGACTGGGTGTGTGCGTGCCTGAGTGTGTGTGTGTGTGTGTGTGTGTAAGAGAGGAAAAGGAGGGGCGTGTGTGTGTGTGTGTGTGTGTGTGAGAGAGGAAAAGGAGGGGCGTGTGTGTGTGTGTGTGTGTGTGTGTGTGACTGTGGGGGTGTGTGTGTTTGTGTGTGTGTGTGTGTGTGTGTGTGTGTGATTGAATGTTTGTGAGGTGTGACTGGGAGGGGTGTGTGTGTGTGTGTGGGTGAGATGGTTAGGGATGGGGATATGCCCAGACGGCATTACTTTAATGTCCTATACCGGAGCCGCTGGTAACACTGTCACTAGAGACATATGTTTTTTTCTCTCAAAGTTTCTCTGAGTTTATGGTGTTAGCTCCACACTTAGAAAGGTAAGGATGGATGGAATGGAGTCGTGGTGTCTACTATTAGTGTGTTTTTTTCACTGTGTGTGCGTGTGTGTGTTTCTATTGAGTGATTATGGGTCGTTAAACGGAGAGATTCTTAGCGCGGTGTTATATAAGGACAAGCTCATTACAGCCGAGGCTGTTCATAACAGAGAAACCATCACGGTTCTAGCCAGCGCTCTGCATTCTCTCTCTCACGACCTCCACACAGACAATGGCGAATTCTCCTCCGTGTCACACTCCGGACCACCACCCGCGTATGAGAACGGCTATAGTAGATCATAGCCCCACTTTATGCCGTGCACCAAAAAAAGTGGTGCCGCGAGATTTGGCATTAACGAGACGGCCTGGTAGTTTGCTCCGTAATCTGTATGATTATGACATTGACAGAGAGTTCAGCTGGATGCTCAGCGATTTTAGACTGGTGGGATATGTCTATGATAAAGAGGAATCAACTGTCACGATTTCAACTACTAATGTAGCGGCAGAACTAGATAAAAACGGGGTAGTTTTTGACAGAGAGTCTTGGTGGTCGTTCAAAGGGGCCGTTTTATCAAATCTGCGTCAATTGGAAATACCTGAAAACGAGGTTTTATACAACAAGCTCGTTAAATGTGGTGAAAAACAATATTTTGTTTTTGCCGACAGGGATTCTAAAAAAATAGGCACTTATGTGTATGTGTGCGGGGGAAATTATAGGATTACTATTATTGCAAACCCGAATGATTTATCGAATGTAATCGCAGACTCTGAGGCTCTTTTCGTTTTTCCTTTAAGCGATGTGCACATAATGTATGATATTTTTGATAGAATAGATGACATTTTTCGCTGGAGGAACGTCTTGGAGGATTTTAATGGTATTAAACGTACTTTATTCCTAAACAATCTTGATTACTTCATCCAGACATAGTGGTTGATTCTAAAAGTTGATTTAAAAGACTTGATATGGCAGATGTCAAAAGTTGTGTTGTCAAATGATTTATTTTTTAATGTCTTCTATGAATTTTTAATTTTACGGTTGATAGATGAATGTGTGTGTGACTGGGTATGTGTGTGTGTCAATGAGACACTTTCTTAAATCATTCATCCCCCTAGGCATTCAGCACCCATCAAAGACTAAATGATGAAACGCTCAAGTAAAGCCCCTCCCACTTCGCCCCCCATCTCCTACGGTATAAAACCTCTCTTGACCAGTGACTGGGCAGTTCCCAGCACAAGCACACAGAACTATGACATGGCTAGTATTAATTGTGGTAAAACGTCTGCTAAAGACAATGAGTCAGCTAAAGACGATGATTCAGATGACGGCTGGGTGGCTAGTTGGGTTGAGGCATACGGGGGCTCGCAATATGAAGCAGAAGACGGATACGATGTTATTCCACCCATGAATTATGCTGATGACCAATTACACAGCCATCCCTATTTAATACTGGGTAAACCGCTCACTACATTAGGAGTGCATATTGTAAAGGTGTCGACATGTATGATACTTGAGGACGTAATTAGTGATAGATTAAAGCTAACATGTTACGGCTGTAAAATACAACACCCTAGCCAAATGCAGCATCCGTGTCTATTTGATCCCCCTGCTCATTTCCTTGAAACAAATGCAATTGATATAATACTTGAAATAGTGGTTCCAGAGCTACCGCAGATTTTGTCTGATGTGCTAGCAAAAAAGGGTCTTTATCCATCGCAACAGAAAATTATTGGATGTATTGAAACAGTGATATACGAACTACAAGCTGAACAACAAATCTGCACCAAGTTGAGAGAGATCCGGAACACGTTGATGGATAAAGATGTCAAAGACGCTGTAGAGAACACTTTGATGCGGTGGCGTGGCATTATTTCTTCATAAACATTATCATCGTCGTATCATCATCATCAATGAGAAGATGGGGAACCGATTCACATCAACCGTAGTGGAAGCGCCTCGTGTCATCGATGAGGACATTCTCAAGGGGCATTTGAGGTCATTATTGTATTCTGTGATTGTAGATGAAATTGCTCAAATACAAAATAATCATGTAGCGGGCGGTGATTCTACAACTAATCAAGATGCGACCGTTAGGACAGCCGGGCGTCTATGCAACTTTAAGAAACTCATGAAGCGTGCTAGGGAGGTAGGCAGTGAATGCTGGAGATGTGCTCCGGGGCGCATGTCCCTTGTCACATAACAGTGTCATTGGTTTTAAATTCCATGTCCCAACCTACATGGGGTTGTTTAAATATGGGTACTTTCATTGTTATTTGTACGTTTGTGACTGATTTTTGTATAATGAAAATGTTAAAAAATGAGACCGTTAATGTGTCTATTGTGGCTACTGTTTTAGCCGAATTTCTGATAAGAAAAAACGTTGATAAATGTATTCAATTTTTAAAACTGCTCGATAAGATGTAAAATATGACAAAATGTATTGAGTGTATGTGTGAAATGTATAACTATTCTTGATCATATTCTAAATAAAAATCATTGCATCAGTAACAACCTCTCATTATTTCAAAACAAATGGAGTCACGTATGAAACGCTTATATTATGACCCCACTAGTGAGGGTTCTTTCGGGGGACAACAACGACTCAAACGAGCACTCGAGGGGAATGTGTCAAACAAATCTGTGACTAATTGGCTCTCCGGTGAAGATACTTACACATTGCACAAAGCAAATCGAATTAACTATCCACGTAGCAGAGTCATGGTCTTTGGTCTAAATCAGCAATTTCAAGCAGACTTGGTCGATATGTCAATGTATGCCGAATATAATGACAACTTTAAATTTATGCTAACATGTATAGATGTATTTAGCAAATTTGCCTGGTGTGTATCTATTAAAACTAAAAACGCCGGTGATGTCACCAAGGCGTTTGAGGATGTATTGTCCAGCGGCAGAATACCTTGTAAACTACAGACCGACCATGGAACCGAATTCTACAATACTACGTTTAAAAAACTAATGGGGAAATATAAAATAAACCATTTTTCAACAAATAGTGAAGTAAAGGCCTCTGTAGTGGAACGATTCAACAGGACTATTAAAGGACGTATGTGGAGATATTTGACTGCGGTTAATTCTAAACGATACATTGATGTCTTGAATGATTTGGTCAGCTCCTATAATAATTCGTTACATACGGCTATTAAGATGAGGCCGTCAGAGGTTTGTCTTGCCAATGAGCGTGTGGTGTTTAACAATTTATACGGTATAGACGGTAATAAAAAACGATCTGTAAGATTCAGGCATGAGGTGGGTGATATTGTAAGGGTTTCAAGAAACCGTGGTATATTTGATAAGGGATATGAACAAACCTATACCCATGAATATTTCACTATAACTGAACGAATCCCACGGACCCCTCCCATCTACCGGTTAAAGGATTATGATGGAGAGGTGGTTGAAGGTATTTTTTATGAAGAAGAGTTACAAAAGATTAAATTGAATAAAGGATATCGATTTAAGATTGATAAAATCATATCAAGAAAGAAAACTGGCAAGAAGCGTATGGTTCTAGTGAAATGGTTAGGTTGGCCTGAAAAGTTCAACAGTTGGATTCCGGAGCATGAAGCGGTGGATGTATAAGAAAAGCAGAGTCACATATTCTACGTTCATTCATTCATTCATTCATGAATGAATATAGTGTCAAAAATGAGTGATTCAGGAGGATTTTACGTTACACTCCCCTCCAACTCTTCGGCATCTGTTTATCCGGATAATGAAATTGGAAAATACAGGACTAATTTACGCACGGTATTAGATTTACCGGGTAGGTGGGAAGTAGCTCTCATCGAAATTAATTACCCCCGCACATGGGAGACTATAGCCGAAAAAGACTGTGTATTTGATATTTGTTTTAATGACCCGGAGGTTTTTGTTACACAGAGGGTGTCTCACGGGTTCTACACAAGCATCGACTCCATAATCGCTGGTATCAACATCTTTTTAGAGGGGTTACGGGCTAGGTTATCTTATGATACCGTCCGAAATAAAGTTTATATGCAGTGTGCGGAGACTATGACTCTAAAGTTCAGTGTGAAATTAGCATCCATTTTGGGATTGGAGCTAGTTGAGGGTCGTGGCTTGATAAAAGCTGTGGGGAGCAAGTCATTTATTTCAGATCTGAATACAGGGCAAGTGAGACATTATGCAAAATACCCCGCGGATCTTTATGGATCGTTTTACACATTATTTATTTACTGTGATTTTATACGATATCAATTAGTGGGGGATCATTATGTGCCTCTGTTGAGATGTGTACATATATCGGGTGAGCATCAGGAATCAGTCACAGTGAGTTATGACAAGCCACACTACGTTTCGCTTGCAAGACATGTAATCACAGATATATGTATCGATATTAAAAACGATCAGGATCAAACAGTTTCATTTACCCATGGTAAAGTGGTAGTGAAGTTACACTTCCGACCCGTTCCTCAGAAGTTGCATATCTAAGGTGCAAAGATGGCATACAATGACAGCCGTCGGTATGTCTCTTATTATAAAAGCCAGGCCGGTGGGGGCCATCTACCGGGTTATGCAGGTTCATTTACGCAGTACGGACGAGGATTTGGGGGTCTCTTTAGGGGATTGTATCGCATGGTAGCACCGTTTTTCAGATCGGGTATAGCGCTAGCCAAACCGCATTTAAAGACGGCCGCAAAAGGTTTAGTCAGTGATGTGGTGAGTCGCGTTATGTCTAACAATTTAGGCTCGAATCAGGATGGGTCAGGTTTGATGGTAATGACACGCAGGGGTGTGTAGCGGCCGCCCGGGGGTCGAGCTAAGTCTGTCACCAAGAAAAGTAAATGCGGCGCGGCCAAGCGTTCATTATCAGGACGACCCGCTCGACGTAAACAGCGTAGAAATAGCACCGTCAAGAGGGGCTTTAAAGGTATATTCTAATTAAAGATGTCGCTACTACATCCATTATCCGACGAAGGTTTAAAAACGGAGCTGGATTTATTTTCACTCCCATTGACCCAGACGAGTGTGGAGAAATCACAATATGTTGAAATACAGCCAGTCTCTGCCCTTTCCGGATCGGCCCCTCTAGAATTTTTCATCCCTTCGAGTGGAGAAGAATACATAGATTTGAATAACACATTACTATTTTTAAGGGTCAGAATCACTTTCCCCGACGGCCAAGCATTACCGCCCGGCGCAAAAGTAGCCCTGGTTAACTATCCGATAGCCAGTATTTTTTCACAAGTTGATGTGACGTTAGGAGACCGCATAGTCTCGCAAAGCTCGTCCACCTATCCCTATCGAAGTATTATCGAGTGTCTATTGAATTATGATCAGCAAGTATTGGAAACAAATTTCACCGCGGGTTTATTTTACAAGGATCAAGCAGGTTTTATGGACGAAGTTGACACACAGGGGGACAACCCGGGTCTCAACTCGAGGGCTGCATTTACACAAGAAAGCCATATAACTGAATTGATTGGCCCTATACACGCCGATATATTTTTTCAAGAAAAATTAATGTTAAATGGGGTTGATATAAAAATACGCCTTATGAGAACAAAGGATGAATTCTGTCTGATGAGGGACGGCAACGTCCCCTACATGCTAAATATAGCGTATGCATCGTTATTTGTGAAAAAGGTGACAGTCTCCCCGCCGGTACGGCTTGGTCATGCCGAAGCCTTGCTCAATGCGACCGCTCGATATGCTTTGGACCGGGTCGTGGTGAAAACCATTTCGCTACCGGCCCAGTCACGCATATCTAATCAAGAAAACCTCTTTCTGGGTACCATGCCTAAATCATTAGTAGTTGGTTTCGTTGATATTGATGCATATATGGGTGTTTATCATAAAAATCCCTTTAATTTTAAACATAATCATCTAGAATTCATAGCCGTTTATCTCGACGGCCAGCAATACCCGACCAAACCGCTACAGCCTGATTTCGCAGCCGGTTGTATTGCGCGTGATTATTATCAACTCATCACTGCTACAGGGCGACACTTAATGAATCGTAGCTTACCCATAAGTAGGGAAGATTTTATGGATAGCTATACATTGTATGCGTTCAATCTCGCTCCGGACGATGAGTGTGGGGGTCATCCATCATTGGCAAAATCAGGTAGTTTACGTATGGAGGTCAGGTTTAGTCAGCCTCTCCCCAGGACCGTTACATTAATCGTTTATGCAGTGTTTGACTGTGTGCTGGAAGTATCTAATAGGCGACAGGTTCTTATGGACTGTTATTGAAAAAATAAAAATGAATACTATACAGTTGACAAATATTATGGATAAAATATCCACAAAAAAACATTTTCTCGGAGTGCTGGCTAGTGACCAGCTTCCTCGGACGCGTGTCACTAATCTCCCAGCAACAGCCATCGTAAACACACACCCTTCACACCTCCCCGGGGAGCATTGGATTGCTCTGTATCTATCGGCTGATATGACGGGAAGTTTTTTCGATAGTTATGGAAATAGACCCAACTATAGAATGTTTCCAGACAGTATTTATAGATTTCTCAAAATGACCTGTGACGATATTCAATATACCAGTCAACAAATACAGGGATATGATTCCACCTGTTGCGGTGAACACTGTATATTCTTTCTTTATAATATGCTTAGAGGTAAAAGTTATATGAAACTCTTGGATTTGTACAGTGATAATACTGATAAAAATGATAGATTAGTAACATTATTTGTGAGCAAACTATTACCCTGTGTGTGTATATCGAGAGGGTTAAATTGTCTACAGCATGTAGATTCAAGGGGTGTATTTATAAAGAATCACCCTCTTTTATGATTTGATATAGAATGTTTATCACATTATGTTGACTTATGTCAGTGTTATGTCAGTGTTATGTCAGTGTTATGTCAGTGTTATATCCGTGTTATGTCTGTGTTATGTCAATGTTATGTCTGTGTTATGTCATTGCCATATATATCATATTTCAGAGTTTGTTGTAACATTTCAAATACATAAAATAAAGCAAGGTGAAACACCTATTTATTGTTCAATATGTTTTTTTATTGTATAATAATGATGGATCAATACATATTTATCATCAATAAAACATTTTTGAAAATGATTACATCATTGTTTATATTTTCACATACAACACACACACACACACACACACACACACACACACACAATACACATACATTAGATTATAATAGCACTGACAGGTCGTTCTAAAAGAATACATGTAGGTTTTATACAGGGGTAAAGGAATCAAAAAAATAAAAATAAATCATAGAAAAAACTATTTTACGACCAATCCTCCCATTCTTTCACGCCCCATTTTCTAGGTTTCTTTGCATTAGTAGTAGTAGTAGTAGTTCTAACGGCCGATGCTAAATCGGTGGGGTTGGCTGATCTACCTTGTTTAATCAGGAGATATCTAGCCCGAACGTGGGTATTGGGTATTTTTGAGAGAGGTATATCGAGGTCGGAGCAAGCTAATAGAAATTCATGCCAACCTATGGGCCTCTTAAAGGAAAATGCTCGTTTTTGACAACCTGGACCTTATTTACGACATATTATAAGAAGTTTGACTCACCGAGATCACTTTTGTGTTGTTCGGAGGCCTGTAGAAGAAATTTAAAATCCAGCGCGAGCCAGTATATCCATGTAATAACGTCGGACGGGGCACTGAGAATGCAGTTTCTCAAAATCCATTTTCGGCCGCTAAACGGTTGTTTTCATCAATCAGATTGGATGAATCTACAGTAGAGATTCCTCAACGCCAGCCATTGTTGTTTTGGTTTTCAAACACGGGGTCTTTAGCCTCTGTAATATGATCTTTACACGCCTCTCCCCCACTTGCTCCAGCACGCATGCGCACAGGCCAGCGCGCAGACTGGCTATTCTCCCTCACATTCTCTGCGCTACGATCGTAGTTGGTGCCGAGAATATTGTCGTCGTCATTCGTCAGCAACAATCCGATCGTAGCGCAGAGAATGTGAGGGAGAATAGCCAGTCTGCGCGCTGGCCTGTGCGCATGCGTGCTGGAGCAAGTGGGGGAGAGGCGTGTAAAGATCATATTACAGAGGCTAAAGACCCCGTGTTTGAAAACCAAAACAACAATGGCTGGCGTTGAGGAATCTCTACTGTAGATTCATCCAATCTGATTGATGAAAACAACCGTTTAGCGGCCGAAAATGGATTTTGAGAAACTGCATTCTCAGTGCCCCGTCCGACGTTATTACATGGATATACTGGCTCGCGCTGGATTTTAAATTTCTTCTACAGGCCTCCGAACAACACAAAAGTGATCTCGGTGAGTCAAACTTCTTATAATATGTCGTAAATAAGGTCCAGGTTGTCAAAAACGAGCATTTTCCTTTAAAGTTACTACGCAGTTGCGGGGTAGTGATTCTTTTTAATAATAATCCTACATTAGACCCTCGTGTAATACTACCCTTATGTATCAATTCGTCCATAAGATTCCATCCCACAACACCGTTAGATTGGGTTATCATATCCAAGAGATACTGCGCATTTTCTCTGTTTCGCGCGGCTATACTTTTCAAAAAATGACTGCCGTCATCACTGATTTGTCGGTCTGAACGAGAGCTCGCGGCGGTCACAGCGATACCTGCTGCATTGGCGGATGTATTATCATTATGACCTGGGGTCGTGGCGACATCTGGTGGTAATGATAGGGTTAACATGCTCGTCTCCTGTTCACCTTGCTTGACTATAGACAGATAGCGCTGTAATAAGGCTGTATATCGTAGAGCTTTTTCGTGAGTATTTAGATCGGTCCTATTTAACACATCCCTCATATTATCATCCAACCTGTTTTCAGCCGCTTGTCTTATAGGCACTGGACCATGATCGTCTCGTAAACGCTGTATCTCCCGCTGGGGAACTAGTTTTTTCTGAATATACACGGCTTGGTACGGAGCTAACAAGTCAGTTCTGAGCCGGTAGGCGTCCGGTGTCGTGGTTTTATAGTCAATTAAAAGATAGCCGTAAGGTATAGAGGTTGCATCTTTGAAAGCGTCCATAAAATAACGTGTATTACCGGGGTACATTTGGCGAGCCAATACAGAAATTTGCGAGGTATCTCTAGGATTTTTAAACAAAATCATATAATTGGTATTAAGGCTTATGTTTCTACTAGCAGAACCCTGTACAAATATGTTTTGAATTAAATATAGAGCAGACAGGTTACGATGATGGACAAATTGTGTAAAGACTTTACCAACCTCAAGATTACTAGATGCCTCATTCATCATATCATCTATTATTAATAAACAATTTTTAGTTGGGGGTAGTAAATCATCATCATCTAACTTTTGAGGTAATCCTTGCACAAAATGAATGTTTCTTATTGTTAACAATCGGTCATATAGCGGTTGCCAGCAATCATATATGTATACGATATGATCAATCTTATGAGATATTAGACGATCGGCCTCTCGTAGTAACCCCTCCATGAAATACGTTTTGCCTGAGTTAGAGGGACCGCTTATAATACAGGAAAATGGGTGGGCTAGTCTAAAATCAAAATTGACATCATCCTTTAGGACGGATGATTGTTTTTCCATATTTAATAACCGTAGGGTATCGTGGTACCATCTGATAATAACACCCTCTTATTGTAGACGATCCTGCTAAAAGATGTGTTGAATCATCACGTTCAGAAATGAACTGACTTACTAATTGCTTCAAGTTGTCCAATTTAATCACTTCTGCTGTGACATAGCAATCGAGCACGACAGTTGAAGTGATTCATCACTTGTTATGTATTCATCACTTTGTAATATATTCTCAAAAGCCCTTACCATCAATTCTGGATCATAGTTATTATCGGGTGATAATATTGATTGGACTGTGCCTTGAAAACTATCCCCCGTAACACGCATGTTTAAAATAGACCCCACCCCACCTATCCTTCTCGAGAAGGTTATTATCGAATTCACCGTATCATGAATATGGTTTACATAAGATACAATATCCCCCGCAGTAAAACCTCTGAAATTAAAAGGGCAGCTTAGATTTACGCTATTGAAACGTGGTCGGGCTAATATTACATATTCTCCAATATTTCCACCTGTCCGACGCAATGTAATTATATCATCGTCGTTTAAAATAGGTGGTGAATAATTATGGCCCCCCTGTTGTATATGTGAAGGTAGTTCTAATATTTCCCTAGCTTCAGTTAAACATGAATTAAAGTGAGAGACGTCTGATTCAGAGATAGTACAGTTTGTATTAACACAATCCAAAACAGTTACAGAATCACTCAATACAAGGTTAAAATAATCACTCACATTTGAAATATCACCATCTCCATCATCACATATGCGTCGGACTTCGGTCAAAGCATTATTAAAAAATTCTGGAATCTCAATATCATCATCATTATCGTTATCATATTCCTCAGATGATATTTCGTCATATCTAGGCCAATTAATACCAGACATAATTAGGCCTTTAAGAAAAGAAAACAAAAACAATCACATAAATTCACATAAAATCATTCATATCTGATTAGACTTAAAACAGTATACGACGGTGTGGACTGACATTTGCGCTGGGTCGCACGGTGAGAGGCTGGCGGTCGCTTGATCTGGTGAATGAGGGGGTATTCTCACGCTGTGCAGCCGAAAGATTAGCTACCGTTTTAATTAAGTCCGCCAACTGTTTCCAATCAATAGCAGCCACACTATCGGTCACTGCCCCCTGGTTTTTAAGGCGTTTTATAATATCTAAAAACTTGCGATCGTATAAAGTTTGATGTGATGCGATACTAGCATTGACGCTCTGTAGCCTCCGTAACACGTCTTCTATCGAAGACAACTTTTCAGCCATGGAATTACACATAGCATCCTGATGAGCAATGATTTGTGTAAAGACGTTCTGGTATGCTCCTGTTACGCTTTCCAATATCTTGGCTACAATTGTGTTTATTCCAGACGTGACAGACTGATCAACTGATGCGCAAATATCACGGGTCATTGATTTAAGCACTGAGGACTGTGTATCTCCGGTGAAAGACGCCAGGATAGTCTTCTCAACGGCCGATTGTAATGTCTTGTTAGTCACCAGTACCTCTGGACCATCTATACAGTCGTCCATACATATTGGCTCGTGATGGGTGGCATTGTCGTCCATACATATTGGCTCATGATGGGTGGCATTGTCGTCACAAACAGGCTGTAGTGGAGAAAGCAAAATGTACGGATTTACGGGCAAAACATCTGGATCGACTACAAATGAGTCGTCTAACCCGCCTCCGATCTGTGTAAACCAATGACTAGCGATTGTGGGGTTAATGTCTTCCAAATTCGTTGATTGACTGCTTTCCCCAAATATTTCAGCTATTAGTCGTCGCTCAATGAGATCATGTTCAGCGTCTGTATAGAGAGAGAGAGAGAGAGAGAGAGAGAGAGAGGGAGGGAGAGGGAGAGGGAGGGGGAAGAGAGAGAGTGAGGGGCACGAGAGAGAGGGTGGGGGCAAGAGAGAGAGAGAGAGAGAGCGAGTGATATACTGAGCTGTTGTAAAAGGACTGTTTTTAAAATCTAGCAAGAAAAATACATCTTATTTATAATATTTATTTATGCATAATACTCACCATTAGGCGTATCGTTAACACATATTGCCTCATGATCCGCTGGTGGTGATGGTGGTGGGACGCATACTTTCCCACCAGAACGTTTTTTAGATGTCCACCCCGGACGTTTCAAGCGTAGTGATTTATGGACCCCGTCCCCTTTGCGTTTCAGACATGTCTTAGGTCGGGTATTTTCGTTAGAAATCTCAACAACCGATAGACCTAAATCATCACACACTGTTAAATACAACAGAGAGCAAATACGGAAAACATGTTAGGTTATTCTTAAATATTACAAACATTATATATTATATTTACCAAAATGTTTATACTTACACTCATCAATAACATTCATATTGTGATGATCGTCTGAAAAGCTGTCCATCGTTTTTGAATGAAATTCGCAAGAGAGGTAGAGCGAGAGAGAGAGAACGCAAAAGTATTGACGACACACGTGACGGTCTCTGCTGAGTGACTGCAGTCAATCACCCCCATGACCCTGGCTACTGTCTTTATAGTATCACACACACACACACCCACAATGACCAAATACACATTAATACCAGACACCACGACTCCATTCCATCCATCCTTACCTTTCTAAGTGTGGAGCTAACACCATAAACTCAGAGAAACTTTGAGAGAAAAAACCATATGTCTCTAGTGACAGTGTTACCAGCGGCTCCGGTATAGGACATTAAAGTAATGCCGTCTGGGCATATCCCCATCCCTAACCATCTCACCCACACACACACACACACCCCTCCCAGTCACACCTCACAAACATTCAATCACACACACACACACACACACACACACACACACACACACACACACCTCAGCCACGCACACACCTCAGGCACGCACACACCCAACCGCCCTGTCACACTCCCAAATGACCGTCTCTGGGTTGTCTGGGGGGGCAGGACCTGGGGTAGACACTTGCCAGTAACCACACACACACACACACACACACACACACACACACACACACACACACACACACACACACACAGTCACACAAACAACCAGTCACGCACACACATTAAAACATTCTGATATCTAACCCTTGAATCAAAACCACTAGGCCACTATTAAGTCACACCTCACAAACATTCAATCACACACACACACACACACCCAGTCACACACACACACAGAACACCCAGTCACGCACACACATTAAAACATTCTGATATCTAACCCTTGAATCAAAACCACTAGGCCACTATTAAGTCACACCTCACAAACATTCAATCACACACACACACACACACACACAGAACACCCAGTCACGCACACACATTAAAACATTCTGATATCTAACCCTTGAATCAAAACCACTAGGCCACTATTAAGTCACACCTCACAAACATTCAATCACACACACACACACACACACACACAGAACACCCAGTCACGCACACACATTAAAACATTCTGATAACTAAAGGAATCAACTCACTAGTCCACATGGCACCAGTCACACCTCACAAACATTCAATCACACACACACACACACACACCCAGTCACACAAACAACCAGGCACGCACACACATTAAAACATTCTGATAACTAAAGGAATCAACTCACTAGTCCACATGGCACCAGTCACACCTCACAAACATTCAATCACACACACACACACACACACCCAGTCACACAAACAACCAGTCACGCACACACATTAAAACATTCTGATAACTAAAGGAATCAACTCACTAGTCCACATGGCGCCTGTCACACCTCACAAACATCCAAACACACACACACACACACACACACGCACACACCCAACCGCACGCACAGAAGACCCAGTCACGCACACACAGAAGACCACCTGCAGCCCATAAAGTCCTGGGGGAATAGTGAATAACCCCTATACTATCTTAATACCATTACATTAACACACATACACACTATAGCATTTTGATACCACACTATCAACCTATCTATAATACAGACCTTAATTCAAACCCTATAAACCCACTATAAAGTCACACCTCACAAACATTTCAAACACACACACACAAAACCACCCCCTCCTATTGTGCCATTACTATCTTAATACCATTACATTAACACACATACACACTATAGCATTTTGATACCACACTATCAACCTATCTATAATACAGACCTTAATTCAAACCCTATAAACCCACTATAAAGTCACACCTCACAAACATTTCAAACACACACACACAAAACCACCCCCTCCTATTGTGCCAGACAAACCCCGGACCAGGTGCATGTCATAAAATAAGTTTAATCTCATTTGCATATCAAATTAATAGCCATAAATGCTCATTAATATACCAAGTGCCCTCTATTATAGTAGTACTGATCATTGGAGAAAAAGCTGAAAGAGAGAAACTAGCTGCACACTTAAAAACTCTGGAAATTGACACCAATTGCCAGGCTAAAAACCTAGGTGTCATACTTGACTCAGATCTTAATTTCGAAAACCACATCAAGAATATTACAAAGACATCTTTTTACCACCTAAGGAACATTGCCAAGGTGCAACCCTTTCTCTCTCAGGCTGACACCGAAAGATTAACTTTGAACTGAACTTTTAACAGTTCCAAAAGCCAGGACCAAGAAACACGGAGAGGCAGCTTTTAGTTTCTATGCCCCCAACCTCTGGAACACCCTACCAGAGTGCCTAAGAAGGGCCGAAACAACAAGCGAGACCTCAAGACGTACCTTTTCGACCTAGCCTACAATCACTAGCTAGGAACTTGAGACATAGAAAGCCAGCCTCAAACCTACCTGTGAATCCTCTGTATACATTGGTCCAGTAGATGCCCCACTGTCGCCTGCAGACAATAGATACCCATGTGTCAGCTGTGGATGTTGTAGTACTTAGTTAACACACACACGTACACACAGACACACACCAGTCCACATCCAGCTTAGGCCTGGACCTGGGCCCAGTTCCCTTTTCCCTCACCCTAACCCGGGTCTGTATCCTTTTCCCACCCCCACCCTACCCCTGCCTCTAACTGGACCCAGGCACACCTACACTCACGCTCACACACACACAGACATACACCAGTCCTCGGCTCGGATCCCCTCCCCCTCACCCTAACCCGGGTCCGTATCCTTTTCCTATCCCACCCTACCCCTGACCCCTGCCTCTACCTGGACCCAGGCACACTCACACTCACGCTCACACACACACAGACATACACCAGTCCTGGGCTCAGATCACCTCACCCTAACCCGGGTCCGTATCCTTTTCCTACCCCCACCCTACCCCAACCCCTGCCTCTATCTAGGCCCAGGCACGCACACACACACAGACACACATCAGTGTTTGCCACACCTCTCCCATGATGCTCTTAGCCTTTCTTGCTCTGAAAATGTAGTTTGACGTAATGTATTGCTCTATATATGGCTCTGTGTGCTACTAACCCTGTTCTGGCTCCCCTCTCCCTAGTGCCTCTCTCTCTCCCTCCTATCTTCTAACCAGGTCCAGTGGATCTAGTCCGATAGATACCCCTGTGTCTGCTGCAGATGTCGTAGCAAATGAGTTAACACACACACACGTACACACAGACATACAACAGTCCACTTCCGGCTTTAGGCCTGGGCCCAGTACCCCCTTCCCCTCACCCTAACCCGGGTCCGTATCCTCTTCCTACCCCCACCCTACCCCTGACCCCTGCCTCTACCTGGACCCAGGCACACTCACACACACACAGACATACACCAGTCCTGGGCTCAGATCCCCTTCCCCTCACCCTAACCCGGGTCCGTATCCTTTTCCTACCCCGATCCTACCCCTGACCCCTGCCTCTATCTGGGCCCAGGCACATTCACGCACACACAGACATACACCAGTGTTTGCCATGTCTCTCCTATGATGTTATTAGCCTCTCTAACTCTGAAAATGTAATGTAATGTTATTTATTGCTTTATAAATGTTCTTAGCCGGTAGACAAACATACTCCAGGAGCTTGCTCAATCGCCTCGTAGAGAGGGGTCAGGGAATAATTTTTACAGCTCACTTATCTGGCCCCCGGGTGATTACTGTTTTTTTGCTTCCCTCTGGAATATGTAGGGGTGGGATGTCTGCCCACCTCCCTTGTTCTCTGTAAAGCGCACTGTGTTGCCTCTGGGTATGAAATGGGCTATACAAATAAAGCTTTGATTGATTGATTGATTGACACTACATGGAATGTCATTGCTTAGGATATTCATGACGCAAACAAGCAGACGCGCCGATCACTGATGGCAGCAGGTTGAAATATCAGGTAGTATTCAGGTGAGCAGTGAAAAGCAGTAGGTGTTTGTTATAAGTACTGCTAGTACTACACTCAAAGATAGATTTGACCACTCATCATAACTCATAGTTTTATTGAGTTCAATAGCTGAAAGAGGAGAAAATATATTAATATGAGTTTGCAGCCTGAAAAAGAGTGTCATTCTGAATATTTCTTTGAATATAAGGAAGGAAAGAAAAAGATGGATGGATGGATGGATGAAAGAAAGAAAAATAGAAAGAAAGAAGGATGGATGGAAGAAAGAAAGAAAGAAAGAAAGAAAGCAAGTAGGATGGATGGAAGAAAGAAAGAAATAAGGATGGATGGAAGAAAGAAAGAAAGAAAGAAAGATGGATGGATGGATGAAAGAAAGATGGATGGATGGATGGATGAAAGAAAGATGGATGGATGGATGAAAGAAAGAAAGAAAGAAAGAAAAAAAGAAGGATGGACGAAAGAAAGAAGGATGGATGGATGAAAGATGGATGGATGGATGAAAGAAAGGATGGATGGATGAAAGAAAGAAAGATGGATGGATGAAAGAAAGAAAGAAAGAAGAAGGATGGATGGATGAAAGAAAGAAATAAAGAAAGATGGGTGGATGGATGAAAGAAAGAGATTGATGGAAGGAAGGAAGGAAGGATGGAAGGAAGGAAAGAAAGAAAGAAGGAAGTAAGGATGGAAGGAAGGAAGGAAGGAAAGGAAAGGAAAGGAAGGATGGATGGAATGAAGGAAGGATGGAAGGAAGGAAAGAAGGATGGAAGGAAGGATGGATGGAAGGAAGGAAAGGAAGAAAGGGAGGAAAGAAGGAAGGAAGGAAGGAAGGAAAGAAAGAAAGAAAGAAAGAAAGAAAGGAAGGAAGGAAGGAAAGAAGGAAGGAAAGATGGAAGGAAGGAAGGAATGAATGAATATGAATGCTACCACAATAGTCATAAAAGGGTGCCTGTACAGAGAGCCTGCACGTGTCCCCAAATTCAAATCACAACTGACACTGTGAGCATCCTCTCATTCACTTCAAAGGAAAGGCATGTCGGATTCAGACAGCTCTCTCTCAAAAAGTGTAAAGGTCACAGCCTAGATATTGACACCGTAGGAGTCCTGAGAAAATGCTGAACATTTTAGGATATGATATGTCCGTGAAGCTTAAAAACAGTAGGCATGGCGACGAGTTAGAAAAAATTAGCAGCTCAAAAGTTAGTGCGGCACCATATGTTTCAATGGGGAGCGCAGTTGCCGAACAAATCGTCATACCTCAAAAACGGTAAGTCACGTAGCTTAGATACTTACATTGTACGAATCAGCACAGCTGTGTGAACATTTTGATGTATAATATGTGTATGAGCTGTTAAAACTGTAGACATGGCGACAAGTTAGAAAAGGGGTAAAAATGCCAAATTAGCAGCTCAAAAGTTACGTTTCAATGGGGAGCACATTTGCCGAACAAATCGTCATACCGTGAAAACTATAAGTCACACAGCTTAGATACTTACATTGTACGAATCAGCACAGTTGTGTGAATGTTTTGATGTATAATATGTGTGAGCTTTCAAAACTGTAGGAGTGCCAGCAGTTTACAAAATGTGTGAATATTTTCAAAGCAACAGCTGCCACCACTCTAAAAACATAATGATACTGAACATTCCGCCAGCAGTTTCAATGGCATACAAATTACTATTAAAAGTTAAATTACTAAAAAACTGTTAAAAATAAATAAATAAATCTGAATACAGCTAAAGACTATGAACATTTTAAAGTTTGAATGAAGTTTCTAGGACAAAGTATGAAGAAGTAGTTAAGTGCCTAAAAACTGAGGAGAATAATAATAATAATAATAAAGAAAAAAGAAATAGTGGGAATATCACAAGTTGGGCTAGCTTTTACAAGCTAGCCCACCTAATAAAGAAAGAAAGAAGCTGTATTTAACAGCTACTTCTAGAAATACTATGGACCGGGCAATCTCCATGCACCCACCAGCGAAGACCATGCGTCTCTAGCCCACTAGGGGGCTGAATTGTGGGGTCCGTGGCGTGGAGGCGAGACTCTGCCCCCTCAGGTCAGAGCTGGTCGGGGACAGTGTACCCCTCTCCGGGCCACCTACCTGACTCCACCGGTGAAGACCGTGTGTGTCCAGCCCACTTAGGGGCTGAGTTGTGGGGTCTGTGGCGTGGACAGTGGCATGGTGGTTAGGCTCCACCCCCTTGGGTCACAGCCAGTTGGGGACAGTGTACCCATCTCCGGTCCACCTACCTGACTCCACCGGTGAAGACCGTGTGTCTCTAACCCACTCAGGGGCTGAGTTGTGGGGCCCGTGGCGTGGATAGTGGCGTGCTGGTTAGGCTCCGCCCCCTTGGGTCAAAGCTAGTCGGGGACAGTACAGTGACCTCTGGGCAATTTCCATGCATCCACCATTGAAGACTGTGTGTCTCTAGCCCACTCAGGGGCTGAAAAGTGGGTTCTGTGGTGTGAATAGTGGCGTGGTGGCGAGGCTCCGCCCCTTTTTGTCATAGCCAGTCAGGGACGGTGTACTCCTCGCCGGGCTACCCACCGGCCCCCACCAGTGAAGATCATGTGTCTCTATTCCACTTTGGCTGAGTTCTGTGCTACCACATTAGTTATAATAGGGTGCCTGTACCTTTAAGAGAGGCTGCATATGCACATAAATTCAAAAAACGCAACCGCTGCCAACACTCTAATCCCAACTGACACTCTCATCCTAGACATGGTCTGCTTCAGACAGCTCTATCGCGAAAACTATACATGCTACAGCTTATATATGTTACAGCTTATAGGATACCATAGCAATCCTGAGAACTTGCAGAACATTTCTATGTATAATATGATCGTATAGCTTAAACACTGTAGGCATGGCGACAAATTTAGAAAAAGGGTAAAAATGCAAAATTAGCAGCTCAAAAGTTAGTGCGGCACCATATGTTTCAATGGGAAGCGCAGTTGCCGAACAAATCGTCATACCTCAAAAACGGTAAGTCACACAGCTTAGATACTTAAATTGTACGAATCAGCACAGTTGTGTGAATGTTTTGATGTATAATATGTGTGTGAGCTTTCAAAACTGTAGGAGTGCCAGCAGTTTACAAAATGTGTGAATATTTTCAAAGCAACAGCTGCCACCACTCTAAAAACATAATGATACTGAATATTCCACCAGCAGTTTCAATGGCACAAAAATTACTATTAAAAGTTAAATTATTGTAAAACTATAAAAAATCTGAATACATCCGGGAAACAGCTAAAGACAATGAACATTTTAAAGTTTGAATGAAGCTTCTAGCACAAAGTATGAAGAAATAGTTAAGGACCAAAAAACTGAGGAGAAAAAGAATAAGAAAGAAAGAAAGAAAGAAAGAAAGAAAGAAAAAGTGGGAATATCACAAGTTGGGCTAGCTTTTACAAGCTAGCCCACCTACCTACAGTAGGACTCCACTTATCCGAACCCAACGGGACCGAAGGTCGTTCGTATCTCTGAAATGTCCGGATGACTGAAACTTATGTTAAAATGCACCAAATTCAATAAGTGGTATCCATATAGACTCATACTAGACCGATAAATAACCTTAATTACTTGTGAAAATGCATCAAAATTGCAATCAAATAGCCAACTAAACTCATATAGCCTAGCCTATAATAGACCTACAGTAGCCTATAATAAAATAACCGAATTTCCAATTGAGTGTGTGCTTTGATCAAATACAGTACTTCATTCTCAAATGAGGCGTAGGCTACGCTGCATCGATAGGCTACTGTTTTCGTAGAACAAAATGGTATAGCCTAAAAACAACCCAACATTAGAACAATTAGAGCAAATTATAATCAAGAAATAAATAAATGAAATGACAGACAAGTTGTCGTGTCTTAGGCTATTGTAGCCTAAAAGAAAGTCTCTAAAACAACCAATGTAGGCTAACGTGGCCTAGGCTGTAGGCTATTATTTAACAAATACAGTAGGTTTAGTAGGCTAATCTACATGCTCACAACACGTCTGTGTTCCTGAAGTCCATTAACTGGGAACGAAAAATGACTCGTTGCTCCTCTGCTTCAGGTTGCTGACGCGCTTTCTGGCTACCAAGGTATGCAGTCTCGCGCAGCAGACTCGTTTGCGTTTTATGTTCGACATTAGAGTAACAAAGAAATGAAACGTGACAGTAGGCTACAGCCTACAGGCAACATGTAGGTCTACATATAGTTCTGTTTTTATTCACAGTAGGATACAGTACTGTAATGAAAATCCCACCAGTAACCAGATAGCAGGCTAAAAAAAACAAAAACATTTTAAGCCTGTCCGGTAGACCGGGAGGTTCGGATCTCTGAAGTTCGGATGAGTGGGGTTCTACTGTATAAAGAACTGGATAACATTAAAGAAAGAAAGAAATAGTGGGAATATCACACGGGTTTAAGCCCCGCCCACTTGCGAATACGAATACGAATAATTAGCTGTCAAATACAAATAGTGGGCTCCCGGCACACCCCTACTGTCCACGACCGGCTCTGACCCAAGGGGGTGGAGTCTCACCACCACGCCACTGAACATGCCACGGACACCACAACTCAGCACTTGAGTGGGCTAGAGACACATGGTCTTCACGGGTGGGTGCATGGAGATTGCCACGTTGTCACTGTACTATCCCCGATGGGCTGTGACCCAAGGAGGCGGAGTCTCACCACCACACCACTATCCACGCCACAGACCCCACAACTCAGCCCCTGAGTGAGCTAGAGACACACAGTCTTCACCAGTGGGTGCAAGGAGATTGCCCCGAGGTCAATTCACTGTCCCCGACCAGCAGTGACCCAAGGGGGTGGAGTCTTTCCACCACGCCAATATCCACGCCATGGACCACAGAACTCAGCCCATGTGGGCTAGAGACACACGGTCTTCACCGTAGGGTGCATAGAGAGTGCCCAGAGGTCACTGTACTGTCCCGGACAGGCTTCCAAGCTTTTAAGGTGGGTGCATGGAGATTGGCCAGAGGTCACTACTGTCCGTGACTGGCTTTGACCAAAGGGGTCATCTTCACTGGTGAAGGCAGGTGGGTAGCCCGGCACCGCCTACACTGTCCATGACCGGCTCTGACCCAAGGGGGCGGAGTCTTGCCACCACGCCACCGAACACGCCACAGACACCACACCAGGAGATTGCCTGGAGGTCAATGCACTGCCCCTGACCAGCGGTGACCCAAGGGGGAGGAGTCTTTCCACCACACCACTATCCACGCCATGGACCACAGAACTCAGCCCATGTGGACTAGAGACACAGGCCGTGTCCGAAATGCATACTACCTGCTACATGCTATATAGTAGGCACTATATAGTACGCATACTGCATACTATATAGTACCTACTGTTCCACAAAACGCGTGTAGTATGCGAGAAAATACAGCATGCTACTCGAGCCATCCAGCGGAAGTGACGGGATACGATACTGTTTACTCCCGCGAAGCTGTGGTACAATTATCCGTGTTTTCTGTGATCATTTTGGGTATTATCCACAAAAATGTAGCCTTTTCCTGGCATGGGATGTGCGGCTGCTGCTGCCGCCAGGAGAAGTCGTGTTAACGCTGCAAGGAGAAGAGCCGTCATGAGATCTTCTCGACATGCTTGTAGTTGAGGTAAATATTGAACGTTAGCTTGCTAGCTACGCTAGTTAGCTAGGTTAGTTGATAGCCCCGCATGTGCTGGCTTGGGGCTATACTGTTACATTTGTACCAGGGATGTTATATTAAATAGATTCTGAGGGGCAGGTAAGCAAAACAATAAAACTCAACTCATTTTAAAGAGGTGGGTAACTGAGTTTACCTGGGTTTACTCATCACTACACGCCTGCTTTGTAATGTTACATTTTAGCTCTACAGATAATGACATCTATCTATTATCATATTGTAAAGACAAGTATATGCCATACGCACAAATGAGTTAAAGTTTGCCCTAATAATATTCCCAATGTAGGCTCACATGGAAGACAGAGGTCCTCACCAAGTCAACCTCCACGTCCCTGCTGAGGACCTATTTTGACGGCGCGGACACAAGGAGGGACTTCAGATTGTCAAAATCGACACAGAGGAACCTTGGTGATGGTTAGGAGGATGGGGCAAGACCATGGAGGTGCTAATAATAGCAATAATAATTCATTGCATTTAGAGCTTTTCTCAGTACTCACCCTTTACAATGGTCTTGTCATTCACACACAGGTGCTAGTCTTTGGAGGTAACATTACATCAGTCATTTAGCAGACACTTTTGTCCAGCATTACCTTAGTCATTTATTTAGCAGACACTTTTGTGTGTCTGCTAAGCGACTTACAGTAGGCCTAATTGCATTTAACCATTTAAAGGTTGAAGACCTTGATGGTGGCCATGGTCCTGCTGCTGCAGATCATCCCAACCCTGGAGATGGCCTCAGAAAGTGTCTCGCAGCGGCAGCACCAGCACAAGCTGCCTGGATCGCAGCTCTTGGTGAGCACGACTACTCCCATCCTGCCATAAGTAGTCAGTCTATCAGTTCATGAGTGTGCTTTGCCTTGTTCCTTATAGACAGCCTTGAGGCTTTAAACACCGATCAGTTGGTTATAGGCAGCCTTGAGGCATTTGTTTAAATGTATTTGTATTTAAATGTATGTGTAACACTGTACATAGTAATCAGTTTAAGTATTTTGGGGGGAGACAACAGATCAGCGTTCTCCTGTCAGTACCTTTTGCAAGGAAAGCTAATGATCTGACCAAATATAAACAAGTCAAAAGTATATTTGAAGACCATTGTGTAATAAAAATATCCAAGAAATGTTTATGGTTGTGTTTCTTCCATTATACATGTAAAGGTTACTTCTTGATGTATTAACATTTCAACAAAGTGTAATATCTACACATCAGACACATTGTCTTGATATGTCTACAGGTCATGTACAGTAACTTGGAAGGTCTTAACACAACACGCAGAGCGCTTTGGACATGTAACTCCCTTATCAAGTAGTCGTTAGTCAGACACATTAAACAGTGAAGCTTTCATAACCGTCTCTGAATAATTCCAATGAAGCATTGTGAACCAACATGTGTGTTCCGTCTTTTATGCCTAATTGCAAACTACAATGTCCATTAGGAATGTTCTTTTACTCTAATGACTGGTTTTAGGTATAGTGACATTTGTTCTTTGACTGGGAAGACATTACAAGGAATGACACACAAACACCAATTTAATTCAAGAAAATACATTTAATAAAAAATAACAAAAACAATAATGGAACAAGATAAAACAGTTTTTTTTGACTGAGGCTTCTAGAAGCAACATCAGCCGGTCCTCCCTCTCCTTAAACAACCCCCTTTCCTCCCTCCACTCAGCCTTCATCTCTGCCTTCTCTCTCCCCCGTTCAACATCAGCCGGTCCTCCCTCTGGAGGACGGCCAACTCTTCCCTGTTTACGGGGAAGAGAAACACCACGCTGAAAGGCTTGGAGTAAGTTAACTAACGTATGCATTGTTGTTCAGAAGCAATCCAGCGGTCTGTTTACTTTGGATATTGATTTATGTAGGACCTACATCTTAGAAGCTGGGCTGCAGGGGAAGACAGAGACAGCCTGGATAAAGCACAAAACCTTGTAGCCATGTACAAGGTGATTTTGATCTACAGGCTACATGATAGCAAATATATTGATAGGGACTCACAGTTTGTATGACACTAGAAAACTGTTATCTAACCTCATAGGACCTAAAGAGCCCCAGAACTGGGGTCAGCACAGAGGGAGGGGAGGCCACAGCCGCTTCGTGGAAGTGGTACGGGGTCTTGGAAGAGGCGATGGGGGCCACCCATGCAGCCGTCCTCCAGAGGATCATCGTCCCTGGTGTGGTCGTTGGTCCCTGTAATACATCCAGAAGTATTATGGGACAATGAATATTAATATATGATATATGAACAGTTGAACTCGTTTAAATCATGGAATGAACAGACAATTGTTTAAACAACTTCAAGTAACGTTAGGCTCGGTGGCTTAGGTTTGCCATTTAACAACTCATCACAATTTCGACATTTCTTGCACATTTCTTAAGCGATCATGGTCATATTACATGGACATGTTACTCTGTTTGTCTTGATTCTAGCTATAGAAACATCTAAGATTTGACATGAATACGTTTTGAGCAAGAGCCGTCTGAACACCTGTAACGTTAGCCTATTAACGTTGGCTGGGCTAACTAGCTAACGTAACGTCCACCACAGAGATCAATGCAAGCAGCTAGCTATCATGACGTTCTTTTTCGAAATGTCATTTCTACCCCACCTATATACACAAAACTGCATTTGTAGCTCTGTGTCGTTATAACTAAGATATCTGTCCGAAAAAATAATTTTTCCATCGACAAATTAAGTCAATACTTACATTTGAAAACTCCCGCTGCGGTCCCGGAGATCTCTTCGTTCGCCATCTTTTTTTATTTTTCTCACTGCCCAGTGACGTCTCACGTCTCGACTTCCGGAACAGTATGCTCTGGACTATGCTACATTTACGCCCATTTTTTCGCCGATTTCGCCTACTATATAGTACCTACTATATAGTAGGCGAAATACAGTATGCACAGTTTTGATGCAGCATGCTGCATCTCGCCTACTATATAGCAAGTAGTATGCAATTCGGACACGGCCACAGTCTTCACCTTTGGGTGCATAGAGATTGCCCAGAGGTCACTGTACTGTCCCCGACAGGCTTCCAAGCTTTTAAGCTATACATTCCATCATTTAAGCGCCGTTGTTTAGCAGTGAAAGGTGATGATGATTATAAGCAAGCAGGACCCACAAAAAAAACAAGAGGTCCCTCTTTCTATGACGAAATTATTCTGCATGTAGATCAGTCACACTAATGCTGCATCAGAATTCAAATTAAGCCACAAAAATAATGCAATACAGATGACAAAAGTTTTAATTTCCTGAGCAATATCCCCCTTCTTAAATGGTTTGGTCCATGCCATGGTTCATTACATTACATTACATTACAGTCATTTAGCAGACGCTTTTATCCAAAGCGAGTTCATGCTGGCAAGTCTCACCTCTTTTGACATTAAAGGAGTAGTAAAGGGAAACATCATGTTTAGCCCTGTTTTAAGGTTACTTATGATCATATACAATGGTTCAGATCAAGAAGTTGACAAAACTAGCACTTTTGAGAAAGTTGATAATTGCGCTACCACCGTTTAGGTCATACAATGGATGTGGGTGGGCACCTTGAAAAATAATTCAAAAACATGTTAAACTCTCGATTTCAAAGACAAGAAGCTCACCGAGGGGGTAATTGGTGTCCGCTGGTGTTCTGATATCAAATTCGCCGCAAAGTATGAATCCTGTAGGGTTTTATTGATCATTTTATGAAATCCATTGACTTGTATTGAAGCGACCGTTGTAGATCAATCCGCAGAGGGGATTCAGGAAGCGGAACTACTTACGGTAGCTATTGTTATTGTTTATGTTGCTAGGCTACCTAGTTTACCCAGTTTACACACGTATGTGCTGCGACTAAATAGTTCTATGCTAAATATTTAAAAAAGCATTTCCAGATGAACTAGAATCTTACTTTATGGCGAATTATATGTCAGAACACCAACTAAAACCTTGGTGAGTTTCTTGTCTTTGAAATTGAGAGTTTAACATGTTTTTTGAATGATTTTTCAAGGTGCCCACCCACATCCATTGTAGACCAAAACGGTAAAGCAATTATCAGACTTTCTCAAAAGTGCTAGTTTTGTCAACTTTTTGATCTGAACCATTGTATATGATCATAAGTAACCTTAAAACAGGGCTAAACATGATTTTTCAAATACTAGCACTAATAGCCTAACGTTAAATCATAAACATCATGCCCAAATATGAATCCGGGCACCAGAAAATAGTGGAGAGAGAGGCCAGGAGAAAGGGCAGCAGAGCGGGAGCCCAGCATATAAGCAATTTTTTCCACAAGAAAGGTGAGAGAAGCTCAGAGAGTAGCTCGGTCGGTCAGTTGCCCGCGGTCTTACATTAACCATGACAACAAGAGCCGTTAGCCTAGTGTGTGAAGAAAGTGCTAAGCTAGGTAGCTAATGTTAGCTAGTAAGCTTACATTCTGGTAACAACTCGATCTGGTTAGCTAGCTAACGTTAGCTACCATTAACTAGACAGCTACAGTTCTAGGAACTAGCCAACTACCATTCTGGTAAGGTAGCTGCTAGATAATGTTAGCTACCATTAACTAGACAGCTAGCTACAGTGCTAGCAACCAGCCAACTACTGTTCTGGTAAGCTAGCTGCTAGATGATGTTAGCTACCATTAACTAGACCATAGACATATACTCAGGGGTTAAAGTGGGATTTGTTAAGTGGGGGGGCTCTGTGTTAGAGGTGGGTAAAGGAGGTGCGGGAGTGATGGTGGGGCTCAATACTGCCTCACAAATCAAACCTTAAATGATCTTGAAATTAAAATTTCCATGATACAATTTTAAATTTCAATCCATTTATTTTTTTCATTGAGTTTCTGTAATACAGCAGGCCAATACCGTACACACTGCAAGTCTCTATTATATATATATATATATATATTGGTTATCTCGTATCTCTTACATATGTTAGTTATTTATATACAATCTTAGTTCAAAATATCCCAGATGAGCTGATATGTTGAAGCCTGTGTGGGGGGACATCTCTGCATGCATGCCAAGTGACTAGCAGATCTTCTAGTAAGCACCCACTTTTTTTTTACATATTTCATGGGGTTCCAACACTCAAGAGGAGGTCCAACTAGTTTAATAAACATAAGAGCTGAGGTGTTTTCAATTCTCAGTTGTGCGCAAAGGTGTGACAACATTATTAATTTCTGAAAAACCTCTTTCACAATCTGCACTACTCACAGCAATGGTATCAATTGCATGTCTGAGTTTAAAAAGGGCTTTCTGCATGGGCATGTTAGGATTTTCCTTGAAATCCCTATAGCTCTGTTTGACTCCTGACACACCTATCTTTAACTGACTGCAGAGTTCTCTTATTTCCTCTTCACCATACATTAATGGCAGAGGCTCTGGCCATGTGTTTTTATCCAGTACATTCACTTTCTTGAAGAGTGCTTCCTCCTCCTTGGTAACCATTCTAGTCTCCATGCTGGAGCAAAGTGCTTCATAAAATCTCATAGGATCAGTAACCATGGCGTAGGATCAGTAACCTTTTGCCTACCGTCTTCTATAAGTGGCACCCCATTAAAGGAACCATTCTGAGCAGCTTCACATGCTGCTTTGTAGTGTGGGTTATTACCTGGATTCTCTCTCATTGCAGTTAATACAGCTTTGTCTTTTTAGGTTGAATGTGACACTGATGTCTCTGGACTGCAGAGTTTCAGACAGATCCCGAAGCTCTTCAAGAGCATCCATCATGAGGCCTAGGTTTTTAACAAAAGCCACTGAGCTCAGCTTTGCTGCTAGACCTTCATACATACATCTATCAGTTGAGCTTCTCTTTTCATCTTTACTTGCAGCAGTGAGGTGATTATACAGTGCACTATACATTGTCCAAATAGCATTTACTGTTCTGTAGGATGAAGCCACCCACCTTACCCCCAAAACCCAACCAATCCTCCTCAAATGGACACCAACTTCAGAGGCTGCAGCATCAAGTTCCCTTAGGTTCTTTGGCGACTGATGGTATAGACAGTATAATTTATCTAAAAAGATGGGGAAGTGGTTAGTTTCTGTGCAGCACTTAACTGCATCTCCAACGGACAATTCTAACATATAGTTAAGACAGTGCCAGCCTATGAGATCTGGAAACAGGGATTTCAATTTAGAGTACACCCCAGCCTTCCTGCCTAGCATTACAGAGGCACCATCTGAGCAGAATCCAACAAAAGAGCTTTTAAGAAAGGCTTCATCAAGGCCATATTAGAATGTGGAAAGAAGAGATTGGAAATTAAGAAGGTCCTCTGGGAGCTTGCCTTTCCTCCATTTACGCTCAGCTATTCTCAGGCTCCGTCTATCAGTACGCACTGAGTCCGACAGCCATGGGGCAGGTGGGGTTGGGCGTGCAGGCCTGGAGGTGAGGGGACAGATTGTCCAGAGAAGAGGAAAGAGTAGAGAGGAGAAGATCAGTGGCAGTATCAGAGGGTAGGAGAGAGAAGGATTCAGGGGCGGGGAGGGCGGAGGTGACGGCAGAGGAAAGGTCAGTAGGGGAGAGCGAGCGGAGATTGCTACGGGCGGTAACCATATGGGTAGGAGGAGGAGTTTCAGGAGAAGAGGGGATGGAGAGGGAGTAGGACATGAAATAGTGGTCAGAGAGATGGAGGGGCATGACAGACAGGTTAGAGGTGGAACAGTGTCTAGTGAAGATGAGATCCAGCTGGTTGCCGGCTTTGTGAGTAGGAGGAGAAGAAGAGAGGTGAAGATCGAAGGAGAAGAGGAAAGAGAGGAGAGGTTCCAATTTCTCACTCTGGATGTTGAAGTCCCCGAGAAGGATGAGTGCGGACCCATCATCAGGGAAGTGCGAAACTAGTGTATCGAGCTCCTCTAGGAATTCACCAAGAGGACCTGGTGGGCGATACACAACAGCAATGGTGAGCTTGATTGGATACGTGACAGAGACAGCATGGAATGCAAAAGACGGCGGGGAGAACTGTGGAATCGAGACGAGTGAGTATTTCCATGTTGGGGAAATGAGCAGGCCAGCTCTGGGAGTGTGGGAGAAAGAGTACACATCTGACAGGGCTGCGGGTGTGGCAGTGTTCTCTGGTGTGATCCATGTCTCGGTGAGAGCAAGGAAGCTGAGGGAGAGCAACGATGCATAGCCCTCAACTCAGCTTTGGGCACCGCCGACTGGCAATTCCAAAGTCCCCCTGTCACCACTTGCTCTCTATGAGTTGAGACAGTAGGATATATGAGGTTAGAGGGGTTACGGAGTCTGGGGCAGTGTTAATTTTGACAGCAAATTATGATTTTGTTTTAGTCAGTCTTTTGACTAAAATGCCATTTAGTTTTAGTCATATTTTAGTCATCTGACTTGTTTTAGTTTTAGTCTAGTTTTAGTTGACTAAATATCATTACGATTTTAGTCGACGAAATCTACCATAGATTTAGACAACTCAAATTTAACAGGCTTAGTTCAATCAATCAATCAAGTTGGATTTATATAGCGCCCTTCATGAAACCCAGAGCGCTTTACAGAGTCCAGTATTCATTCAGACACAGTCATACCGGTGGTGGTCAGATACATCTGTAGCCACAGCTGCCCTGGGGCAGACTGACAGAAGCGTGGCTGCTTCTGTCAGACAGTTTCATAATGAAGCATTCCTCTCCCCCAGTCTGATGCTAACTGTGTCTGTGCCTGATATAGCAAGCTATAACATTATCATGTCAGCACTAGTTGGCTAGTTAGGCTAGCTAACATCAGGCACAGGCTAGCTAACGTCACACCGGAGGAGAGGGGCTATGGCGGCGCCAGGTAGCTAACTGTTCGTGTCTTATCCATCTAGCTACAGTATAACATTAGACAGCAGCAGTAGTTGCTTAGCTAGCTTACCCAGACTAGCTAACGCTAGATACCCCCGCCAGCCGCCACAAGCATAGCCCCACTTGTTGCTAGCTAACCTGTGCCTAACATTAGCTAGCCACTAACGTTAGCATTGCAATGATCACACTTCAGTTCTCCCCCGCCACAAACCTACGTGAAACACTGGTTTCTTTTAGCTTGTATTGTATTTGAAGTATTTCAGAAACACACCAGCTTGGTTTTAGCTAATACAGTAACGTTAGCCGGGGGTGGGGGGGTGCTTACCTTCTCGTGAATTTCGGGATGACTGTTCTCCAAATGTCGCTTTAAGTTTATTGTATTTTGCCAGTCATTTTCACCCCACACGGTTTACAAATGGTTTTGTTTTCCTTTGCATCAAATATGAAGTTTATCCAGATATCTGCTCTCCTCTTTCTCCCGGTGTGTGCGAACGTTGACAAAGACATTTCTGAACTGTGGTAATTTACTGATCAGGCGCAGCAGTCGTATGCTGTTAGTTGACTTCCCGCCGGCCGGTGTAGCAACGGTACTATTCAAATGTAGGCTATACACACAGGCTACCTGTAGGTTGCATCCAACTCGTTCTATTAATACATCCATGATCCAACTGCGCACATCCCGAACCTCGACATTCTGATTTGAACTTTTCCCATACGTCTCTCCATAACCATTTTAGTCTAGTTTTTATTTGTTTACGAAAATGTGAATAGATATAGTCATAGTTTTTGTCATCATACATTCATTTTTATTTAGTTATCGTCTCGTGACGATAACCCAAAAAATGTCGTTGACGAATAGACCCAGTGTCTGCGTGACCCCCAGAGAGGGAACACAACAGGAATTGGATGCAAACACATAATGCTCACAATTACAGTAAAGGATTTTACACTGTAATCATTATCTTGTACAGTCATTCGTTTCGTAGACCTTCCAACAATGGACCTTTAAAATAACAGGTCAGCTGGCTCTCAATTAGTAGCCTACTTACAGTAGTGTAGGCCTATGTTAAAGTAGCCTGTTGTCAATGCATATGGTAGGCTAGTAATCAGCAAATGTAGGCCTACCCAAACAACTAACAATTAAAAAGCAAACAATCATTGAGTGAAGATTTCTTTAATTATATTTCCAGGCGAAAGAGACAGAGAAAAACAACCCCTTATCAGTGGACAGATTATTCAGCAGACCGGCGTACCCTTGATAACTTTTCAAATGACCTCCACTTCCAGCCTAGAATGATTGGCAGTGACCGGCCAATCAGATAGCGCCTTATAATCAGCTAATGAATATTACGAGTTACGAATCGAGACGGCCAAACAGGGAAATGTTTATCTCAAAAATACATACGTAAATCCAAGCAGAGCAAGCGTGTCATGCCAGTTTGCAAGCAAAGCGTTTGGGGTGTTTGCGTGCGGATTCTCTTTGCATATGTACGAAGAGGGGTGTTGAGCACGAATCGAAAGATGTTTGCGGGTGTATAGCAAAACACGGTTCACGAATGGAGAGATATTTGCGGGTCGATAGCAAAACACGCTTGCGTGTGGATCTGTTTATGCACGTATAAAGGGGGTTTTGCGCGTGGATCTGTTCACGCACGCATGAATTCTTTTTACGACACACGACTCGAGAGATGTGTTTGGATGGATAGCAAAACACGGTTGCGTATTATACTTTCGTACGTGTGTATTTATGATATAAATCTACCTCCATATGTAACTGCTGATTGCTAATCGTCTGCCAGGAGAGTAGGCCACTCCCTCAGCCCACTCAACAGGGCAATTAGTCTAGCTCAGGCCGAAACTAACTCTCACAATAGCATTGAATAACAAAGCAGTTTCACAACGACACTGACGACTTAGCACTTAGCACTAGCTATTAGAGTAAGAAAATTATAGGTTTCTAGTTCAGTCTTGTAGCTCCAAGTTCCTTCCAGAGGTTAAAAGCAATCTAATGCATTCTAAGCAGCTGTGATTGGTGCTATTCAGCTATACAGCTTGCCAGTGGACAGACTTATATATTATGGATAAAGCACCCACTGACCAGTTTTCCCAGCCAGTTAGTTATAGCTCTTGAATAACGCTAACAGGCACTATTGGGTGAAAATAATCTGAATGGGCGCTTAGGTCTGGTTTTCTGGTTGAACATTAGTGCTATACTGTAGAAGCCTACTGCTAGCTAATTTAGCTGTCAGTGGAACAGTGGCGGTTCTAGAAAGTTTTACCTGGGGTGCCAAAAGGGTGGCACGAGGTTCCAGCAGGGGGGCAGAGGTTATCTCCTCCCCAAACACATTTCAAATTCAGAGATTTCAATTTCTGCATTCTCTGGTGATTTTTACGATGTGAATCGCATAATAAGACAATGTAAAATCACCTTATCTTACTTAACTTAACCCAGTCTTGCATGCAATAAAAACTTACAACAATTACAGTTTTACAGTTTTTAATAGAAATGATTTTCAGCTCCCATCATTCCCAGGACAGATGTGTTGTTTTCAGCCATTCTTTTGTATTCACCCCATGAAATCATTGCATTCACATTAGCAAGTACATTAAACCCACTATCCCTAAAAGTGGCCTTTTTTCAATTGGAATATCCATTTTCAGATGCGTAAATACTCTAAGGGGCATTTGAAGAGGCAAAATGTCTGCATACAAAGCAGTATGCTGCATCTTTGGATTGAGAATATTCCAGCCAGGGATGCTCTTTATACCACTCACTGTGGAAAGATCTTCTTGCCCCTCCCCATAAGGTTTGTGGAAAGGCGTTCAGATGTGGCTGCATCGGTCCATTAGTTTTATATTTTGATACTTCTAAAATTAGAAAATAAGCAATTAGGTCAAATCATTTACTACTGTATCAGTACTTATGTTGTGATTTAATTTGATTTAGCTCCCCTGCATTTTAATCATCTAATAATATTTTAATCATAATAATCATGGTATAAATTGTTTTAGACAGCCACAACACTAAATGTTACAGAGATCTGCCACAGAGATCTGCTCAAGAGTAATACCAGATGTGACCACTAGATGTAGCAATAAGATCTGCTCAAGAGTAATACCAGATGTGACCAATAGATGTAGCAATAACATCTGCTCAAGAGTAATACCAGATATGACCACTAGATGTAGCATTAAGATCTGCTCAGAGTAAATACCAGAGGTGACCTGTCCAGGAATTTACATCCAAACACCTTAAACCTTTGTCCTCAAGTCCCTTGCAAACCCTTGTTTCAATCTCCCCCTTTGTAAATGTAAAACACCTCAACTCTCCCCCTTTGTAATTGTAAACTCCTCTGCCTCGCTCTTTTGTCCAAGTCAGAAAGGCCACACCTTGTCCTTCCTGCCCTGACTCAGACCTTTGTCTCTATTCAAAGCCATATTCAAAGTGAGTTTAATCCCACATTCCTTTCTTTCACTGTGTGATATCCGTCCCCTCACGATGACGCATAGACTGAATATAAGCCAGAGCAGAAGTGACTGACTTCACTTCTCTGACAAACCACCTTTGTTTGCGTTGTTCAGGAAGTCCTTGCGCACGTAATGTTTTCCACAATAAACCAGACTCAACCTTTTGAACGTATCTTGGTAAATCTTTGGACTAGACCAGTCTAAAATACTATCACAGTTTGGCGAACGGGAATGGGAGCACTGCCTGCGTTTGCTTCGGGATTCCAGTGGATAGGACTGATCGGCAGACGTGTCGGTCCATAGTGGGCGTTGGAAAATCAATTTTCTCTCTTGCGCTAGAGCGCACGGAGAGATTATTTCCTCAGTTCTTCCACTGGATTCTTGAAGCTCACAGGTACGTTTAAACGAACCCTCTTATGGGTTGAGTTGTATTTGCCTTGATTTGGTTCAGCTTGTTGGTCTGGATTGTTTGAAAACAGAAAACCCCAGCGTGGGTATTTAGTAAGTAACTATCTAAGGAGATGTGAACAGCAATAGATTTTATATCGTATTGTCCTTCGACTTCGTCCTTGTTTCGTTACGAGGGTATCAGCTGTTCAAGTGAGAGTTTGGCACAGAACAGGTTTCCTTTTGGCCGGTCGCGGGAGAGTTTTAACCGCGAGCACGTTGAGAGAGTTTTTGCTCAATGGAGATGTAGCTACAGGGCGGAATTGAGAGTTTTGCAATCCGCGTTTCTGGTAGAGATTTTGACCAGAGGGGCTGTACATATTTGGTAGGATCTAGACATCTGGTTTAGCCTGGACCAAATTGCTAGTGCAGCCGAGAATGTTTGTTGTAAACGTGGGCCTTTGTTTCATGTTTGTGTGTTAAGTCGTATATTAGTCGTTTTTGGTCGTTGTTTGGTCGCTCTTTGTTTGCGTTCCCGTGTGTCTGCTACGTTCTCTCTTGCATGTGCACGGGGGGTTGTTCGTCTTATGTGTTCACTGTTTTGAGCCTCGGCTCTTGATTGTATGTTTGTTATGCGCGCCATGGATCCAGGTAAAGTATTGTTTTGTACACTTTTTAGACTGTTAAAATTCTGCTAGATTTCCAGTAGGCTAGCTGGTTGCCTAGGAGACGCAGGAAAACTCCGCTATCGCGGTGTTCCGCCATTGAGCCAGAAGAGAACAAAGCACTTCGCTGACTGGGTGAGTACTAAGCGAATTTAATGTGTCTTAATGTTTGTTTCTTCGAAATTGTATTCTTTCCCGCCGTGAGTTAACTGTAAGGTTTCCTTTCGTTGCTGTTTTGGGGTTTTTAGGCTGCGTCGTGATTATTTGGGATTTGTTTCTTTAAATTTCCCCGCGCTGCCAAAGACAACTTCCGGGTCATACATGCAACATTTTGGGAGCACCACTAGGTGTCAATGTAACCCCGGCTAATAACAATATGCTAGAGGATGTAACAGGATTCTACTGCTAAACGTGTCTAGCCTGAGGAGATTGTTGCGCTCAAGCATTATTCTGCGAGCGTTTGTTGGCAGATTTTCGTTATGTGCTAAAGCATTTTCGATTTCTTACATCCACATCTGACATTTAGTGTTAAATTCTAAGATTCGGGCTCAGCTAGAGGGTTAAGGGAAAAGCCTGTTAATTCTCTAGACTGGTCTGTTTTTGAGATTTGGGAGAGTAGCACGAGAGAGTTTTTTTTTTAGGTCAGGAAGGAAAGATAAGGAGATTCAGCAAACAGTCTCTCCACCATTTCCCCAGCAGAATAACTCTGATTTAAAATTAGATTCCCCCCTCGACTTGTTGCGCCATTAGCCACGCCCCTTCTCTCTACGAGTTAAGCCACCCCTTTCTACGAGGTATTTGTCCGAACAGGTCCGGAAGGAAGAGCCTCCGATTTTGGGGTCGAGCGCCACCTGCTGGAGTTCCCTTAAACAACCCATAAGGGAGATTTTAAACTAGCCAAGATAGAGAGTTTTAATTTTTTTAAGGTAAATAAACAGGATAAAATAGATGTAGAGCGAACTCAAAAGTCTGACAGGGTTTTGAATAGGTGTTTGATTCAGGAGTTTGTTTCAATAGTCAATGAATGGCCATAAGCTGTTCGTTTTATGCATTTCTACTGTATGAATTTCATTCATATAATGATGTGTTTTTTGAGGAGTTGGCATTAGGCCTTCCCCTCTGCTATTGAACCCAGTCTGTGTTTGAGTTTTATTTTTCAGGTGCTATGGACCCTGGGGGGCAGATCTTTGAAAAGCCTGGATCATGCTTTCCTGGGGACTGCTTGGAACCTGCTGTTTGTCTGTTTAACTGTTGTTTGTTTTGTCTCTCTTTCTGATATGTAGCTTAAGACATAAGCGTTGTGCATAATAGTGGGGGGAATAGATAAGGGTTGCCAGTGTCTTAATCTGAATGCAGCATCTCATAACCCAATATATATTTTTTTAAATGAGTATGTTAAATATCTCATGTTTATAGTTTGAGGCACATTCATCGGGCCTGAGTGTTTTTTCTGAGTGGTTTTTTTACAGACAACTGTCGTTCCGGGAGTGATGGGTTAATGCCGAACCAGGAGACGGGCACAGACCGGAGGTGGAGATGGAGGTTACTGGCCTGTTTCCCTACAGATGGGCAATCTGGGGTTCGTGAGATGCAACGCCAACGCCATGTCACCAATTCACTGTGAGCGACAGATAAGTATGAAACGGAGAAGAGACCATTTTGTCCGAAGCAGTGCCCAAATACTCTGTCCTCAAATGCAGAAGAGGGAGGGTTTAGATATACAAAATTTTAGCTATACAAATGAAGCTTTGATGGAGTTTTTTTTTTGATTAGTTAATTGTAAATGAAGCCAGTTCATTTTAGTGTCATTTTCTTTGACCCATCTCTATTTTTATCCTGACTTCAGGAAATTTTTGCTCTCACCCTTAGGGGGTGTTGTTTTGTTGAGACGAGAATATGGTTATTTTATTTTCATAAAATCGCGAGAGAAATTCTAGAGCCAAATCCAATTGCCTTGATCATGACTGGGGACTGGGCGTGTTGAAGTCATTCTAACACTGCCCCTGATGTCACTGTAGGGATACTACAGACTGGCTCTAAATGACACTTGAATAGACACCCTGTTTAAGTGTTCCTGACTGAATAACAACATTTTTTCCCAAAAGCAGGAGCTTGCGCTTAACCATATTTCTGAGAATCTCCAACAGATTTTGAATAACCGTTCCTGACCAAAGAGGGGAACAGGGAGACCAGACCAGAGAACTCTCCTTTTGCTCTTCTGTTTTGTCTCTGTTTGTCTCTCTCATCTGTGAATCCACAGACGGAGCACTTCATCAGCATGTGCTGGGGGAGCGGGAGCGCCGAGGTGAGCCCTCCAGCAGCACGACCCGGGCCGGCCCTACGTGGAGCAGTACAGGGATGGACCGGGTTCAGTTCAAGAGCCTGTACGTGCTGCTGGCGCCCTGGCTGTGTGGTGTCCCACCGCACCTTCACCCTGCTGAACCAGGACAGGGACTCCCTCCTCACCTTCCGAGAGCTCGCTGGCTGACCGCTCTATGTGGACCTGCCCAGTGGGGAGAGAAGAGACTACCAGGAGCAGATAAGCAGCCTGAGAACAGGCCAGAAAACATGGAAGAGAAGTAGATGTTGCGGGAGGAACCTAACCGTCAAAAATGGAACTGTCAGCACATCCTCGGCCAAGTGGGCCATGGGAACATGTAATAATGGATTTTATTGAACTCTCTCCATGCCAGGGATGTCTTCAACAGAGTGAGGACCGCCTTCCTGAGGCTAAGGAGGGGTTCCTGCATCACATCTCTCCTGGGGATTGGGTCCTGGTCCGCGACCACAGACGAAGGAGCTGGAACTCGCCGAGGTGGCTCGGGCCGTACCAGTTTTCTACTCATCACGCAGACAGCGATCTGAGAGGACTTCGTGGATCCATGCAAGCCATTGCCGACGGGTCCAAGCAGCAGAGGACGGTCCACCAGGGGATCGCAAACACCAGGAGATCAGAATGCAGCTGAACCAGAGGGCTCAGAGGCCAAAACCATGGGCCATCACACTGTCCTCTCCTCTGACGAGGAATCGGAGGAAAAATGACCTTGCTGGTCACCTCCTCACAAGATGCACCACACACGCACACACACCTGCACACACTAACATTGAACATAACTGATTTCAAGCAACGCGACATTGAAGTTGCGATCTAGAAGAGAAGACGCCTTGCATTCCCCAGATGACATTCTCCTCTGATGAGCAATCGGACTGCACCCCTAATCGCACACACTGGAACCTACATTAAACATTCAGAGACGCACACGTGGAATCTATGTTCCATAGGACATCACATGCGATTATTCACAAGAGTGAATGAACTTTGAAATAATCTGAAAAATATCATATTTGTTTACAAGAGTTGCAATGGTTGAAACATGAGTTGATAAATAAGTTTGGGTTTTTCCTCTAAATTGACCAAGAGGTTTTTTGCCCCTCTTACACTGGTAACCATTTTATCTTTTTTGCCTTGTAAAATCAAGTTTTTTGGTGAATGGTTGTCCACTCTTAGACTATAAATAGTATATAATCATGTCATCTTTTTTATCTTGTTTCCTGTCAATTTCTGAAACAAGGGGTTTTGGTGCGTGATTTTGCACGTGGAAAGAAAATAATAAAAAAAAAAAAGAGATTTTTTTTTTTTTTTTTTGCTCCACCTAGTGGAGAGATTATTTCCTTTCCACATGTATAGCATAGCTGACTGTTTACACTGTGTTTGGATTTTATATTTTATTTTTGTGTACCTGTTCAGGCACAAATGGGGGATTGTCCAGGAATTTACATCCAAACACCTTAAACCTTTGTCCTCAAGTCCCTTGCAAACCCTAGTTTCAATCTCCCCCTTTGTAAATGTAAAACACCTCAACTCTCCCCCTTTGTAATTGTAAACTCCTCTGCCTCGCTCTTTTGTCCAAGTCAGAAAGGCCACACCTTGTCCTTCCTGCCCTGACTCAGACCTTTGTCTCTATTCAAAGCCATATTCAAAGTGAGTTTCATCCCACATTCCTTTCTTTCACTGTGTGATATCCGTCCCCTCACGATGACGCATAGACTGAATATAAGCCAGGGCAGAAGTGACTGACTTCACTTCTCTGACAAACCACCTTTGTTTGCGTTGTTCAGGAAGTCCTTGCGCACGTAATGTTTTCCACAATAAACCAGACTCAACCTTTTGAACGTATCTTGGTAAATCTTTGGACTAGACCAGTCTAAAATACTATCACAGACCACTAGGAGGTTTTAGTGGGTAACAAGCCAAGCTCAATTGGAGGAAAAAATTTGAAGGTATTCCCCTGATCTGCATCTATGCTGAGGCTAGCAGTTTAGACTGCAAAAAGTCTACACGCTCCCATTTACCTATTATCTCCTCTTTTTTCCCCCTGATCTGTCAAAAAGTTGAGTTATCAATGCTGAGACTAGCAGTTTTTGACTGCAAAAACAGTCTACGCTCTCTCATTCACCTCTAGTTGTAGAGAATCTCCTCTTTTTTCCCCTGATCTGTCAAAAATTGAATTATGTATGCACCTGCTTCGAGTTTTTACTGGAAAGCCCCGGCCGGGTCTGAAGGAGACATATTTGGGCATGGTCCGATGCAGAAACTGCTGCCACCATTAGATTTGTGCCAATTTATGGGCGTGTTTTAAAAAATGGGTTGTGTTTAAGATAGGAGGGCGGGGATTGCCGTAGGCTATATAAGACATTGCAGATGACAGAGTTGTTGGATTCCTTGAGGGGCCCCCGGGGGCCAACTGGTTTTTTATGCTGTTTTCATTGAAGGAGCAATAAAAACCTGTTACATCGGACACTTTCTTCAAGTGCCTTTATTAGTTGGACTTTAAATTATTTTGACTTCTGATGGAGAACTTAGATAATTTTTACACAACATTTGGTGAGCCAAGCCAGGGGGAGGCGGCATCCGATACCTGACGCCGGACCTGATCTGACTGCATCAGCACACAATTTCTAAAAATAGAAATTATCACAAGGTAAGTAGAGCCACTTTTAAAGTCTGCTAATTAGGCTATTAAGTGTGTCTGAAGTGCTCAGATCCGTCCCGGCTGCAGGTCGGCTACTTATAAGCCCCTTCTCCGAAGAACTTAGAATAAATCTTATACTGACCCCATTAAAACTGTGTTTTATCAGATTTGGCTATAAAACACCAAAAGACACCGCCAAAACGGAGTCCAATGTAATATCTGTAAATTGTCTGTCATAACCGTCATGTTTTATGTTTATGTGCCATGGAGCGGAAAGTGTGAATGGATAGCATGAATAACTCCATGTGTAGACTGTTATTTCTGATTAGCCTACCGTAACACTAGTGTCAAGAACTAGACAACGCATACGCAGAGAATGTATAGTACAGACTGCTAAGTGTAATGGAACACAGTTGGGAAGGAGATTTGTAGATAAAACTGTAGATAAGTGATTACCCGATTGAAGCGGGGAGGTAACATTCCCCCGACTGAAGCGGAAGAGGCCTAATACCCCTAATGAAAGGGAGGTTAAAAAGTTGCCAAGTGAAGAGCAACTGCGCGCTGCCAAGAGGGCAATAAATACTGCTAAGAGATAGCAAAGCTGGCCAGAGATGTAGATAAAGTGTAGATAAAAGTTTAAAAGCGAAGATGCCCATATATGGTACCATTTTCCTGTTGTTTGGGTGGGCATTTCTCATCTGAGCAAAGACACCTGCATGCTTGATTTTCAAACGTCATGTGAAATAGCCTACTGTATAGAAGACTATCACTGACTACAATTTCATTGCACTTCTCAGATACAACCTGGTGTCTGTTCTGAAGTGTCCTCTGGATATTATATTTCTCTTCTTATTCCGAAGTTCACCAGTGTGTTTTTGAGGTTATTACCCTTTCAAAAGAATCCATTACAATTTGGTGTCAGAGCGAGGAATACTGGTCCGGGCAAGGGGCGGCGAGACACGCGGCATCATTGGACTGATCATCCCGCTGAGGCGGCTCTCAACCCTCGCCTGATTCACGGGCTGAGCAACGAGAGGGACGACCGGTGCTCCCGTCCTCTGCCCGATCCAGCATTTCAACAGAAACGGGTATTAAGAACTGCACCTCACTCTGAAAATAATTTAACATTTGTTTTACTGTTTGTTTTATTGTTTGTTTTACTGTTTGTTTAACTGTTGGGGTTTAACTGTTGGGTCTTTGGTATAGTAGGCTACTCTACCCTCCGCCAGCGCAGCAGGACGCCACCCTACCACCACCCTACCACACCCGCAGCACACATCCACACCAGTGGGACACGGAGCCAGGGTCAAGTGCGCAACTCCGACAGCTCCAGTCACAGACCTTCCACTGGCAAGACGAGGGGGCCCCAGTGTGATGTGCCAAAACCAGCAAAGCAGCCTTGCAACCTTGTGTCACCAAATGCTGGCGTTGTCACCAGTGACAGCCCAAGATGCCACAACGGTGACCCATGGAGGGGCTACGTCAGACATTGTTGAACAGTTACGGACATTCTTGGCTGATAGTCTGACGCCCAGACGAATGGCCATAGGGACAGAGACTCAGAATTACAGCATACAGTGACGCCTCAACCTTCCACAGCTCGAACCAGGAGGGGGACAGCCTACCAGCCCACTGAATCGATCCAGGCTGGACGGTTTCCAATGATAGAAGTGCCGAACGTGTACGGAGGGATCTCCCTTGTACTCAGACCCTACTCACCAGCGGAAATCATGGAACTGGCAAAGACACTGCCCAACCCGCAGGAGTGTCGGGGGGGAAAGTTTGTTGGGGCGTTCCATGACCTAGATAGATAGAAAGATACTTTATGAATCCCCTTAGGGAAATTCAATGTATCTAATAGCTCACGGCACAACATAACATAGAATGACACAGCAATACTATTTCCCCCTTCCTCAGGCTGCTTTGGTATAAGAATTTGTTCTTAATTGCTTGCCTGGGTAAATAAAGGTTAAATATTATAAATACACAACACAAGACAGACGGCAGAACCAGAGCTCTGAGATGTCTCCAAGACAAAACAATGAGGGCCAGGAAGACCCCAGAGAACTCTCTGTGTGTACTGTGTGGTAAATTTGGACATTGGAAGAACGAATGCCCGGAGAACCCTGAGGGAGGCCAGGAGCAGCGTCATCGCTACTGACCAGCGAACAACCCAAATGCAAAGGCGTGGCACCTGGAGAGCAAAGGAATCAAAAACACAGGAGGAGGGGCACTGGCAGGCAGCACGAGGCGATGGGGGTGAGTTAGTTCCATTTTCCCATGAAATACAAGTGTTAGTGCAGAATAGAATCACTGATTTAGAAGCATTGCTTACACCTCTCACAGGGATCTATGCCCGATATACACCACAACTAAAAAGCTCGTTACCTGGATTAAATTTAAATGAAATGGTGAAATAGTGTCATTTTTAGTGGACACAGGGACGGCATCATAACTCATTAACAAAGAAAGCTTAAAGAATCATCCTAAAATGAGTGGCAAATTAGAAACCAGCATCAGACATAGTTTTATGTTTTCTAGTGTTTTCTAGTGTATGTTCAATTAACCTGGTGGAGAGGGAGTTAATTTAGGCATTTGGGCTTCACATTATACTGACCCCAGAGGGCCTGGTACTGAAAAGTTAAAGACTTAAAAACTGTTCACAAGTCAGAGATGGCCTCAGGGTAGGGAGGGGGATTGGGCACCCCTGAACCTAGCCTGAAACAAGCGAGAGCGGAATTGCGATGTTCCAAGGGCACGTTAAAGAGGTCATATAGTGCTGGGGAGAAGACTGAATACCCCCCTGTCTGATGAAGTATGAATTAACATAGTGCCCTGGTACCGTTTAGTCAGCACTGTGTCGCCGTTAAGGGGTTGGCACTGTGTGGTACGTGGATGACAGTCCACACTTAGCAGAGGGGCGTGGTGTGAATAGGCAAGGCTGGTGAAAACGGTCAAAGTTCTAATATCCATAGCAACGTGGAATTAGGATCAGACTGTCGGTTCCGAGCTGAGCGGATAATAATCGCTACAGTGTCCGGGATCGCTATCGACTGGGTCACCGGCCGGTCGGGTCGCAGATGGCAGTAAGGCCTTGAGAAGGCAGCTGTGCTCGGCTCAATGTACAGTCAGGCCACTACAAGCCAAAAGCGAATGCGTTAGTAGGCGAGTAGTGCTTCTGTGATCGGTGGGCTTTGAAAAAAAGACACCGGGAAGCAGAAGGCTGAGCTCTCATTCCAGGGGAGCCTGGCTTGGGGCCTCGGACGGAAAGGGGTCTAGCCCGGGACTGCGCCCTGGGAGGGAGGTCCGAAGGACTTAAGCGAGAGAAAAACAGCCACTGTATGTATATCAATGGTTGATCACTTCTCCTACCACTGATTTGCTCTCTCATGCACGCACACGCTTAGGGGAGACAGACACTGAGCTTATGTTAGAAGGTGCACCCCATTGTACTGCTTGTATTGGCAGGGAGCCAATTGTGCCGCTTCTGTTAAATTGACTGAAACCCAGAAGGGTCTATTTAACATGCCTGATACTTCTCCTCATGTGTCTTTAGCGAAGGATCCAAAGGATCAATGGCGCAACTTGGGGCCATGGATATGAGCCTGTCGTGCGATACCAGACAATTGGTGGTGCAACATTCCTCCCCCATGTACAGATGTTCAAGCGAGAGGGGAGGGACTGCCTGTTTAAAGAATTGTGTGAAGTTTCCTTTGACATTGCTAAGAGCGTCTGTTCTGTTTCCAAAGGTATTTTTGTCAGATTGTGCATGGAACCGAGAGATGAGGAGCGTCTTGCTACCCTCCCAGAGGATCTTTGAACAGGGAAATATGATGTGGGTTTAGTGCATTCGGCCCCACCCGGTTGTTTCACCCAGGTCGATGTATCGCCCTTGTCTGAAACAATACCCGGTCAAGCCTGAGGCGTTGGAGGGCATTAGGTCTGTTTTTAAAGCTTTGCTTGAGAAAGGAGTAATCAGTGAGTTACCCATGGGCAGCCCGGTGCGCACGCCTATCTTTCAGGTAAAGAAGGTGCGGGGCCCTGGAGAACCGACAGACTGGAGGGGTGAAAGGGGTTTTAATGATCACGTGGAGAAACTAGAACTTTTTACCTTTTATTTTATTTATTTTATTTGGCAGGGACAGTATACAAAAGGCATTAATCCCGCGAGGGGGAAGTGGAGAAACTAGAACCAATTGTACCAAGAGCCAGAGACCATATTGACAGGGGTAGGGCCAAATGCTAAATGGTTCACAGTTGTAGACCTCTAGAATGCATTATTTTCCATTCTAGTCCACGAGGACAATCAATTCTGGTTTGCAATTAGGAATGTGCATGGTATTGACCATTGCGCCAGGGGGGAGGTTATAAGGACGCTTCAAGCAGTATGATGGTCACCATATTTGGCCGCTACAGTGGAGACGTTTATTTATTTTGAAGCATTCAAAGCATTACCCTGATTTTGTTTTCTTGTTTAAAATCGCAATGAGAATGAATATATTAGTGTAAAATCGTAATGAAAATTAATGTGTTAGTGAAATGTATTATTAATTCACTGCAATTGTTTTAGGCCTATGACCAATGTGCATGACACGTAAAAAAAAAAGAAAAAAAAAAGGGGGACAAATCAATAGGCCTATTTCCTAGGCCAGAAGCCTAACAAGCACAAATGTAGGCCCGACAATTCATTTGACCTCTGGGTCTTTAATATTATAGTAATTTAACTTATGCTACAGATGTGGGAAGTTAGAAATGTCACATGCTGCAGCATTTCATTTCATTTGGCAGGGAAATCCTGTTGGAAATCTTGTGGGATTTCAGACGGGTGTTATTTCGTTTTAGTGATGCACCACCGCCAGGTGGCATCTTTGAGTAGATTTAGCAGGCTGGGCTCAGTGTTTTTCTCCTATAGTCTACGATTCTGATTGTCTGGAAGCCGTGTTAAAATACTTAGTTTCAAAACAACTGAACATTCCATCCAATGCATCTGTTGCTTGGCAACCTTTTTGTTATAGGAACTATTTTGCTCGGCGTAATTGAGGGAATGATGCTTCGTTTTGAATAAATGTTAATATTTTATATTGCTGTGTGTTGATTTTACACTAACAGCTGTAGTAACCATTGTATAAAAGCAATAAACCATGAGAGGCCGTGTGTTATAGTGATTTTATAACAGCTAGGGGGGTTTTAGGCACTCCGCTTCGCGTCGTGCCTAACAACGCCCCCTAGCTGTTATAAAATCACTATAACACACGTCCTCTCGTGGTTTATTGCTTAAATAAGAATCTATGTCCATAATTCCCTGAAGACCCAGTCTTCCAGGTCCATTGCAGCATCCGCCTTGGCGGTGGCACTGCTTTTCTTGCTTTTCTTCTTATCTAATACAGTGCAAAAATAAAGACATATAGTAAAAATATATTAGACAGAGTGAACGAAGGAGAGAGCTTAGTTGTGGCTAAAAATAGTGTATTGCCATGACCCAAAGCTGTAGATGATCAGATCAAGACTGTTATTTCAATGTTTTTATTTACTTTTAAAATGTAATAATACAACAGCTGATCTCTTAGTCTTCCTTTATGACATTTAAGGTTGATATGACACACTAATTAACTATAACATTTCAAACTGGCGCTTCATGTCAAGAAGGTTGTCGACCAATAGTTTAAAGTCACAAGGAAATCTTAAGTGTATTTTCTCCCATTTTGTATCAGATTGCTTGACATATATCAAAACCTATGATTTCTTCCTTTCTGTAAAACGAGTGTGTCACGTGTGCTTACATCACCAGTAAAGGAGTGAGGTCAACAAATAATCTCACAACATCCACCCATCCACCCGTCCACTATCGAATCGTCTGAAATGGTCTCACACTAAAGTTGTTATAACCCACCCGCTTGACAACATACCAATGACAAATTACATTATGTTCCACCCTTATAGCCTGTTTGAGTCATAAATACGTGAAACTAAGGAAGTTAGATGATCTCCAACGTCCATTTCCTTGCGACTTATGTAAACCTCTACTGAATAATATGCTATGTAATATATGTTATTCAATGTGATAGCCTACTTACATTTGGACAATTCTGCCAATAGATCAGCCTTCTCTTTGGTCAACTCCTCTATTTTTTTGGCCTGAGAATCATCTTTTTTCGTTAGCCTTTATCAGCTGTGTGCGCGATTTCTTCGCTAACAGCACAGCTGTGGGGGACGGTGGCATAGGGTTACCTGAAAATACACAGAAAAGGACCTGTGTCAGCGAGTTAACCAAAGTGATTGTTAGGGGGGTGGTATTATCAGCCAGACGATGTGACTATACTATTTAAAGCTGACACACAGAGTTTTCAGGTTTTGTTGATGCTAGCGGCACCAGTGTTTTTCACTGCATTTCCCATTAGAATGTTGCAGGCATGTCCTACTGCAGTCCGAACCGACCAGGCTACCAGAGATCTATGAAATAACTACCTAACGTTACATCTAAACAGCACATACAGTCTGCATTCAAATTTCAGTGATTTATGTTAGGTATGATATGACTGATTAAGCTAATAGCTAGCTAGTTAACTAACTAGCTAGAAACAGATTGGTGTGTGTGCTTGCTTGATAGCTTGATTTAAAAGAAGTCTACAAATACGGTGAGGTAGCCAGCAAACGTGAATTTAGTACAATTGACCTTGTGCAGCTTACTTGTGCTGTTGCCAGCTCCTTCCTCGTCTTCCATAGTAGTCCAAGATCGCTTGGAACGCTTAGACCTCGTTCTGGCCTCCATGTCCCAGCTTCAAATGGTGTCTAACGGCTCTCGACTCAAGGATAAACACGTAGAACTGAGTTTTCAGCTTTTTTTCGGGACCATCCATTCATTAGTGCGCGGGATATCCCATTCATTAGAGCTGCGAAAATGCCTGGTTTAGCAGAGAGCTGATCGAGGGGGGAAAAACGACAAAAAAGCACCACAAACTGATTAAATGGCTACAAAAAAAGAAAATACTTCAACGGACTGAAGGTGAGGCTACGGAGAGATTGTGTGGACCAATTTGAATGGTAAGTTAAGTAGCTGTCCATAAACCATGTAGCATCATCAATACGAGCATATTACCATAAAGTGCCATAGTAAAACCATGGTAGCACCATAGTTCATGTAGGCCACCATAGTTAATGTTACCATGCATTCCCATAAATACCATGGTTAGGAGCATAATAATCATAGTTACCATAAAGTACCATGGTAAAACCATGGTAACAATATAAGAACCATAGTGAATTTTTGTAAGGGCCTGCATCATGAGTAGCCTAGCAGTCAACAGCTTTTTTGTGGTTAGCCTACTAGAGGGTAGTCCAGCATTGGCCATGCTAATCAATCAATGTCATTCATAACCCTATTTCTCTTACTGTTTCAATCCAGGAGGTGTCGGCGGGACAACCACAGGCGGAAAGAAATTAGGAAATCGATTCGACACAAGTCGATTTACTCAAGATCCAAAATCTCCATGTTTAATTGGATGGGATTTATATACAGGTAAGTCTAATAATACATGTTTTGATGTTTGTATTCTGTGTAGCCATATATTGAGAACACCAATGGCAGATTACCCTTGTGTATTTGTATGTACTGTATTTATTTATGTATTGGCCATGTGGCTTGTGTTGTTGGCCTACTGTATCTTGAATCATTCAGTTATGATGGACACATTTTCTACTATGTATTTCAAGATTTTCCCAAGGACTGAGGCTATGCCAGATCGACCTCATCACGGACGACATTGCTGAGTCCTCAGCAACCCTGTCAAGAATGGCCCAAAAGGTGAGAGAGGCCTGCACGACGGCAATGGACAAGTTGCGACAAAGAAAAGGACAGCGCATAGGGGGGAGGCAACACTTCGTTGTGATCGATGAGAGTCACTTCAGACATAAGAGAAAGGCAAGTATAACTTTAAGTTGTAACCATTGGAAATTATTAAGATGATCATCATCACCATAACCATTTAGAACCTTTTCGGCCTAGCCAACAATCAGGGGTGAAAATTAACTTTTTGGCTCACGTTGAGTCACCTGCCAAGGGGACTGTAGATGAGAAAATCTACCGGCCAAGTATTTTTTTTTTTCAGATAGCCTTCCGAAATCTAGTCGCCAATTGGAAATTTTACCTGCATTTGGCCGGTGGCATGTGTTAATTTTCAGCCCTGCCTACAATCACTAGCCAGGACCTTGAGACACACAAAGACAGCCTCAAACCTACCTGTGAATCCTCTGTATACATTGGTGTATATGCTATGCACTGTATGTATATCAAGTTGTGTACAGAAGCTGGTTGCCCTGAAACAGGCTTGTTCTAATGGTAAAGGAATAATTTTTAAAGCTCACTTATCTGGCCCCTGGGTGATACTGTTTTTTTGCTTCCCTCTGGAATATGTAGGGGTGGTTCGTATGCCCACCTCCCTTGTTCTCTGTAAAGCGCATTGTGTTGTCTCTGGGTATGAAATGCGCTTACAAATAAAGCTTTGATTTGATTTGAACCATGTCACCATTATCAGACCTGCAAACTTGTCACCTTTTGGCTACAGTCACCTTTTTTATGTTAACCATGGTAGTTTCAGTTAATCTAGAGGGTTTTACTTTTGTATGTCGTCACCTTTTTCACTACTCCAGAGTTTGCAGGTCTGCATTATGGAAAAATATGGATGCAATACATATATTCAATCATGATTGATGAAAATGAATTACCTCCAACTTCCAACCAACCTCACTTCATTAATTTGTCTTCTTACTCTATCAATCTCTTCCTTCTTGTTTTGCTATTTTCCCCCAAACACAGTATGGAAGGGGCCGAATGGCTGGGGGCTGGAAGAGGAGGAAGTGGGTCTTCGGAATGCTGGGGGTGCAGCGCAGTGGGAAAAGGCCCAGGAAACCTGTACTCCGCTTGGTGGAGCGAAGAACGAGGAGGTAACTGGTTCCAATAATTGCTCACCATGCAAGGAGGGGGTCGAGCATCATTAGTGATGAGTGGCGAGCATACAGAAATGCTCTGCCTCAGCTTGGCTACAGACATTCACAGTGAACCACAGTGTAGCATATGTTGATGCAGAAACAGGGGCCCACACCCAGCACATCGAAAGGGCCTGGAGAACCTACAAGGAGAGGGTGTGGAGATTGAGGGGGAACCGCACAGAGAAGCTACTGAAAGACCACCTGGCAGTCATTGAGTGGCATGACATGAGTGGCTTGCTAGGAAACATCGACATGGTCCCCTAGGTCGACTACTTCATGATATCAGTAAAGTAAAGTAAAGATAGTCAGAAGGGAATAATCCACACAGAGAAACCAGGTCAGTGTGAGGAGTGTCAAAAGTGACTTAAAACATATATATATATGTGACAGCGGCTGGTGATTTGGTCCGCAACTCGGCAAACCCCGAAATGCGCTAGAGGGCAAAATAAATCAAAAAACGTTTTTTTTTTTGTATTACCAAAGTTGAAGTTGTGAAGAACCCACTTACTATAACAGACAACAGTTTTAGGTTCACGAAATACGTATAATTAGTCTGCAAACTAAGCTCGTTTTTAGCTGATTTCGAGTCGGGTTTGGGGGCATGATTTGTTTTCATTGGCTATTGCTTCCGGGTTCTCCGCCCCCCACCCTTCCCCAACACTCCGGCTTTGTTTACATTCAGTCCCAAGTTAAACCATGGATGCTACAGCTTTTGCTAAAGAGAAGACGGGGATGGCATCCAGGGCATGGAAAGAGTTTTAAGAGCAGCTAAAACTCCAGCAGAGCAGGACTCGTTCGTACGCGGAGTTTTATTCTTGATGACCTGTGATACAGAGATGACTGTATCAGCAAAGCAAGTTGCTACCGAGCGCAGAGTTGCGTCAAACGACGTACCAGATTCACACCACCGCCAAGCATTCTGCTTTGCTTTGGGGTAAGCTGATCTTTATACTATCTGTGCTGTTTACATTACATTAACGTTAGTCGTTTAGCAGAAGCTCCTTTCTAAACAAGTGACTAAGTCTAGCTAGCATAACAAAGGCACTAGCACTAACTAACAAAGGCTAGCTAGCTAACGTTAGCTAACATGCTAGTTAGCTGAGCTAGCCCTTTGTTCCTAAACTAGCCAGCTAGTCTATTTAATCAACACATTCTGGTACTATTTTATCTATATGGAGTGCCAGTACTGTGGGCAATAGTTTAATGTACTTTCTTCCTTCTATTCTATTGCAGTTTTGATGCTGAGAGACCTGGCATGGTTGTGGCCAGAGAACACCGTGATGCACCGGCAGTCGAGTTTCAGCTGCTGCGCAAGCCTGATGTCCTGCCCCCCAGAGAATGTCTTCTTGTGCAAGCCCCACCCAGACTGGACATGGCCAGACAGACGTATCTCTTTGACAAGATCAGAGAGTTCTGCTCTGATGAGGGACGAGACGTCACATGTCCCCCGCCAAACTCCACAGCAGCTCAGAACAAGACTGTCCGCTTGTAGATTCACTGCAGATCATCAGGACGGACAGCACTGCAGGAGAAAGGCCACAGCCTTTTCCTGTTTGTATACTGAAGCGTTGCTTGTTCTCTTGCACAGACTTGCCCACACTTGCACAGACTGCATTGTTAGAATATTGAATACTGAGCTGAGTACTGTTGTTATTACCTTGAGTATTGAGCTGGGGACTGTTATTACTTTGTTGTACACTTGATCACAATGAACACTATGCACCTTGTCTATAAAACAGACAACTGACTGTACACTTTAACACTTAGACTGTTGCATTTTTCAAAAACACAAGATTGTGTTTTTGTACACTTAACTACTTATGCTTGTACTTTATATCATGTATGTGACAATAAAGAACGTTAAATTTGAACTTCATCTTATATTGTTCTTAACTGCATTCACAACACAAGATTGACTGACTCAAAGAGTGTGGGGTCATCAGTGAGAGAGCTCCCCACTTGGCTGCCACTCTCAGTTAATACCCCAAGTTGACAGCCACTCTGACAGATAATGACAGATCGTCCAGTGGGGGAGTGGCTGGGGGTGGGGTTACCAGGCTATTGTTCACGCCCATTACCTGGCAGTCAGAGGTGTGAAAATGTTGGAGAACTTTGGAGGGAGATTTCTCAGCTAAGTTGATTTGGCAGTACTAGCATTCAAATAAGCATATCTTCTTCAATTATGGTCAGATTACAATGTATGAGACCTCATTTGAAAGCTTACAATGTGCACTTTCATAATCTGTAATAAACTGAAAAATGAAAATGCCTAGTTGAGGACCAAATTACCAGCGGCGGTCACATATATATATAAACAATATTGTATTTGTATAAAGAATGTTATTTTGTTAGTCATAGAGGAATCCACGTAGGGAGGAAGTGCATGTGGTGAGGGAAGGAAGGAGGAGGGTGGTGAGGGAAGGGAGGGAAGGAAGGAGGAGGGTGGTGAGGGAAGGGAGGGAAGGAAGGAGGAGGGTGGTGAGGGTAGAGAGGGAAGGAAGGAGGAGGGTGGTGAAGATAGAGAGGGAAGGAAGGAGGAGGGTGGTGAGGGTAGGGAGGGAAGGAAGGAGGAGGGTGGTGAGGGAAGGGAAGGGAAGGAAGGAGGAGGGTGGTGAGGGTAGAGAGGGAAGGAAGGAGGAGGGTAGAGAGGGAAGGAAGGAGGAGGGTAGAGAGGGTAGAGAGGGAAGGAAGGAGGAGGGTGGTGAGGGAAGGGAGGGAAGGAAGGAGGAGGGTGGTGAGGGTAGAGAGGGAAGGAAGGAGGAGGGTAGAGGGAAGGAAGGAGGAGGGTGGTGAGGGTAGAGAGGAAAGGGAAGGAAGGAGGAGGGTGGTGGGAGGGAAGGAGGGAAAGGGGGGGCTCTGTGGTGTGGACTTGTAGATTGTGTTTGGCAAGAGAGGTACAGAGAGATGAGGGGTTGCTCATCTGCCCTGTGCTGAGTTGCTACTAATGAGTTATAAATTATTGGATAATCATTAACAAATGTATATTCATGGTCTCTTCATGATGAGCAAATTATCTACTAATAGCTTACAAATGATTTATAATTTAAGTTAAAAACTATTTAATAATCATTTTCAAATATATACAAATGCTTAATTCATGATAAGTTTACTATCTACTATTAGCTTATAAATGTGTTATAACATATCGTTATTATAAAGTGTTACCACTAAATTCAACTCAAACTAGGGCTGCGAGCAGCAGTGAGCGGGCCCTCGCACCCCATGCGTGTCGGGGTGTGGCGCCGTTAAAGGGTGTGCTATTTCGGTGTGCAGTACTGAGAGAAACTTTCTGTCACCAGTAGGTGGCGCTCTAAGCGTGACTCAATACCGATGCATAGATGTGTTCAGGGCCGTACCTTGATGAAGCGTGAGAAGTTTTGAGTAAATCGGATAATGTATGTAGGAGTTATGAGGACTTCCTGTTTCACCAGTAGGTGGCGCTGTAAGTGTGACTCAATACCGACACATAGATGGGTTCAGAAGGCCACCTTCATGAAGCGTCAGCAATTTGGTGCAAATCGGATGATGTATGCAGGAGTTATGAGGACTTCCTGTTTCACCAATAGGTGGCGCTATACGTATGACGCAATACTGACACATAGATGTGTTCAGGACAGAACCGTCATGAAGCGTGAGCTATATCGGACAAATTGGATAATGTATGGAGGAGTTATGAGGACTTCCTGTTTCACCAATAGGTGGCGCTATAAGTATGACGCAATACTGAAACATAGATGTGTTCAGGACAGAACCGTCATGAAGCGTGAGATATATCGGACGAATTGGATAATGTATGGAGGAGTTATGAGGACTTCCTGTTTCACCAATAGGTGGCGCTATAAGTATGACGCAATACTGACACATAGATGTGTTCAGGACAGAACCGTCATGAAGCGTGAGATATATCAGACAAATTGGATAATGTATGTAGTAGTTATGAGGACTTCCTGTTTCACCAATAGGTGGCGCTATAAGTATGATGCAATACTGACACATAGATGTTTTCAGGACAGAACTGTCATGAAGCGTGAGATATATCGGACGAATTGGATAATGTATGTAGGAGTTATGAGGACTTCCTGTTTCACCAATAGGTGGCGCTATAAGTATGACGCAATACTGACACATAGATGTGTTCAGGACAGAACCGTCATGAAGCGTGAGATATATGGGACAAATTGGATAATGTATGTAGGAGTTATGAGGACTTCCTGTTTCACCAATAGGTGGCGCTATAAGTATGATGCAATACTGACACATAGATGTGTTCAGGACAGAACCGTCATGAAGCGTGAGATATATCGGACAAATTGGATAATGTATGGATGAGTTATGAGGACTTCCTGTTTCACCAATAGGTGGCGCTATAAGTATGACGCAATACTGAAACATAGATGTGTTCAGGACAGAACCGTCATGAAGCGTGAGATATATCGGACAAATTGGATAATGTGTGGAGGAGTTATGAGGACTTCCTGTTTCACCAATAGGTGGCGCTATAAGTATGATGCAATACTGACACATAGATGTGTTCAGGACAGAACCGTCATGAAGCGTGAGATATATCGGACAAATTGGATAATGTATGGATGAGTTATGAGGACTTCCTGTTTCACCAATAGGTGGCGCTATAAGTATGACGCAATACTGACACATAGATGTGTTCAGGACAGAACCGTCATGAAGCGTGAGATATATCGGACAAATTGGATAATGTATGGAGGAGTTATGAGGACTTCCTGTTTCACCAATAGGTGGCGCTATAAGTATGACGCAATACTGACACATAGATGTGTTCAGGACAGAACCGTCATGAAGCGTGAGATATATCGGACAAATTGGATAATGTATGGAGGAGTTATGAGGACTTCGTGTTTTATGGCGAAATGTCAAACTTTGGCGGGGCGCCACGGCAAGGGTGTTTGGTGAAAACTCAATTTTTTTGATAACTTTTGATCACAAAGGCCTTAAGATGAAGCTGACCCGATATGAAGTTGATCGGATGAAATCTGTAGGAGGAGTTCGTCGAAGTACGAGGCATGGAAATGGTCAAAACAAGGACAAAATGGCACATTAAAAGCAAAATGGCGGCCTTACTGTTGCATGTTGGGTATAGCTCCAAGAGACATTTTAGTGCGTCTCGATGAACTACATATGCCCTCCGAATTTCATTCGCCTACATCAAACTGAAAGGTGGGGCTCGCCATTTTAGATTTTCCAGGGGGCGCTCTTGAGCCGTTTTGCCACGCCCATTTCCGTCACCCATGAATTATCAAATTTTTCACCGGGACTGATGTATCTGCAAAGTTTCATCCGTTTTCATCGATGTTCAGGCCGCCTAAAAGGCATTTGTTTGGAGTAAAGGAGAAGGAGAAGGAGAAGGAGAAGAATAATAATAATCCTTCGAGTTTCAATAGGGCCTCGCACCGCCAGTGCTCGGGCCCTAACTAGTGCTGCGAGCAGCAGTGAGCGGGCCCTCGCACCCCACGCGGGTCGGGGTGTGGCGCCGTTAAAGGGTGTGCTATTTCGGTGTCCAGTACTGACAGAAACTTCCTGTCACCAGTAGGTGGCGCTCTAAGCGTGACTCAATACCGACGCATAGATGTGTTCAGGACAGTACCTTGATGAAGCGTGAGAAATGTTGTGTAAATCGGACAAAGTATGTAGGAGTTATGAGGACTTCCTGTAAGCAGTAGGTGGCGCTGTAGGTATGACGCAATACTGACCTACAGATGTGTTGAAGATGCGACCTTCATCAAGCATGAGCAATTTGGAGTAAATCGGATAATGTATGTAGGAGTTATGAGTACTTCCTGTTTCACCAGTAGGTGGCGCTGTAAGTGTAACTCAATACCGACGCATAGATGTGTTCAGAAGGTGACCTTCATGAAGCGTCAGCAATTTGGTGCAAATCGTATGATGTATGCAGGAGTTATGAGGACTTCCTGTTTCACCAATAGGTGGCGCTATAAGTATGACGCAATACTGACACATAGATGTGTTCAGGACAGAACCATCATGAAGCGTGAGATAAATCGGACAAATCGGATAATGTATGGAGGAGTTATGAGGACTTCCTGTTTCACCAATAGGTGGCGCTATAAGTATGACGCAATACTGACACATAGATGTGTTCAGGACAGAACTGTCATGAAGCGTGAGACATATCGGACAAATCGGATAATGTATGGAGGAGTTATGAGGACGTACTGTTTCACCAATAGGTGGCGCTATAAGTATGACGCAATACTGACACATAGATGTGTTCAGGACAGAACAGTCATGAAGCGTGAGACATATCGGACAAATCGGATAATGTATGGAGGAGTTATGAGGACGTACTGTTTCACCAATAGGTGGCGCTATAAGTATGACGCAATACTGACACATAGATGTGTTCAGGACAGAACCGTCATGAAGCGTGAGACATATCGGACAAATCGGATAATGTATGGAGGAGTTATGAGGACGTACTGTTTCACCAATAGGTGGCGCTATAAATATGACGCAATACTGACACATAGATGTGTTCAGGACAGAACCGTCATGAAGCGTGAGATATATCGGACAAATCGGATAATGTATGGAGGAGTTATGAGGACATCGTGTTTTATGGCGAAATGTCAAACTTTGGCGGGGCGCCACGGCAAGGGTGTTTGGTGAAAACTCAATTTTTTTGATAACTTTTGATCACAAAGGTCTTAAGATGAAGCTGACCCGATATGAAGTTGATCGGATGAAATCTGTAGGAGGAGTTCGTCGAAGTACGAGGCATGGAAATGGTCAAAACAAGGACAAAATGGCACATTAAGAGCAAAATGGCGGACTTCCTGTTGCATGTTGGGTATAGCTCCAAGAGACATTTAAGTGTGGCTCGATGAAATACATATGCCCACCGAATTTTGTTCGCCTACATCAAACTGAAAGGTGGGGCTCACCATTTGAAACTTTCCAGGGGGCGCTCTTGAGCCGTTTTGCGACGCCCATTTCCGTCACCCATGAATTATCAAATTTTTCACCGGGACTGACGTATCTGCAAAGTTTCATCCGTTTTCATCGATGTTCAGGCCGCCTAAAAGGCATTTGTTTGGAGTAAAGAAGGAGAAGAAGGAGAATAATAATAATCCTTCGAGTTTCAATAGGGCCTCGCACCGCCAGTGCTCGGGCCCTAATAATCCTTCGAGTTTCAATAGGGCCTCGCACCGCCAGTGCTCGGGCCCTAATAAATGAAGACATGAAACAAGTAGACATCACAACACCACAGCAGTACATGCCACTCTTACCTGGTCTGGCTGGGGTGCTATACATGGGGCCTGGGCTTGCATGGTTTTCGCTCACAGGGGATGAGCTTGGAAAATCTGCAAGATGAGTAAAATGGTATTCAAAATCAAAAAAACTAGTACAACTATCAGTGTGCAAATAGGCATAGACATTTCACAACACAAACATGCATACATGGATTGTATAGCACACGTGGATTGTACTGGACAGCCGGCAGAGACCTTTTGACTCCGGCACCTGGCATACTGGCTTTGGCCTGCGTTGTGGGGACCGCTGGCTGCCTGGGGCTTGGAATATCTAGTGGAATATGAGTAAATTAGCTCAGATTAGTCCATTTCAAAAGTTGTAATCTTTTGGGACTGTTGAATGCACTTTATTATATTACATTCGTTACTGGAGTCATAGCGCGTGTTGCGCCGTCTCTTTTGAACATCTTGGAGCTCATCCATTGATGACTGCTGCTCGAACACCTTTGCCATGATCCTGGCATCTTCATAATGATCTGTGTGCATAAAGTACCATAATCAATACATTTCAGCCATCCTTTTTCCTCAAAATAATGAATCGTGTTTTTTTCCCATCAGTATTTTTTTTAACAGCTTAAAATGCAAGCCTACCAGTTATGGACTTTGGGAAAACGCGGACTGTAGAGCGCCCAGTCAGGGTTTGGTTCCACACTGTTCTTTATGCCTTGGCTGACTTTGTTCATTGGCCAGCAACAAATGTGCAACTGTGAGTGAAACCATGTTAGTACCTGCTTCCCTGTACAATTGAAAAGTAGCACACCAATCAGAAACATTGTTCACACAAACTGTTCTTCATCCATCCTTTTTCGAGAGCCACGATACTGGGACAACCGACACAGTTCCCACCTCCAGAAACTCCACGCTGCAATACATTCTGCCCAATAAACAAAAAATATTAAGGTTATAAACACATAAGGACCCTAAGGGAAAGTAGGCAGAGGGGAAGAGGCAAGTAAAACAGTGAACAATTCAACAAGTAATTACAGCCGATAAGTAATTAGTGACACTTCACTAGGGGGAGATGGCAGCCAAGTAGCATTGATGTTTGATGATCTCGTCTGCCCAGGCAGATGCGCAGATGAAAATGGCGGTCAATCAGTGTGGGAAACGTTACTACTCGCAGTTTTAACAGAAATGCCTGTTTTTTTGACTTGTGAACTCAAACAATACACACCGATACTACAGATGTGGCAAACAAAGCTGCTTCCATCTTTGTTTCGAGCTAACGTTATTGTCTATGGTACCGCGGTTACCTCGCGGGTGGCATCGTTCTCAGTCTCTCCGACTTTCCAGACAAATGGAAAATATATAACGCATTATCTTGGCTTCGCCTTCACTGTTACCTATGTAATAGTAGCCTAATATTCGCGATGGCCTTAGAAAGCCTGACACGAGCGAACTCCCAATGTCGAGTCTCAAATTCAGCAGTCAAACAACAAACGATTCACATTTCCCTTAGTCCAGCGGCCATTTTTGAGTAACGTTAACTAACAACCTACCAGCTCAGACCGTTCGCTTATGTTTCTGCAAATGTTCGCGGCGAACACAAAGCCAGCAGTCACAGAAAAAAGGTTTGCAATAGTTTGTTTGAGTATTTGCAATATTGTCTAACGTTAGCCAAGTCCGGGCCTTGAGTTAGCTAGCTATCATTAGGCTTCCAATTCCTGAACTTAGTTTAGCGTGCAGGTTATGAGTTACATCTGTTTACTTAAGATATTACTCTACATTTCAACCAGACATTCCAGTGAAACCAGATAGTCAAAATAACGTACCTGATATGAAATGGGCACCGCAAACGCTCAGTCCAGTCCGTACACTTAGGCTGAGGATTCGCCTCCGGTTCCTCTGAAAAGGCCGGTTTCCTCTTGGAATCGAATACAGTTTTAATCCACTAGAGCGCCGATTTGTACACCCATAGACGCAACAGCCAGACATCTTGATGGCATATAAAATCTATTTGCACTAAAATACTGCTCTGGTGTAGGGTTCCTTGTTCTGAATCCGTCTGTCTCCCCCTGCTGCTGTTTCAAGAATGCGCACGCATACTTCTGCTGACGGCTGTAAAAGGTCTATAGGGAGGGAAAGTAATCTCATCGCCCCCTAGTGGTAGCGTTCCTAATGCCGAGAGAATGAATGGGATTTCTCATAGACACGTCTTTTGAAAAATTATATTTTGGTCGACACCGAAAAGTTAGTAGAATGCTTTAAACGGCAAATACTTGGAGACAAACTTTATTGATTCTGGTGATCATAGTTGATTTTCAATCACAATCCGAATTATGAAAATATTTTTCTTAAATTCCATTGACTTTGACTGGAATGGAGCAATTTCGAAAATTTGAAACAAGGTGAAATACTGTTTGAAATTATCACGGTTAGTAGGTTATTACTGTCAATCAATCAATCAAAGCTTTATTTGTATAGCGTATATTGTATTTCATACCCAGAGGCAACACAATGCGCTTTACAGAGAACAAGGGAGGTGGGCATACGACCCATTCTCTACATATTCCAGAGGGAAGCAAAAAAAACAGTAATCACCCGGGGGCCAGATAAGTAAGCTGTAAAAATTCTTCCCTGACCCCTCTCAACAAGGCGATCGAGCACGCTCCAGGAGTATTTTTGTCTACCGGCTAAGAACATTTATAAAGCAATACATTACATTAAATTACATTTCAGAGTAAGAGAGGCTAAAAAAGCATCATAGGAGAGAGGACATTCTACGGACATGCTACGACATCCACAGCAGACACAGGGGACTCTATCGGACTCCGGGAGGTCTGCTGGTGACAGTGGGGCATCCACTGGACCTGGTTAGAAGATAGGAGGGAGAGAGAGAGGCACTAGGGAGGGGGAAGGCAGAACAGGGTTAGTAGCACATAGAGCCATACAGACCACACAGATATTGAAACAGGCAACCTGGGGCAAGCTCCTAGAATATATTTGTCTAATGGCTAAGAACATTTAAAGGACAATGCTCGTTTTTGACAACCTGGACCTTATTTACGACATATTATAAGACGTTTGACCCACCGAGATCACTTTGGTGTAGTTCGGAGGCCTGTAGAAGAAATGTAAAATCAAGCGCGAGCCAGTATATCCATGTAATGGCGATGGTCGGTGCACCGAGAATGCAGTTTCTAAAAATCTATTTTCTGCCGCAAAACGGTTGTTTTCATCAATCTGTCTTTATGAATCGCTAGTTGTGCTTACATAGAGCGTAGGCCTGTTGTGGTTTTTCACATGCCTCTATTATTCTTGCCCCATCATAATATGACCTCATAAGAAGAGTCACTGCTACTTTATTCACAACTGGAGTGTGTGGGCAAGGGAGTTGAATGTTGCTTAAGTGCCAGCCATAGAGAACTACTGATACTTATAACCGGGAACCAGGATATCCATATCTATGAGTTGATGTGTATGTTGAAATGATTAATCATTACTACTGAAAGTTTGAATCGCTGAATTTGACTTAATCAGTCACACAGGGAAGACGGTTGTGATTTAATTTGATTTAGCTCCCCTGCATTTTAATCATCTCATAATATTCAAGTAATCATAATCATCAATTGGTATAAATTGTTTTAGACAGCCACAATACTAAATGTTGTAACAGAGATCTGCCACAGAGATCTGCTCAAGAGTAATACCAGATGTGACCACTAGATGTAGCAATAAGATCTGCTCAGAGTAAATACCAGAGGTGACCACTAGGAGGTTTTAGTGGGTAATAAGCCAAGCTCCATTGGAGTAAAAATATTGAAGGTATTCCCCTGATCTGTATCTATGCTGAGGCTAGCAGTTTAGACTGCAGAAAGTCTACACTTCCATTTACCTCTTATCTCCTCTTTTTTCCCTTGATCTGTCAAAAAGTTGAGTTATCCATGCTGAGACTAGCAGTTTTTGACTGGAAAAAACAGTCTACGCTCTCTCATTCACCTCTAGTTGTAGAGAATCTCCTCTTTTTTCCCCTGATCTGTCGAGAATTGAATTATGTATGCACCTGCTTGGAGTTTTTACTGGAAAGCCCTGGCCGGGTCTGAAGGAGACATATTTGGGCATGGTCCAATGCAGAAACTGCTGACACCATTAGATTCGTTCCAATTTAGGGGCGTGTTTTAAAAAATCAGTTGTGTTTAAGATAGGAGGGCGTGGATTGCCGTAGGCTATATAAGACATTGCACAGATGACAGAGTTGATGTCCCGGGGGCCAACTGGTTTTTGATGCTGTTTTCATTGAAGGAGCAATAACAACCTGTTACATCTGACTCTGTTTTCTTCAAGTGCCTTTATTAGTTGGACTTTAAATTATTTTGACATCTTATGGAGAACTTAGATAATTTTTACACAACACTTACTGAACAATTCAACTGTCCTACCCAAATCCATTCACCCACTCACAGCCTAGTGTGAAGCACCTTGCATTAACTTCAACATCAAACTAAACCATGCACAATTCTGAACATGTAGGCTACAGTAAGAACCCAACACCACAGGCTACACTAGCCAATAGGCCTGCCCCCAACTAAAGATTTTCCTGCTCGACTAGAAGTCTTCGTTTCAAGCGACTAGTCGTTCCTTTATTATGATGATTATTATTATTATTATACATATAACCTTACCATACACACGGAGTGAGCGGCAGCAGCCGCCTCAGCAAAGCGGTAGATTAATTTTCAACGTGTCGGCATTCGGCAACACAGCAAGGAGACAGCAAAACAAATTTGACAGCAATTTGCAAGTATAGGCTATGGGATTTTGAGGGGATTTTGCAATAAACCTATGCTAACGGATTTTGATTGGTTATTGAGGGGTTCATTGTGGACAGATTTAGAAGTTTTTTGTGAACAGATTGCGCAACACATCCCAAGCAGATTATTTTTTTTCTGCGACTAAGCGACTAATGAAAACTTGCTCGACTAGGACTCTTCTCGTCGACTAATGTTAAATCGACTATTGGGGGGCAGCACTACTAGCCAATATCCGAGAACATGAAAGCCACTTGTTATATAGAAATCTGTTAACAGTGAACTTATATACTGTAGAATGAGGTCCAGCTGGACTTGTAGTATGGATCTGAGTGCCACTGCTCCTGTCGGTCTGTCCATCATTGTCCCTCTCTTCATCGCTGTTCTGCTCTCCCCCTCTTTCTGAGTCACTTTCTTCTCTCTCAGTGGCTCTGTCTCGGTCTCTGGTGTTTTGTTCTTCACAGTCATCACTCAGTTCTTCTTCATTGCTCATTCCTCCCTTACTCATGCTTTTCTCTTCTCTTCCTTGACTGTTCTCCTGTCCCTTACTCTGCTCTTCGCCTTTGTCTGACTCCCCTCCTGTCTTTGTTTTGTTGCGGTTGAAAAAAGCTGGCTATGCCACCACTTTTCTCCTTCCTTTAAATTTTTTATCTGCTTGACCTACAATATTCAAGAAAAGAGGGGGTTAAAGCCATGTCATACATTGTACTGAGTACTCGATTAATGAGCTAAGCTAGCAAGCTATGGGTTTTGCTTGGCAATAAGCAGTCAACTTTTGCTGTTGTAGATTTCGTGATTTTCTCTAAACACAGCAGGCACACACACCGTCCTTTCAACCTATCCCCATCTCACTATGACAGCCTCATTATTGTCTCACTTGTTAACGTAACACACGTACTGTGCTACTGACTGTAGCTAGCTACACAACTTTGTGTTGCAACTTGTTTCAGTGAGCTCTTACACTCCTTTTGTAATGTTTGACAACAGCGCATGCTGAGGGAAACGGTTGTCTCATTTCACTATAGTGCTAGCTAGGGTTACAAAATTCCGGGAATATTCAAAGTAGGAAACTTTCCATGGGAATTAACAGGAATTTATGGTAATTAACAGGAATTTATGGTAATTAACAGAAATTAACTGGGAATTTAAAGTTCAATTTTTTGCTTAATCTATTTGTGATCAATGAGAACTTTAATGGATTCTATAGCCCTCTTAGTGTGCAGGATGATAGGAATTAGCTGTGCATGTGATAGATGAATGCACAGTATAGGGTTGAAATTCAACTGAATTTGCATTAAATCAGGTTGTTTTAACCAAGATCATGAGGCAAGATCTAGAATTGCATTTTATGTTTTTTCTCCAACTAGGCTACATTTAAGTTCCCTATAATAGGGGTGTTCAGTGGTATAATAGCGGTCTAATGCATCGTGTTCCGGTGCAACTCGCCAGAACCGAGTATGGCCCGATCCCAGAGGGAGTGGCCTATTGGCCCGCCGCTCCCTGAGGGTGGTTAGTTTAATCTTGGCTTGAGAGTTCGTCACACAACAGCAACCCTGTCTGGTGTTGGAATTATGGTTGTGAGCTGAGATAGTCAAGGAGTTGTCTCTCCCTTTCACATTGCCAACCGTCCGGGTTTGTGTGACGAATCCTCAACAGTTATTAGGAGGTAATTGGACACCAGGTCAGGGTCAATTGGCTACCAAATGAAAATTGGATAAAATCCTAAAATAAGTATATAAAATAACATTTAAAAATGTTTTTTTTTTTTTTTAAAAAGGTCAACATTTCCAAAATTCCCGAGCTTAACTTCCCATGGTAAATTTCCGGAATGTTTCCAGAAATTGACCAGAAATTTTCCGCCCCTTTGCAACCCTAGTGTTAGCTGGCAAACGTTGATGTGAAGCGAGATACCCCCCGCCTCAGTATGTACACCAAAGAGTTTAGAATAACACTACACCAGTCATGTGGTTGAGCACTTACATTTCACATTGTGAAACTTGACAGAACATAAAAAAATATTATTAATAGCTTCATTGCCTACAGTTAGGGTGGCAACTGGGGTGGCAAGGCATCTGATACCCCGTGCCACCCCGTAGAACCCCCACTGCAGTGGAAGTAGGGTTAACGTTAGCTACCCTAAAGTTTGACATTAGCTAATGTTAACTTACCTGCAAATGCTTTTTCAGGTTGGACGTTGAGTCCTTGGCTGTCGAGAGGGTTTTGTTGGCTGTTTTTTTTTAAAGCTATTTTGTAAAACTGATGAGGAGGCGAGGGGTGATTGTAATCATGCCTTTAATCCCTGTTAATAAGCATATGTAACTGTAATCTAGATTACATATTTTAAATTGTACTGTAACGGATTACAGTTACTGTTTTCTTTGTAATATGATAACGTAACGGCGTTACATGTAATCCGTTACTCTCCAACCCTGTAGGTGGGTAACGGCGTGTCTGCCTGGTCTCACCCTATCCCATGGCAGTCTGCTCTACTCCCTCACAGTCCAACGCCAGCACTCCTGCTATAGGCAGATGACTGATGAGCTCCAATCAGACTCTTTATTTTAAGAAGGGGTTCGGCTCAACATTTTTCGGGCGCACAAGGGTGGATTCATATACGGCCTCTCTCCCCCTCTCTCTCTAGACCAGGCCTGGTCCCAGGGTCAGGTGGAGAAGGCAGCAACTGACTAAGAGCTGGCCCACAATGCATTAGCAGAAGGGGCACTGGAAATGCTTTCAGGGACAGAGGCCCCAGTGACTGTTGATTTTAAATGAGCATGAGTAATTTTCGTGAGTGTGCATGTTTGATGTGTGTGTGTGTGTGTTTGTGCGTGTGTGAGACAGAGTGTGTCCGTGTGTGCTCAAAGTTTGTGCATAGGACTGCGAGTATGTATACATAAAACATTTTGTGTGCTCTGCAATTGTGCACGCTTGCGTGTGTTAAGTATGTCCGGTGTGCGAGAGTGAGTGAACATTTATTTGTGTGTGTGTGTGTACACTGTACATACTGTATATGTGTGCGAGTGTGTGTGTGTCTCACACGTGTTTCCACAGTGAGGAAAAATAGCCGGAGCTGGAGGATAGTGTCTAACGGGGAACTTCTGCAAACACAGGGCCAGTGTTGAGGCTGCGCTCCTTCCTCCATCCACACAGAGGCCATTCTGTCTGTCCGCTCTCTGCTGACTGCATTACGACGGCGCGCTGCATATCACACCCCCCCGTCTAGGGTTGGGCTATATCCACATTTTGAAACCGTTTTTAAAGGACAATGCTCGTTTTTGAAAACCTGGACCTTATTTACGATAAGACGTTTGACTCACCGAGATCACTTTGGTGTAGTTCGGAGGCATGTAGAAGAAATTTAAAATCCAGCGCGAGCCAGTATATCCATGTAATGGCGGTGGTAGGGGCACTTAGAATGCAGTTTCTAAAAATCTATTTTCTGCCGCGAAACGGTTGTTTTCATCAATCTGTCTTAATGAATCGCTAGTTGTGCTTACATAGAGCATAGGCCTGTTGTGGTTTTTCACATGCCTCTGTAATATGATCTTTAGAAACGTCTTTCGAAACAAAATAGCTTCCTCACTTGCTCCAGCACGCATGCGCACAGCGCGCAATCGTTGCTCCAGCACGCTGTGCGCATGCGTTCTGGAGCAAGTAAGGAAGCTATTTCGTGTCTAAAGACGTTTCTAAAGATCATATTACAGAGGCAAAAGCGTGCGTAACCCATGCTGAGCAACTTTCTACGCAACTTTAGGTATTTATAAAAAACGAGCTGAGCGATAAGTTGGCGGAAGGTGTGCGTAACTCTACGCACACTTCGACCCTCCTTTAACTACGATAAGCACGTTTCTGGAGAAAGGGGAAAACGCGACTCCGATGGCAGAGGGATGAAACTCAGGAAAGTCTGCGAAACACATGACATATTGAATAATAAATACATCGGTCGCTGCAAGAAACCCTCCAATGTGTCACACAGTTTAAACGGAATCAATCGCCACCGTAGCCTAATCACGAAATAATGTCGGCACACATTGGATGTGTCTGTGAATTGACCCATTTGTGTCATAATATAATGTTATGTTGTAGGCCTATTCATGTATAGGCTATCCCGAGAAGCATCACGGGCAGTAGCCTATGAATAAAAGCCACATATTACGTTGATAACACAACACGACACGAGCCTAGGCTTATCATAGTAATGATTCCGTATGTCGATAGCCCTACTAACACAGTACGTAAAACTGACGGGACACATTGGTGTAATTGTGGTAACTTTGCGACGTCACCAGCAGCGGACCTAGCTGACACCTAGCTGACACTTGCCTTTTCAGTCGCAAAATAACCAAAATAGCCGTCCTCAAGTACACTGTAAGGGAACGTAGCCGCCACTGCTGCTTAAATCCGTAACTACGATGTAATTAAATAACGTGACAATGTGGTTACATCACAGTCCCAATCTGACTTTATTGGAAATGTGTCACAGTGGGTCAGAACATTTGTAAATTACTTAGGTTTTAAAATAAATTTTGAAGTCATACAGTTACAGAATTGTGAGGAGAAATCCTGCATGTCTGTTTTGTGTGTAATTTCTCATTTACAGTTAATATTAACACTAAAGATTTGCAGTCTAGGCCTAATAAAAATAATGATAAAAAATATGCCTATGAATAAAGTCCTAATTTTGCAACCTAAATGTGAGCAATGAACGCTGAGCAGTGAACGTAGAATGCAAGGCATTGGGCTACTTTCTTAGGTGACACAATTGAAGAACTAGACAAACAAGTTACACACTCTGGTACAGTAGGTGGCTGTATGCACATTAAAGTTGTTTGCGATCCGCCACTAAACCCAGCGAAGGAGAAGAAGAACGAGGAGGGGTTAAACTTCCGCCCCGTTTGAAACAGAAGCGATTGAGAAAGACCAACACGCCCGCGACAACACAGATCCTGTAAGTATCTCAATTTCAATGTATACATTAGTATGTATACATACATACTATGTATTTTGGTATCGTCCCAGATAAAACACCAACGTTATGTGCAAGCTACCCTTTTGTAATGATTATCTATATGCAGATGCTCTCTTTCCAATGTTAGCTAACTAGCTAGCCAGCTAACGTGATTAGCCTTTTTCGGGCAATGGTGGAGTCTTCTCGAGTCTAGCAGGCTCGCGCGAGCTCCTGCACGTTCGTACTGTTTCATCGCTTGGAATAAAATGCGATAATTAGCTTACTCATTGATTTCGCATTAACCCACGACACCGTTAGTAGGTGTTCGTTTTTAGGCATTCATTTTTCCGAAGTTAACGTTAACAGAATACTAGAAGCCCCAACAACGGAGCTAGGCTAGCTAGCAGGATTTGTTATAGCAGCCATCTTGGCTCATTTGGTTACAGCAGCCATCTTGGTGAATTTCATGTTACTCTTAACTGTTGAAATGGTTGCTCATTCTGTCAAACGGGTAAAGAATTGTGTACTACGTTTTCACTCACATACAAATCCAAATTTTGCATAATAGGTACTCATGATGTGGACTACTAATAGAGGCGCTAAGACGGGGACAGGCGTGGCCAGGGGCAGTCCTGGGACAGCACCACAGGCTCTGTGAGTCTTGTTCAGTTGAATGCCCTCATGAGTATCAACAGAAGAGCACCATATACATATGCACACATACACTCTAACATGTCGCTCTCTCCTCAGCTCAGCCCAATGGTCTCTGATGGTTCTGTCTGGCCAGCCCTTAGGTGGAGAAACACCTGATCATCAATATAGGCAGGCACACGTAAGTACAAATGCACATACGTTTCCATAGATGGGATAAACAAATGGGGATATTGATATTGAGTTAATGTTAGCGGTAGACATGTGAGATTCATAAGACGCATCACTGACGCCAGTGACGCCACAATATCAGGGAAATTGAGCAATTGCTTCCCTGTAGTGCAAACTTGCAAGATTCGCTCAGTTATTAACCCTTCTTGCCTTTTTTGTTGTTGGTTTTCTCTCTCCTCCTTCCTCTCTGTGCAGTTCTCCTGTGTGCTGAGCCGCTATCCCATGTATTGCCACTGCTGACAGGGTAGAGCTCAGCCCCATGCAGAAGTGAGTGATGAGGAGAGGGAAGATCATTTTCCCGTTTTTTTTCCCTCCAGTTTTAGGAACCGTCTCAAGAATGTGTTCCCCACTTTTATGCCTTTAAATCAGGGTTGGAGTATTCCAGGTGTGTGGCCATGGCCATGAACACCAGTAGAGGAGGGAACCAAGTGTCTCATTCTCTCTCCACAGTTGTGTGGTTGTAACCCCCCACTAGCTACATATTCATTCAATCTTTATTTAACCTCGTGAATCAATTGAGAGTAAGCTCTCATTTACAATGACGTATAATCACTCTATATTTGAACTTGTACTACAGGTGAGATAATCCTTTTTAATGGTCTCTCTCATTCGCTCTCCTAGCTGTGATGTTAGAGTTGTGCAAGACTTGGGTGTTCTCCTGCTCTGAGTGCCCATTCTCCTATACCTCCCAGATCTACCTCCACAAGCACATCAAGAGGAGCCATGACAACCTCTGTCTCTGCTGAGGAACACACAGAGCATTATGAAGTAGCCAGTGCCTTGGCGAAGGTGTTTGAGCAGCAGTCATCAATGGATTAACTCCCAAGACACAAGGAAGAGACAGCGCAACACACGCTATGACTCCAGTGACGAAGGTAATATAAGTGCATTCAACAGTCCCAAAAGAGTACTACTTGAGTTGACTAATCTGAGCTAATTTACCTCTACTATATGTTCCAGTGCCCAGGCAGCCGGTCGGCAGAACTCAGACCAGACCAGCTATGCCAGGTGCCAGAGCCGGAAGGCCTGCTCTGCCAGTTATCAATGCAGGTATCCATGCATGTTTGTGTTGGTGAAATGTCTATGCATATTTGCACACTTACAGTTAACTCAGGACTTTCTGAAGACTCATGTACTCAGTTCACTAATTCGCTCATCTCACATCTCACTACTCGGCAGTAGATGTTCATCGCCCGGGTCCTTTGAGCCAAGGCGCTGTGAGCCCAGGCCCTTCAGCCCTTCAGACGTCCAGGCACGAGCAGCATGCATCAGCGATTAGCACCCCGGCCAGACCAGGTCAGGGTCTGACATGTCTCATGTCGAGTTGATTCTTCCCCTTATGCCAGAATCACTACGCCGCCAGCACCATAGTTTCCTGCTCATCCCTTTATCCTCTGGTTTTCAGGTAGTTCTCTGATGCCATCGCCTGTGAGACCAACAGCTCCAGCAGTGTTGCCATCAAGCTCTGCAGATGCTGGTATGCTGAATTTTGTGAACTACTTCATGCTGCATGTAGGGATATACTTTGAGCTGAATATCCATTATGGGACCGTACAATTACTTATAGCCACATCTGTGTTTAATATCCAGACTTCCAGAGGATGATGTGTCAGCAGTTCTCCAGCGTCATACAGAGTCTGAGGGAGATGGCACAGACAATGATGAGGCTGGAGCAGAGACTGTCCGGCGAGTCTGCAGACAGCTATCGGGGAGCAGTACTGGATGACCTGCACCCTGCTAAAACGGAGGAGGAGCTGCTGGTCTTGGAGGAGCAGCTGAAGGACAAGGATCATCAAAGGAAGATGGTGAGTAACTTCAGGGCAGAACTTTGTTCCTTATTTTTGCAGGGAAGTGTTAAGGAAATGTAAAAGTAAATGATTGTCTTTATGTTTTGCAGACACGATATCTGAGTTCCATTGGCGGCAAAGATCTGCCAGATGTGGTCCGGCGGGTGCTGTCAGCCATTGCCATACACAGAGTGTGGTGTGTCTACAGCGTCCATGGGAAGAGGGGGAAGAAGCCTCTGAAGAATATGACCCTCTACAATGTCATATTACGTAAGGGATTGTTCATATTTTCGCAAAATAATACATTGTCTTTGCTTCATGCCATGTGCATTGAAACCATTCCCTTTTTGGTTAAAAGGTGCAGTTATGGCCTGTAAGCCAAGCACCACTGTGACGGAGGTGTCTGCCCAGCTGCAGGAGATGCTGAAACATGCCCCTGCTCGATTCAAAAAGGTATGTGATGTCAGGCAGTTAATTTTCTCGTATCCAGTGACATGGCACGCTTCCAATGAACGTATACGACTTGCTTTTACAGCCATTTCATTATGTCCTTAGGCATCTGCTCCAGCCCAGCTGACCTCCCCAGCCCAGCCCCTGACCGCAGCTCCAGCCCTGACCACAGTGGAGTATTCAGATGAGGATGACCTCTTCTGCCCAGACCCTCGATTCAGATGTGGGTGACCCCCAGCCCGTCTCCCTAAACCTGCCTTTTCAGCCTGCCAGGATGGATGCCTTTTTTGTAAATAGTTTTTGTAAATTTTAACCTTTTTTTTGTGGGATACAACGGTCTGTTCCCGGTCTGCCTGCCACAGAATGCGCACTGTTTCATTTTTGTTTTTAGAACTTTTGCAATTGTCAGATAATGGGTTGCTAGCCAGAGCTTGTACATGCTTTTTTTTGCTTTTCTGGCTATGCGTAATGTGACAGACCGTAAACCTCATCCTTGTAAATATGTATACTTTTAATTTGTAATGTACTTTGTGTAATAAAATGTTCTAAACTGTTAATGGTGTTCAGTCTTATATTGGTTTGTATCATAATGCTTGCTGCTATATCCCCATAAAGCATTAATTCGTTTTTGTACTGGTAAATGCTAAATATAGCCAGTGGTACTGCAAATGCTAAATATAGCCAGTGGTCAGTAAGTGACCATATTTGCACCGTGCGAAAAAGACGTGCAGACCAAGTCATATAAAATACCTGTAAATCTAGTGTCAGCCAAGTGAGTTTATTACGGAAGTTCCTGCCCACGTTTTTTGCACGCGGCCGCACCATATTTGCACCGTGCGAAAAAGACGTGCAGACCAAGTCATATAAATACCTGTAAATCTAGTGTCAGCCAAGTGAGTTTATAACGGAGGTTCCTGCCCACGTGATCACGTGCGTTCTTTGCACGCGGCCGCAACTTCGGAATGACGTGTCTACTAAACGGCAGATCTCGCGTTTCCGTAAATGGCCGCGTAATTTCCGCACGCGGCGCAGATGAATCGTCACCTATAGCGGCCGTATGTAGAACGTTTGCGCAACCTGCGTGTGTTAGTAGGGAGCCTACAACTATAAGGCCTATACCGCACCAAACAAATGTTGCATTCGGCGTTGAAGTATATTTATTCAGTTAATCATTTATTTAGTTAATTATTCGTATGTTTAATTATCCACCTATTCATTCGTTAATGTATTTATGTATTTATAGCCTATATTTGATTAGGCTTTTATGTAAACCCGAATGACCACTGAGGCAAGCCGCAATTACAATGATGTTGAGCGGTGAATGGAAATGTCCTACTTGAGGCAACTGTAGGCTACATTAGGCTATCTTGTACATCATCATATATCCTCATATTGTCGTATGATTGTCATGTAGCAGGCATACGAGGAATGTGGGCCTAAAAACGCATGTCATCCCAATGCTCACATGCCGCTTTGGTAGAATTAGCTGTGCGCAAAACAGCGCATGGAGGTGATGCGTCTCCAAGTTGTAAGAACACAAGGGAGCAAGTTAGATTATTAATTTGCCGAATCGTCATGTGTGTAGCAATAATTACCCTTTATAGAATCACATGAAACTCATCCATGGACCCCATATATTTACAAGACCTCGATACAGGCACTGATATAGCTGGATTATAGTAGGCCATGACGCACGGGGCCTTGGATATACCGGGACTTGGCACAGATGTTCTAATATGTGCTTGGCTATCCCGCAACATCCATTTAAACACGCAGCTTCTATATGCCTACAGAATGTTTTGAGAAAGTATGTGAAATGCATGATATCCCGGAAAATACACAAATTGGATGCTGCAAAGAACCCTCAGATCTGTCGTACAGTTAAATTGGGGATACTTGCCTTAAGTAGTCACTATAGGCCTACATGTTTGCATTGTTATGGATGTCATTGTAAATTGACCCGTTTATACGTTGATAAGTTAGGCATTTTATTCATGGGCCACCCTGTGAAGCATTAGATTACGTGCAATATAGATCCAAACCCCATTACCCATGCAACAACACTATAGGCTTATAATGATGATCAGTTTGGATATAAGCAGCCACCTAATAAGGCCTACCGCACTAAAGGAATGCCAATATAGCCTGCATGATAGATAATTCATTATCTAACAGACCACTCAGGCCTAACAGGTGCTCTTATCAGTCGTGCACATGTGAAATCATCGTTCCGAAAAGATACTTTTGCGGCGTCTCTACCTCGTTGACCAATACCTCCACCTCGCATCGGTAAAATGTATCTTTCTCTTTCTGCCTTTTGCACTCGGCTCCATTGTCGTTGCATATGTATAGGCGTATCACTGACCATTTATAGGCAATTGTGGGCGTTAATTGGGGTGTGATCAGAACGCGCGTTCACGTGCGCCAAGTTAAGTGTTGATTGTGATTTATAAAGGGCAGCTGGCGTAGGCGTGCCTGAGTGAACATGGGTTGTGATACGCAGCGTTTTATAAATCGGAGATTTTTTGGGCGTATATTTTAGTAATCACTTAGCTAAGCTAACTTAGTTACGTGGATTCTACGCAATGTTTATAAATGAGGCCCCAGGTTGTCAAAAACGAGCATTGTCCTTTAAGTCTAAAATTTTACCTAGGCTACAGTAAACGGCGCATTGTCTATTTGTCACCCTATGTCAAAGCGGCAGCTAACCTTACTCCAAAAAACATTAGGCCTACTCAACAGTGCAAAGGAGAATTGTATGCTTCCCTTTCTGTAGCCTACTGTATTTGTCTCAAACATGTACGTGTCCACAAAACTTCAATAAAGCTGTCATCCTCACTTTCCCTGCTTCATTTATGGTCTCGGGTAGTGTTCACCATTCCACTCATCAATCATAGCCTACTACATCATCTCATTCTCCAGCATAGTCTCTCCCCGATTCGAAGTTGCAATAGTCATATTCCGCTGTCATGCAGGCCAAGCCAGTAAATAGAACTGTCAGCCTATTCTAGAAATGTTACCAGCTATTGCCAGTTTGAGTAGGCTACACAGAAAGACGAAACCGCCCCAGGTTTTATAGCCTGTCTACCATGATATCACCCCATCTACCATGCTATCATACACCCCATCTACCATGATATCAAACACCCATCTACCATGACATTATACACCCCGTCTACCATGATATCACACACCCCTTCTACCATGATATCACCCCATCTACCATGATATCACACACCCCGTCTACCATGATATCATACACCCGTCTACCATGACATCATACACCCCATCTACCATGCCATACACTGCCTGGGTCTATCTAAAGCCCAATGCATCTCCAAAGCTGCTCTATCCAGCAGTGTCTCTCTCTCTCACACACACAGATACATGCACACAACACTCAAGACACTGACCCACACACACACACACACAGACAGACACAGACTAGTTTTCTATGTGTGAGGATGTGCGTGTCAGGGAGACAGGGCCGTGCTCTCCCAGGGTGATGGACCAGTGAGAAGCAGTCTGTTGTTTGGTGGAAAGCTGACATATTTGCAAATAGCCGCAAAATCTCTCCACGGCAGGGCCAAACATGCCAGTGTTTGCTTGCTTATTCCACATAAAAGGGGAGCTCGCTCTCATACACAAGCAAAGGCAAATATCCCTTTACTCTGCAGACTCCTCTCTTTCTCCCCCCCCCCCCACTTTCTCTCTGGGCCCAGGAAGGGCGACTCATACTCTCACCCCGGAACAAGCCCGGAGGTATTGAGACCACACACAGAGCAGAGCAGTCGCTCTCTCTCTCTCCCTCTCTCTAGTTTACTTGATCCTCCCAGCCCGGAGTTCTGTTGGCCTGAGTCGAGTCCAGGCGACACACACTCCAGTCCTATATCTCTCGACCGGTGTTCCCTCTCTCTCTCTCTCTCTGTTTGTTTGACCATGCTGAAGTGAACTCTCGACGGAACCGTCACTAACTATAACATCTGTGCCCATGTGACCAGCCACACAGGACGGTCTTTATTTTTCAACGCCTCTCCTGTTTTGAGAGGTCCGGTGCTAAAAGACCAACCAAGCTGTTTTCCTTTTTAACCCCAATACAGATATTCTATTACTCAGACGGCCGTTGATCAGTTGTTGGTACTAGCATATGGGTAACGACAGCACACACGTTTCTGCGTGCGGTAGGAGTGATTCAGTGAATAGATTGATTCAGCAAAGAGAAAGAAAGAAAGAACGCAGTCAGTGAGGCGATGGCTTGTTAAGGTGATTCCCTCTAGTGGCTGTGGAGGAGAAGTCAAGGGATAGGGAAAGTCTGATTTCTGTCCAGAGAGAAAGTAGCCTAAACGCCAGAAGCTATTGTCAAGAATGGGCTCCAGTCAGCAACTAGCCAGATGACCATGGCCCTGAATGGCCTTGCGGGTTTTGTGTTATCACATTAACGAAACTGGTTTTCATAGGGTTTCCTTGTGTAAATGTTGAGGGATTCAAGAGGCATGAATGACCTTGGTAGGACATGACTGGACACAGCTGAGGAAATGGATAAGATGGTCTTAAAGACGCGCTGGGTGGCTGTGCGTGCGTGTGTTTGTGTGTGTGGTGTGTGAGAAAGGGGAATTTACAGTGTGCGGACCACACACAGACAGAGATAGGAGGGAGAAGTGGGAGATGGAGAGAACGAGAGGAAAGGAGCGAGAGAGAAAAACGAGAGAACCACACCAGGGACCGCATCACGAGCACCTGCTTAGCTTTGGGAAGTTCCCTGGGGTGTAGCAGTTGAGATTATATATATATATATATATATATATATATATATATATAGAAAGAGAGAGTGTTGTGGTTCAGCGTTCTCCGTCTCCCGCTGCCTCGTCGGCGCACATGAGCCGCTCCCCCTCTCCCAGCTCTGACGCGCCGGAGACGTCGGTGCGCGTGCACCGCGCCCTGCGGAGATGAGCGGTGTCCCGCACCAGGTGCAGTCCATCACCATCAGGCGCACCTGGGACAATCAGCACCGCTCCCTATAAAAGCTCTCCTAGACCGTCTCTCAGTGCTTCGACGTCCTGACCCTTGTGGTAATACCTGACAAGCTTACCAAGCCTGCAGCTAGCCACTTGACCGTTTGTTTGTGTGCCTAACCCCGCTGTTTGTCTCCCTCTCCAAGGACCCTCCCGCCGTGTGTCCCGCGCTCCCAGCTCCAGCGTCTCCTAGCCCCAGTGTCTCCCACGCTCCCTGTGCTACCTCCTCATCTCGTATACCCTGGACGGACCTCCCTGGATACGGACACGGACAGCCTCTCGGATACCCCCACGGATTTCCCTTGCACCGGACTGACCCCCCAGGATTATAGGACACAGACCCTTGCTCTCGGACACTCCATCTCGGACACGGACTTGTACCACTGCCAACACGCACATTTTACAACACGCTCAACACATTCGCATGCACTCACACACATTGTTACATACACACCTCACAAACAAACCCTCCAGACGCACCACACATCCTCCCGCACTTCCCTCCCTATTATTTATTATAATAAACGCCCTCGGGCTGAAACCTTGCCCCTGTGTCCGTCTGCCTTGTGGGTCTGTTACATTGGTCTGGCTCTGAACCTAACAAAGAGAGAGAGAGTTGAGTTGGGTTCACCCTATGGATGGCAGTAGGGTCAATGGGGATGAGGGGAGTGTACCCTGGGGGTTTCGATGTGCGTGTGTGTGTGTATGTGTGTGTATGCATGTGCTGCCCCCGGGGAACGAGTGTGACTGGCTGTGATGTGGGCGATCGTCAGAAGTGGTGAACCAGGATCACATAACGCCACCCAGCTGGGCCCCGGCAGTGCCAGCAGCTGGGCGGGTTTAATTGATAGGTTCCACGTCGGTCTTGGAAGTCCCGCTATCAGATTTCTGCTAATGAAAAGCCCCGGTTGTCTTCCACCTCTCCGGAGGTGAACCTGCTGCTTTAATTACAGCTCACAAGGTGACAGAAAAAATGGCTACGGGGGTATTCACGGTAATTACACTGTGTGTTCATTAAATCCTGATTATATCAGGCTAACTCAACGTTTTCTCTGGCATGGTTGGTACATTCTATTTTGGCATATTCTGATGTACAAACTTCATTAAAGATTTTAATTTTGATTATGTCAACGTTTTTTGGGACGGCCAGTGTCTGGCGGTGGAACTAGCCTGGTCCATGGAGGTCCATCTGTACTTTCCATAAACACTGGCCTTCCCTACCCCCCCAAACAGAGACCCTCCTCTCCGATCCACCGTAAAGTCTTCCTGCAGTTGGGGGGTGTGTAGCCATGAAGGAGAATGCAATGTGTGCTAAATGGTCCATGGGCAGAGAGAGTACTGGGCCTTCTAGCCCCCCGCCCAGGCCCATAGGCCACTTTAGTGAAATAAACACACAACACACACACGCAGACACACAGTCTTGTCTTTTGTCCGTTCTAAAATGTCTGTCTCCACATCTGCCTGTTGGGGACTTAAGTGCAGACGCCATGTTGTTTTCCCTGGCGTGCCCTGGTTGTGCAGCAGGAGCGGAGGGGGACTCATGCTCAAACGACTGAGAAACGGACATCCACTTCTGCTGCACTGGGCCTTTCTGTGTGGTCTCATTGTTGGGAGGTGCAGTCATGCAGCCCTGCGAGGCCCTGGTGCTCTGCATGGTGGGGAGTCGAGCAGCCAGAATGTACTTCATTCCAACACCAAGCGTTATGCCAGTCCATGCCTAGGAAGTGGGGCTGAGTAGGGGGTGGAATGGTGGCGCTGGCAGGGCCCGATGTGGAAGAGAGTTTTCCTCTTTCATTTGTTTGCTGCTGTCTCACACTTTTGTTGTTGACCATTGAATCATCTGTAGTGAGAGGCCCACCAAGGCCGTGATTGAGATCTGGAAAAGCAGAGGCGCGCACACACACAATACACACACACTCACACACACACATACATACAGTACACACACATATGCACACACACACACACACACATACATTTCACACACATATGCACACACACGTGCACACACACGTTTGCACATACAGTATGCATACTCACAGTCAGTTTGATGTGCTTACTGTGGCTCAAGAGGACAAACAAAAGCCTGTATGGAGCTGCGGCGCGATGAGAGGCGCTTTGGTCGTAAATTCGTTGCTCCAGAGTTTTCCATCTCGCTGCAGGACAAAGGGGCCGGCTTATTCGGGTCATCCGCAACTCTGGCGTTACTCGGTGAGCAGAACCATTTGTGTTGTCACGGCCGTCGGGTCCCAAATCTACCGGGGGCAAGCGGGTCCTCCAACATGGACAATACAACGATGAGGATAGTTATGGTTCAACAGTGCCTACCTGTAAACCCCGACTCACCCTACGTCTATCTGGCCGTCCTAGAGCCTTGTGACATGCGAGGGAGAGCTTCTGCAACAATGTTCCGAGGGTTCCTTTCAAGTGCACGCCCGCGGTTCTGTAATTGAGTGCCCCAAAAGAGAGAGGGAGAGAAAGAGAGAAAAACTGGATTAGAGGTTCAAAGCTGCTTGGAAGAGATTCAAGTATTGTACAACTTAATTAAAAAGCATGGCAGCGCCCTTTCTGTCTCCAGCTCAGCTGAATAGAAGCTATTTACGGTGACTCTCCTTCACTCCCAGTGTCATTGGATTAGTGTGCACTAAATAATATTAATTCAGCTCTTGATTATTGTTGCCATTGAATGCCTATCAATTTACAAACTAAGATGAATGTTGTTGAAAGTAAGCCGGGAGGTCTTTGTGGCACAGAGAATAAGGCAAGTCTGTGGGTATGAATCAAGTCCCAATTTATAAACCTGGGAGTCTTGTTGGAGCTTTCACATAATTCCATTGGGTCTAGGCTTGTCCTAATTCTGTGAGGTGTGAAAGGGCTCGCACATTCTGTCGATCAACAAGAAATCCAGCTCTATCCAAGTTCTGTGGTAATCATAAAATGGTTCACTTGTTTAACATTCAGAGTTAATCTCCCACCGAACCAAATCAAACAGTTTCTGCTACTGCAGCGCGGTCAGTGGCTGAGGGGAGAGGAGAGGAGAGAGCAGCCAGAGTATCACCTCGCCTCCTCTGGTTGAACTCTCTTGATTAAAATGCATAGGTGACTTGTTTATATTAGACATGATTGCAAGGGTGGAAAGAGGACAGCTGCAGGAGGAGGATGGATGCACACACACACATACACACACTGTCCATGACATCATGCCAAGTGAGTGAATGTTTGAGAACAAGACACAATCTCACACCGTGAATGAATTACTAAAAACAAAATGACAGAGGAAGGGAGAGAGAGAGAAAGAGCTAACATGAAATATCATCCTAGTTTTTCCATTTCTGCAATCAATGGTTATGAAGCTGAAGCTGTCATTTTTGGCATGGCTGTGATTGGTTTTGGCGCTGGCTCCCCAGGCTGAGTCATGGGAGAACACGGGAGCAGCAGATGGAGCGTTTCCTAGGTTTCTGGAGGAGGACAAGTCCTCCATTCAAGTCTTCCTCTCCTCTGTCTGATTGCGACCAGCAGCAGACGTCCAGCCAACATCGGCTCTCAACACACTATGAGTTATTCTGTTCAACCTTCAATTTGCCAGGCTGGTGTCAGTATTGCGTATTGTACTGAACGCTGAAGAAAGCCTCTGGCTGAAACGTCCGTTGTTGTGCTCTGCCCATAGGCCACTTAAATAAAAGTTTATCCAATTTTTTGGAATACCGTGAGTGCCGGTTCATTTTTCTTCTTTGGTGTCAGTATTGCATTTTGTAAGAGAAACCTGGTTGGTCGCACATTGGAAGATTGGGTTCTCTGGGTCTGGTGTCTTCAGGGGTCTTCAGACTTGGCCTGTTGGGAATTATCATGGTCCTTACAGAAATTTTGATGGTTGGCAATTTAAGGAAAAAGATCCAGAGAGAGAGAGAGAGAGAGGGGGGGGGGGGGGTATCGGAGAGAGAGAGACCTTAAAGTGACAGGGTAAGAGAGAAACCAGGACTGCAGATGGGAAGAAGATTCTTCGGTTGTGATCTGATAAGCCAGAGAAGCTGTTTTGTGTAATGAAGGTCTATCTGTTGCTATGCAGGACAGGCGGGCAAACAGTGTTGTGATCTGATAAGCCAGAGAGCAACAGGCCTATCTGTTGCTAAGCAGACCAGGCGCGTAAACACAGCGTAGCACCGTCTAGGCCCTCCATCCATGACTTGTCTTTCTCTAAACGCAGCTTGGGCACAGCTCTCCAGATGAGGCCGGCTCGTCCGCTCCTCGACATGGTACACTGCCATACAAAAATTGAACTTTTTGTTTCTGTTTTCTCAACACCGGGAATTTATGGGGCAGCTGCCGCAGATGTTCCCATAAAGAAAGCCCAAACACTGATGTCAAACGGTTTACATACTGCGCTAGATCTCACACACACTTGTTCTCTCATTCAACCGCGAGGTCGTTCCCTGGCCTCCTTTACAATAATACATGACGGCTGGCCGAGCCGGAGCTGGAGCAGATAGATGTGTGGTTTGAGATAGCTCTTGCTGGCAGTCTTGGACAGATAATTGGGTGTTACTGAGTGACTGTTTCATGGAAGTGGTTTCAAAGCCAAAGTTTAATGTTTTAGTACATTAATGAATGACTGAAATAGTAGAGGAAATAGCCTCAGAGTGCGGGGCCAGGCATGATCTTTTCATGTTTTTTTTTGTTACTTTTTGTTTTCCGTTTGATGATTTAGTAGCCTAACCTTTTTTGGTCATCATTTCAAATAAGAAATGGTATAATCTTTACCTGTATATAAATATAGGCATATAAATATAATACTAAATAATATAAATATATATAAGTATGTTTTTTGTTGACAGTGTGTGCTCAAAACAATCTTGACAAGGCCACAGAGCAGTGAATTGTCTTCTTCAAGTTTCTCAGGAACACAAACTGGACTTTGAACTAACTTTTTGGATGAATCAGGAGTGTGCTGGACAGCTTGCTGGAGTTGCTAACCTCTCTCTGAGGCTGAAGAGATGGTGCCACAGCTGTGGAAGACCTCCTGCATTGTTCCGGTGCCCAAAAAAGGAACCGTACTGTTACCTTTCCTGTTCACCCTCTACACCTCCGACTTCAGCCACAACTCTGGAACGTACCACCTCCAGAAGTTCTCTATTGTGGGCTGCATCAGTGAGAACGAGGAGGAGTGCAGATATGTGGTCAGGAGATTTGTTAGATGGTCTGAGGGGGGTTGCATAAAGGTCTCACAATGCCTATTTCGCACAGGGCCTCACATATCTCCCAGACGGCCCTGCCTGGGAGTGCACTTGATCAACAAACTGGACAGACAACAATGGACCTCATTCCTGAACGCAGTTAAGGAGAAGTTAAGAAGAAATGACTAGTTTGCTATTTTTGTCAACGTTTTGATCAGGGCCGAGTTTTCCAGAGGCATCGTAGCGCTACGATCATCGTAAGCTACGGCGTTCATCGTAGCACTACGATGAACGTAGCGCTACGATGCCTCTGGGAAACTCAGCCCTGAACCATTATGATCATAAGTAACCTTAAAACAGGGCTAAACATGCATTTTCCCTTTACTACTCCTTTAAGAAAATATTCAGGAATGAGGACCATTGGTGAACATTTTCTTAAGTGTCTTCTTAAATGTCTTTTTACGAACTTTGTAAGATCCGGCGGGGATCTTTCTTACGCCGGAGACACATTGGTTGTTTTGGGTCGTGATCGACACGTGATCGAAACGATGCCCGGGTGTACAAAACGAAAGTACAAGTCTTGGTTCACACTGCTTTCGCAGATTCTCACCTTCTTTCTCCTGTTCGACGTAGAGGATAGATCATTGTGATGTCTATGAGATTATATATACATGTATATATATAATATAACTATAAGATGTTATTATAAACATGCACACTCGCCACAGCAAGGTAGCATAAATCCAGGCTATTAGGTTAGGGCTAGGCTATTGTACGGCTCTGGTAACCCTCCCCTCCACAGAGACACACACTATGCATTTGATTTAATACATGTTCGATTTTGGAACCGTTAGCTGATGTGTAGGCTAATGCTTTTAATAAGCATAAAAACATATAGGCATGTGTACAGAGGAAAGGTAATGTAATTCCAATCTAGACATTAGTCTAAATCCAGTTCCCTGGGTGGAAGTTCATAGTATAAAGATGGGGGTGGTAGCCGATGGAGGAGAGGGCCATCTACAGTGGCCTATAGGATTAGACAACAGGGAGTTTTGCAGAAGAAAATAAAGTCACTGCCGGTACATGTTGTCAGTCATACACTAGACTTTCCTAATGTATGCCTATTTGTCTGATAAAGGGACACTTTTGGATAGGCCTATGGAAGGGGGGAAATATGCATAAAAGTCAGACAATATAGACAGTAGGCCTACAGTATAGACAATGGCCGATAATTTACTAATCCCACAATTTCCGCGATATGCCCATATTTTCTTCTTTTTCCGAGTGTTGAGGTAGTCGGAGAGTGATGCATCGTAGGCTACAACTCTGGATATTTTTCCACTTCTTTAATGAATCGTGCGCGAAACCGTGCGCGATGTGTGTGACATGTTCGCTGTTCCAGAAATTGACCCAACAACAACGACAACAACAACAACACCTTAAAACAACTCTCTTAATTTGTCAGGTTGCAAACTACCACTCAGAGTTGGAAACTCACAGAACATAGCCTACTTGAAAAGTCAATGCAATCATCATTGATTTTGTATCATGACTGTGATTTATTACTGAAAGCAATGCATTTCTTATTAATTTCGCTTTAATTTACAGTTGGCAACTCAGCCAGCCATGAAAAGTACATTGTCACAGCACAGACTTGAAAAGTCAATGCAGTAATCATTGATTTTGTATCATGATTGTGATTTATTATTGAAAACAATGCATTTTCTATTAATTTCGCTTTGTTCACGGGCATACGAAACTAGAAAAAAACGATCAGAACCAATTCCGTATGAAAAGATCGAGCTGGGGACGTACGAAGACTTCAGAAACGTCCTTCGTACGAAGGCACTGTGAACAGCCACGTTGGATAACACAGCATCGAAAGAAAAAGAGATTCGAAGACGTGTCGAAAACATGTCGAAGACGTGTGCAAGCTGCCAGTGTCTCCGGCCTTAGGGTTGGTCTTACGAAGTTCGTAAGAAGACATTTAAGAAGACACTTAAGTGTCACTGCCCTGATGGGAGGTTTCACAGCACCAGAAGGGCGCTGAGCAGTGGCATTTTATATGTAAAAAACATACAGGAAAACTACAGTAGCCTAGGCTACTGATGTTTTTTAACATGTCAACAAAGGCCAATAATTTGACAGCGAGCGAATAAGCGGGCAATATTTAGGCCAAAACAAGCAAGCTTTTAGGTAGGCCTACACACTAAATAAACTACAGAGCCATTAATATGGCTTACTACACTTGCTACAGCTCTGGCGTGTCGAGGCAAGTTCAGGCAACTTCTCCCGCTTTGGAGCTCTGTAGCCTGGCTGTACGATCGTGAAGTTGTGAACAGAATAAATACCACATACGAGCAAATATAACCTGCTCCGCTATAATGAAACTGTTAAAACTAAGATACCTGGATAAAGAAATAATTTTTCGAAACTATATATTTCAAAGAATCGTGATTTGATGGCAGGTACTTAACAATGCTAATGCACTGCTTACTGGCGTCGGCTATGACAGCTGTCCTGAAATTTTCGCTGAACAGTGACGTAGCATCCAGAATAGCATGCTCTGGACTTTGCAACGTTTTTCGCCGTTTTTTTCGACAATATAGCAGGTGAGGTAGCAGGCGAGAATAGCAGGCGAGAGGTAGCAGGCACATTTTTGAAGTAGCATGCTACTTCTCGCCAGCTATATAGCAGGTAGCAGGCATTTCGGACATGTACTTTTTGCTGGGAACTGGGGGTCAAAAAACGTCCGGGGCTAGGTCAAAAACATTCGGGTCTCGAGCCCTGGAAGCCCACGGTTCCCGACGCCAATGGCCTACAATAGCCTAGCCCTAACCTAATGGCCTGGGTTTAGGCTACCTGTGGCGGAGGCAGTGCACGCACGTGTTTATAGTAACATCTTATAGTTATTATATATATGTGACCGCCGCTGGTAATTTGGTCCTCAACTAGGCATTTTCATTTTTCAGTTTTTTACAGATTATGAAAGTGCAGATTGTAAGCTTTCAAATGAGGTCTCATACATTGAAATCTGAACATATTTGAAGAAGATATGCTTATTTGAATGCTAGTACTGCCAAATCAACTTAGCTGAGAAATCTCCCTCCAAAGTTCTCCAACATTTTCACACCTCTGACTGCCAGGTAATGGGCGTGAACAATAGCCTGGTAACCCCTCCCCCATCCACTCCCCCACTGGACGATCTGTCATTATCTGTCAGAGTGGCTGTCAACTTGGGGTATTACCTGAGAGTGGCTGCCATGTGAGGTGCTCTCTCACTGATGACCCCACACTCTTTGAGTCAGTATTAATCTTGTGTTGTGAATGCAGTTAAGAACAATATAAGATGAAGTTCAAATTTAACATTCTTTATTGTCACATACATGATATAAAGTACAAGCATAAGTAGTTAAGTGTACAAAAAAAGGCAACAGTCTAAGTGTTAAAGTGTACAGTCAGTTGTCTGTTTTATAGACAAGGTGCATAGTGTTCATTGTGATCAAGTGTACAACAAAGTAATAACAGTCCCCAGCTCAATACTCAAGGTAATAACAACAGTACTCAGCTCAGTATTCAATATTCTAACAATGCAGTCTGTGCAAGTGTGGGCAAGTCTGTGCAAGAGAACAAGCAACGCTTCAGTATACAAACAGGAAAGGCTGTGGCCTTTCTCCTGCAGTGCTGTCCGTCCTGATGATCTGCAGTGAATCTACAAGCGGACAGTCTTGTTCTGAGCTGCTGTGGAGTTTGGCGGGGGACATGTGACGTCTCGTCCCTCATCAGAACAGAACTCTCTGATCTTGTCAAAGAGATACGTCTGTCTGGCCATGTCCAGTCCGGGTGGGGCTTGCACAAGAAGACCTTCTCTGGGGGGCAGGACATCAGGCTTGCGCAGCAGCTGAAACTCGACTGCCGGTGCATGACGGTGTTCTCTGGCCACAACCATGCCAGGTCTCTCAGCATCAAAACTGCAATAGAATAGAAGGAAGAAAGTACATTAAACTATTGCCCGCAGTACTGGCACTCCATATAGATAAAATAGTACCAGAATGTGTTGATTAAATAGACTACCTAATGCATGATAGGATGAACGTATTCTCACCTGTTGTGCAAAATCAAAGCTGTAGTGCATAGTGATCTTCTTGCTGGCTGGTATGAAGGGAGAGCTGCAATTCCTTACAAGCTGGAGCTTTTTGCTCATCCTGTAACCAAAACAAAGAAAAAGGTGTCAGACTACCATAGCTCTCATGCTCTCTCATTCTGTTTCTCTCTATAATATAGCTACCTAGCTCGATATTAGCTGCCTCGCTGGCTAGTTTAGGAACAAAGGGCTAGCTCAGCTAACTAGCATGTTAGCTAACGTTAGCTAGCTAGCCTTTGTTAGTTAGTGCTAGTGCCTTTATGCTAGCTAGACTTAGTCACTTGTTTAGAAAGGAGCTTCTGCTAAACGACTAATGTTAATGTAATGTAAACAGCACAGATAGTATAAAGATCAGCTTACCCCAAAGCAAAGCAGAATGCTTGGCGGTGGTGTGAATCTGGTACCTCGTTCGCGTTCGCTTGGTAGCAACTTGGTAGCAACAAGTGGATACAGTCATCTCTGTATCACAGGTCATCAAGAATAAAACTCCGTATACGAACGAGTCCTGCTCTGCTGGAGTTTTAGCTGCTCTTAAAACTCTTTCCATGTCCTGGATGCCATCCCCGTCTTCTCTTTAGCAAAAGCTGTAGCATCCATGGTTAAATTTGGGACTGAATGTAAACACAGCCGGCGTGTTGTTTGGGAAGGGTGGGGGGCGGAGAACCCGGAAGCAATAGCCAATGAAAACAAATCATGCTAATCGATCTGCCCGCCCCCAAACCCGGCTCGAAATCAGCTAAAAACGAGCTTAGTTTGCAGACTAATTAAACGTATTTCGTGAACCTAAAACTGTTGTCTGTTATAGTAAGTAGGTTCTTCACAACTTCAACTTTGGTAATACACAAAAAAACAAAAAACGAAAAAAAAAGTTTTTTTAGTTATTTTGCCCCCTAGCGCATTTCGGGGTTTGGTTGACCAAATCACCAGCCGCTGTCACATATATAATCTCATAAGACATCACAATGATCTATCCTCTACGTGACGTCGAACAGGAGAAAGAAGGCGAGAATCTGCGAAAGCAGTGTGAACCAAGACGTGTGCTACTTTCGTTTCGTACACGCGGGCATCGTTTCGATCACGACTCAAAAGAACCAATGGGCCTCATTCACCAACGAAGTAAAGAAGTTCTTAATAAGCAAAACACCGTTTTTTGTCTCCTTAGCTACTTCTTCATACTTTGTCCTAGAAACTTCATTCAAACTTTAAAATGTTCATAATGTTTAGCTGATCCATTCAGATTTTTTTTATTTTTATAGTTATTTTGAAATTTAACTTTTAAAACAATTTTTTGTCCTTTTGAAACTGCTTGAAACTGCTTTTGGAATGTTCAGAAACTTTATGTTTTTAGAGTTGTTCGGCAACTGCGCTCCCCATTCAAACGTATGGCACCGCACTCTAACTTTTGAGCTGTTGATTTAGCATTTTTACCCTTTTTCTAACTTGTCGCCATGCCTACAGTTTTAACAGCTCATCCACATTTTATATATCGAAATGTTCACACAACAGTGCTGATTCGTACAATGTAAATATCTAAGCTGTGTGACTTACCGTTTCTGAGGTACAGATGTGGGAAGTTAGAAATGTCACATGCTGCAGCATTTCACCTTCGCGGTATTTGGCAGGGAAATCCCGTTGGAAATCTCGTGGGATTTCAGATGGGTGTTATTTCGTTTTAGTGATGCACCACCGCCAGGTGGCGTCTTTGAGTAGATTTAGCAGGCTGGGCTCAGTGTTTTTCTCCTATAGTCTACGAATGAAGCATCATTAAATTTCACATTCTTTAATTTAAATGCTCTGTTGTAAAGCACTTTGAGCTGAATTTATCTGTATGCTATACAAATAACGTTTAATTGTTATTATTACCTTGTTCCATTACCTTGTAGCCTATCTATCTCGGCAACTGACGTCGGGTCAAGACGTGGTGTCTGTTAAGTCAAATGCGCAAAATAACAGTATTGTAAATATATTTGTTAGTAAAGATGTGGTGAACGTGAGGGTTTTGCGTTTTGCTTCTGGAACGCATTCAACTAGGCTACTCGTAAACCCCGGAAGTAAATTTGAAGACGGGGCACCAGCTAATGTAGCCAAGTCTGAGCGCAGTAGGCTATATGGCTTCAGCACGATACAAAGAAAAAATAAGCTTGATCGGAGGTGTGGATCCATAGAAAATTGAAATAGTAGGCTATTATAAATAAGTATTATTCATTGGGGGAGCTTGGACTCGCTGGGGAATGGTGGAGAGACACAGAGCCTCCCCAGACGCGACATCCTCCAGTTGGCTGAAGAGCTGCGCACTCTGGCGTCCAAACAGCCACCGGCGGCGCCCCTCGCAGTGTCCACAGAAGAATACCCCCCAAAAAATACTTGCATGGTGAAGACAAGCTGCAGCAAGAACTATCTATCTACTGTCTACTTAGGCTATAAAAGAAATTCAATAGGGCCTAAGCCTTACGTTGTACAGTAGGCTACAATTACAAGACGCATAGGCCTAGCCTACCGTAAAAAGTGATGCGTTCTCATATGCCTATATTAACTTAGATAATTATTGATTAGATAATTATTAGGCTATGTATTTCTCTTTCTGTTAGGATCAAAAGTATCATGAAAGCGGTTGTCATTCGATTCTGGAGCAATAACAATGGAATGACTGCGTCATTGATGATTAATTTACTAAAATCCATTTTCGGTTTAAATAAATATCCAGTACTGTACCTAGGCTACTATAATCTAACGTTAGCTGAAACCAATCAACAGCGAAATTTGATGAGGTGGAAAACCGTTTGGAAATGGAAAATGTGAACGCACTCAGTCTTGCACGCACGCAGTAGCCTTGTACTAGAATGGATTCCCTGTCTCACGTTCTGCCTTTATTCAGGCTATGCACCTTGCAATCAATGTATTTTTTATATCTACAGTAGACTGTAGCCTACTGTACCTCTGTCTTTTATTTCGCTTCTGGTATAGCCTACTTTCAGTGTGCGTTGTTATACTGTAGGCTAATAGGCTTTTCGCGACCAAGGACCGAATGATATCCATTGAACAGTCAAATCATCGCTAACAATGAAACCTGACTAGAACTTCTCCTGGGGACAGGGTATGTTCAGATGGTATGGTAATACCATATGGCCATTATAGCGTGAACAATACAAATGGTAAGTGCAGCAAGATATTTTGAAATAAGATACCGTTGGTTTTTTTTCTTCCGTTTTTTTTATTTGCAAAAAATTTTCACACATGCATGTCATTGATATAGAAACACAAAATAAAATTCCTTAATCCTAGTACCAAATGCATACTGTATATCCTGTAATACAGTACTGTATTCTACAGTCCTCTCTTGCCCCTTACAGCCAGCTCAACTGCGAAAAAGAGCCCTTGAAATAGAACTCCGACGAGAGCGCAACATCTCGTTGATTCGGTTCTTCAGCTGTTTCATGTTGGTGAAGGTGGGGCATCTTAGGAGAACTGCATCTGTGATGCATTTCCGGACGTTCTGTGGCAAGGCCTGCTTGCCTCGTGAACCATCCCAGTTGGTGTTCCGCACCCAGGCCTGATAAGTCCCACGGGTTAGGATGGCACGAAACAGAAGGGCACCACAACGATCTGGACGACCGTTGGTCCGTTGCCAGAGGTTCCGGCAGTGATCTGTTTTGTTTTGTTCGGCAGCTGCACCCCCCATTGAAACATATGGTGCCGCACTAACTTTTGAGCTGCTAATTTTGCATTTTTACCCATTTTCTAACTTGTCGCCATGCCTACAGTGTTTAATCTATACGGACATATTATACATAGAAATGTTCTGCAAGTTCGCAGGATTCCTATGGCGTCAATATATAAGCTGTAACATTTATAGTTTTCGCGATAGAGCTGTTTGAAGTGGACCATGTCTAGGATCAGAATGTCAGTTGGGATTAGAGTGGTGGCAGCTGTTGCTTTTTTTGAATTTGTGTGCATGTGCAGCCTCTCTTAAAGGTACAGGCACCTTTTTATAACTAATGTGGTAGCACAGAACTCAGCCAAAGTGGAATAGAGACACATGATCTTGACTGGTGGGGGCCGGTGGGTAGCCCGGAGAGGAGTACACCGTCCCTGACTGGCTATGACTGTAAGGGGCGGAGCCTCGCCACCACGCCACTATACACGCCACAGAACCCACTTTTCAGCCCCTGAGTGGGCTAGAGACACACAGTCTTCAATGGTGGATGCATGGAAATTGCCCGGAGGTCACTGTACTGTCCCCGACTAGCTGTGACCCAAGGGGGCGGAGCCTAACCAGCACACCACTATCCACGCCACGGGCCCCACAACTCAGCCCCTAAGTGGGCTAGAGACACACGGTCTTCACCGGTGGAGTCAGGTAGGTGGCCCGGAGAGGGGTACACTGTCCCCAACTGGCTCTGACCTGAGGGGGCGGAGTCTCACCACCATGACACTATCCACGCCACGGGCCCCACAACTCAGCCCCTGAGTTGGTTAGAGCAAGTTCGCAGGATTCCTATGGCGTCAATATATAAGCTGTAACATTTATAGTTTTCGCGATACAGCTGTCTGAAGCGGACCATGTCTAGGATCAGAGTGTCAGTTGCGATTAGTACAGGCACCCTTGTATAACTAATGTGGTAGCACAGAACTCAGCCAAAGTGGAATAGAGACACATGATCTTCACTGGTGGGGGCCGGTGGATAGCCTAGAGAGGAGTACATTGTCCCTGACTGGCTATGACCAAAAGGAGCGGAGCCTCGTCACCACGCCACTGTCCACACCACAGACCCCACAATTCAGCCCCTGAGTGGGCTAGAGACACACGGTCTTCACCGGTGGAGTCAGGTAGGTGGCCCGGAGAGGGGTACACTGTCCCCGACTGGCACTGACCTGAGGGGGCGGAGTCTCACCAGCACGCCACTATCCAAGCCACAGGCCCCACAACTCAGCCCATGAGTGGGCTAGAGACACATGGTATTGGCTGCTTGGCATCAAGCCCCCAGGATCAGCTTGCCGCATTGAAGCCACCATGGGCTTTCAGGCCAAGCTCGGTATTGCAAGTCACATGACGGCATGTGGCCCAAGACCTTTATTTCCCATGGTTTGTGGATTATGATAGAAGGGCTAGAAAAGGAAAACATTTTTTTTCTGGTTATCATTCAGCATCAGAGACCAATCTAATCAGTATAAACTTTTAATTCAATTTGTTTTTTTTGTTTTTGAGGCCACCAATACCTGTATCGAGCCCATTTGAGAAACATGCTGTGAACGAGCCTCAGGGACGCTGGGCGTGCAACGCTTGTTCATCAGAAAATATCACAAAGACAAAGTGATCACAAAATGACAATTAAAACGTCACTAACTGACCAACTTGACATGCAAGAAAACTGTCGTACCTTTGCACTGTCCTGTCCTGCTCCCTGTCCTGTGTCTACAACAGTGTATGCCTTAACCCTAGTCAAATTTCTAGTATGTGTGAACCATATACATGGCAGTAAACAGATCTCGAGTCATACAAACTGGAGGATGCTTGACTCATACAAACTGCTTCAACTCAATTTCAATAAACAACTCCAAAATATGGCAGACAGAAGAGCTGAACAGACTAGGTACATCACTGGATGATCTTACAGAGACCCAAGGGAAATTGACTGGTATTAATGCTAAGAGTAATGAGGGATGAGGTGCAGCTGGGCAGGGCGGAGACAGGTGGCAGGTGATGCAGGAGAAGGGAAGGTGAGTAGGCAACAACCAAGCATGAACTGGAACTGGACCACTGGCTCCCCTTGACTGTCCAACCCATCTATCAGCATCAGCAGAGTGGACATGATAGAGCCAGAGAGAGAGAGACAAATGCAAAGCAAGGTTAGTTTAGTTCCAATCGCCCATGAGCAACTTCAATCAAGTACGCAGCCAAGCTGAAGAACTGAGTTACACTGGAGGCGGCGGCTCCGTGACAGACGGGCCTCACCTGGGTATCTGGTCCTGTCTGCGGCTCTTCCATCCTTTCGTTAAAAAAAAAAATTCATTCATTCCTTAAGAACGTTTCTCTCTCTCTCTCTAGTTTCGCTGTGCATTTCTTCCTGCCCATTTTAGTTTATTGCAGATTTGTCATAAAATCATATGATTCGTTTTGCTAGGTCGCGAGGAAGTCGCGTGAGAACCACTTCAAACCAATCATATAGGTAGCAAATCACCTTGGTAACAAAATAATTGTAAACAAAATAATTTGCTTTGCGTGGGGCATTCTCTTTTACGACAAAAGCTTACATAGCCTAGGCTACTGTACACAACCAAAGAATGACTGGAAAGAAATGTGCAGCGAAAAGAAAATATGAAGAGGAACACAGGACATTTTTTACCCGAGTGGGAGAGTCATTTTTCCTTCATATAATGTGAAGGAATCAGCCATTCTGTCTGATATGCCAGACATCATTGGGACATTTCAAAGCCTCAAATCTCCAGCCCAGCCCAGTCCAACCTAACCCAGCCCAGCCTAACCCAGCCCAGCCTAACCCAGCCCAGTCCAGCCTAACCCAGCACAGTCCAGCCTAACCCAGCCCAGTCCAGCCTAACCCAGCCCAGTCCAGCCCAGCCTAACCCAGCCCATCCCAGTCCAGCCTAACCCAGCCCAGTCCAGCCTAACCCAGCCCATCCAGTCCAGTCCAGCCTAACCCAGCCCATCCAGTCCAATCCAGCTCAGTCCAGCCTAACCCAGCCCAGCCCAGCCCAGTCCAGTCCAGCCTTACCCAGCCCAGCGTAACCCAACCCAGTCCAAAATATATTATGTCAGAAAATATCTTGTTGTATGTATTAATTTTAAATTAATATGTATATTTGTATGTATATTTAATGGACAATAATGTTTTTCTTTTTATTTTAGACTGTTTTTGACTATTTTAAGTACTTATGAAGGGTGCGGTGACTGAAAAAAAGAGTTGAGAAACGCTGGTATATATGGTGTGGCTCTGGTTGGTACCACAGTAATTTTTGTGGCTCTTAGTCTCTGACTGGTTGGCCACCCCTGGCCTAGTACATAGGCGCATAGTTTAAGCTGGGCTAGACAGGCATGTTATCCTCCCCTACTGATCAGATAACTTTCCCCCAGCTTACCCCTACTCCCCAAAGATAGCCTACTGTCATCTTTAAGATCTCTATAAAATCCTACAAATAACTAAACCTATACAAACAGGGATGAGAACAATAGACGGGACATCAACACTAATTTGTGCCTAATTAAAAGGACCACTTAACTGTCCAATGGTCAGTTATGGTTGATGCTAGAATGGATTATCCAGAGGGAGGGGGGCCTGAACTCCGCTACACATCACCAAATGCTCACAGTAGAATTGTTTGCCAGCCAGAATGCACGTGGGCATCGAGTATTGAGCGTTCCCCTGCTCGCCCGTGAGCCTCCAGGCCAGCGTGCCTGAGCAGGGGTATTGCGATATGCGGACGGCGCCCACTCAGCACCATCCCTGTAGCTCCACTCCTGGGTCCAATTTCGTAAATCAGCTTGACCTGTGTCCACGTCTGACCCAGTAGCTGCCTAGCGCTGTGATTGGTTGATGTGTAGCGGAGTCCCCTCCCCACCTCCCTTCAGACGATCCACTCTAGTTCAACCCAGGCTTATGGTGCTCGCCCAACAAGGCCTGTATGTAGCGAGAGTCAGAGGGAATTGTCGGTTCTGCACTGGAATAAAGGCGTGGCTGACAGCGTGCCAGACGCCCCACCCAGAGCAGGGAAGCAGTAGAGCAATCCTAGTTCCCTGGTCCCGAACTTCTCCCCTAGGCTGGCTGTCTTCGCCACAGCCTGGATGAACACAAGCACTGAATGACACCCAGATTTCTTTCCTAGCATAAAGTTTGATAAAAGAGCTGAGTATTAGCAAAAGCAAGGATAATGATTATATCAGTGTACAATGAGCTAAGATGGGGAAGAATTACAATATTAATTTGATTTTCAGGCATGGCATATACATGGCATGCTTACTTGCAATGGTAATAATCCCTACAGGTATTAACAATAACCATGCTTTATTAATTTGATTTATAATGTGGCAAATGCTATAGTAGCAGCAGCAATCATCAGCCCACTATAGCTAAATAACGCCAGACACAAGATTACAGACTGTAATCAATGTATGAACAATGTTACATTGAGCATGCTCAACATTAAGTTACAATTGAAATACATCTGAAACGTTAACTTAGTTAATCCTAAAACGTTAGCATTAGCTACCGTTAGCATAGCTACCTAGCCTAAACAGTATCAATATAGTTGACATTGATATAAGGAAATGTAACATTAGGTAATGTTAGCTATTAAGTTATTCAACATTGACCCACTTACCCTCTAGGTCTTTTCCAACGATTTCCTAAAGTAACCAAGTCATGATCATTTGCATCATAGACATATACGTTCATACCTATGATTTGCGTGATCATAGCAGCTTGATTGCTAAATGCATAGCAAATGTTAGCCGACGTCATTACATATGACTTCCTTAAAGGAGAATGCTCGTTTTTGACAACCTGGACCTTATTTACGGCATATGAAAAGACGTTTGACTCACCGAGATAACTTTGGTGTAATTCGGAGGCCTGTAGAAGAAATGTAAAATCCAGCGCAAGCCAAGTATATCCATGTAATGGCGGCGGACGGGGCACTGAGAATGCAGCTTCTAAAAAATCTATTTTCTGCCGCAAAACGGTTGTTTTCATCAATCTGTCTTTATGAATCGCTAGTTGTGCTTGCATAGAGCGAGGGCTTTTTGTGGTTTTTCACATGCCTCTGTAATATGATCTTTAGAAACGTCTTTAGAAACGAAATAGCTTCCCCACTTGCTCCAGCACGCATGCGCACAGTGCGCAAACTGGCTATTCTCCGTATGTAGGCTACACTCGCGGCTCACATTCTCTACCCTTCGATCAGCGTGCATCATATTCTAAGTCATCTTCTATATCCTCAAAATCGGATAAATATTCAGGCATATTGCACACAATATTCCAGGCACCAACAAGCCGATCGTAGAGTAGAGAATGTGATCCTCGAGTGTAGCCTACAGACGTAACGGAGAATAGCCAGTCTGCGCGCTGTGCGCTCTTGAGGAGGCAGATTATGCAACCAGTAACTAAAAAACTGTGGATGAGGAGGATGGATAATACGACCAGTAGATTTGTAGTGCATGAAAACATATACATTTATTCCAAAAGTTATGCTATTTTCCATGTTTTGTGTCACCTGGTAAGACACTTTGTATAAGCACTCCAGGGTTTCTACCACTAGGGGGATGGAAGCTAAAACCCTTGGAACAGAACTGTTTTCAGGAGCTGCCACTCTGTAGTTTAAGAGTGTTCAGTTTTGCTATGTGATGCAGCCTTACTTTGTGGAAGACAGACACAACTACTGACAAGAGCAGAAAATGGTGGTTGTCAATTCCATACTGGGTTTCCTGAATGTGCTCCCTGAGGGAAAACACATCCTCTGACCCAATCTCAGCGCGTACAAACTGACTGATCATGGACACACTGACGGCTTGCCTTGATGAAGACTGGCGAATACACCGCTCAGCTGATCTGACCACCTTCACTGTACCCTCAGAAGAAATCATTAGCCCTCCTTTGTTTTTTAGTGTAAGCAAGTGGTCCCTCTGATCAAATGATGCAGGTACAGCATCTGTCACCAAGCTAGCACGGCACACATCACAGGACAGCCCTGGCGAACGACAAAACTTGCTATGTACACAAGGGCATTTTCCACAAGGCCACCAAAGCGAGTTGGTAGGTAGCTATGGTCACACAGAATCGCAGAGATGTTAACAAAAGGGGATGGAAGGTCTTCTGTTTCTTCTGCTGCTACAGCAGAGGACATCTCTACAGCAGACAGGGACACGGTCTCATCCAGTGCTGCCACGTTGCCTGACGTGCTTGGAGAGACACCGCACTGGACCATGAGACGGCAGAAAGTGGCCTGGAACTGACCTGCAGCTGGGTTGTTATTCCAGCCCCCTACAAAACAAGTGCGCCCACACACACAAACACGCAAGCACGTGCACGCAAACACACACACACTTATAGTCTCTCTTTTCGGACAAAAAAAGACAATTTATAAACTTCCGAGATCCCTACCTGATGCTCTGATTGCATTGAAGAGAAGCTCCAAGGGATCCTGGCTAAAACGATATGTGCAGACGTATCCCTGAGATTGTAGCAGTTCAGGAATCAGCAACATTAGGGTGTCAATACTCATGATGAACCCCACAACAGACAGGTACCTTCAAAAGAAAATGTTTTGTCAATATGATCATGGCAAAGCAAGATAACCTAAGAGAGAACCAAGTAATTTTGTTCATTGGAAGTTGTAAATTGATTTTTCCACAAATATCCATGAGATGTGACAATACAGGGTTAGCTCCTCAGGGTCTCCTTGCTCTCCTCTGGAACATACACACACACACACACACACACTTTAAGACCCCTTACCTCATCACATCAGATATTCGTTTCTACCATTAAAGGATTCACATGGTAATTCAATATAACACTTTCCAGATATCTTTAGGCAACAACAAAACAAATGTGTTTAACTTTTTCAGAATTCATCCATAAAAAATCTTTAAAAATGTTTTTATAGGTCTGAATCTGCCACTCAAAAAGTTCACTCACTCAAAACTTGGCGTGATTCATAACAACTGATTGACAGTTCTCTGAGCAAATGACCAACTGGAATCATTATGATTGACAGACGTGTGCCCCGTTACCATAGCTACCACCGCTCCGAGCTAGACAACACAAGAGCTAGATCGTGCAACAGCCAGATAAATAGCCATTTTTCTAGCTGCTAACTGTAAATGACCATTGGTTTGCCATTTGTGCTGCCTTGGATATAGGGGGGGTCAACAGCGTTTTTGAATACGGTGGAGTTTTGTTTATTTCATCTGCTATTCGTGTGTCCTTTTTTTGTTAGATTTCGTCTTAGCGGATGTGGGGGTTCCACTGGAGCCATGGGTTTTTGGTTTTGGCGCTCTACTGCTGAGAGCAAGGGAGGAAGAGTAACGCGGATAAGATGGAGATATTGTCAGGAGATTGTCAGAGTTTATAAAAGTCTTGAGTTTATTTCAAATTTATTAGAGTTTGATGGAGATCACGTTGTTGGAGACTACCGTGAGGCGGACTACCAATTGTCCTTTCTGAAGAGAACACAAACGAGCTAACAGCCCTTGGTCAGCGGAACGAGGTAGCGTCATTGTGATATCCTAACTAGGCTTTAGCCATGTTTTATTGTAGCTAGTTAGCGATACCGTATTACTGGCTAATTGTGAATGTTTTTCTGTTCATTTACTTGCTTCCCCTTCGTTTGAATAATAACTTTGCTATATTTGTTGATTTATGGATGATATGTGAAGCTGTACATTTTACATACTTTGTATTGTACTTTTGATACCCTTTGTATTGTATGTCTAGTTTTCACGATGCTTCGACACAACGAGGAAGACGAATAAATGGTGTAGCATCAGTAGACTCCGTTCTTCATTCATCGTTCAACCAAGGGCAGTTACAGTGAAAACTCGACGCTAGCTACGCCTGAGAAGCCCACACCTTCAAGCAAGAATGGAAGAGAACAACAGGTCACAGTAGGCCGAACCATCTGTATGTCACAGATGCACCGAGAGACTGTAAACAGTTACCTCCAAGAAACTACAGAAGTGCATGATAAACCATCTTGAAATATTTACATATACATATTTAAATCAGACATCATTTAAGGGTCAAAGAGACTTTCCATTCAATTTAATTGTGAAATAAGTACAGATTTATACTACAATTACCTATGTTGAGTTGAATGTATTGTGTTATTGGTCAACTTTAGACTACTTAAGAGTGAAATTGTCTAGTCATTTAGCCCCCACCACCGGTCATATTTCTAAATAATTTCTCCTTTGTACTGAAATCCTTAACAGTGTCTAAATAGTTCTATAAATGTCAAGGTGTGAGTAGTATAAATCTCATCATAGACCTAAAGTCACTACTCACAGAGGTTTACCACAGGCGTATGACAACTAAATCTGCAGTCTAATAGTGAAACCAGATATACAAATCATAAAAATAAAAATGTCACTCCAGGAAAGGGAAGTGAGCAGCGAACTAAAGGAGAGCGAAGTCTTAGAGGCTCAAGACAAACCAGAACCCCGCCAAAGACCTCTAACAGAAAAAGGCCAAGAGATGCACGACCAGAATGCCAAAAAACATGAGAACGCCTTTAATAAGGCGTATGCGTCCTGGAAGCAGACAGCGAAAGATAGTAGGTCAACATTGAAGGCCCTCTGCTCTCCAGACGACCTTGATAAAATCCAAAGTGAAATCAAAACAAGATGTGATGTAGTACGCTGTCAGTACGAGCCCATTACACGTAACCGTACCACAACTCCAGATATTGCGAATAAGATGGACTCCTGCAATACGCTGACTGACGAGATACTTCACCTTGTGAGCAAGCGATTAGAAACGATTAATGAGAACTATAATGAACAACTAGAGAAAGACAGTGAGGATAGCGCTAAACAAAGCTGAATATGGTTCCGTCTTCGGCTACACAAAAACTAAAACTGCAGTCTCTGAGACATCAGGTAAATCTAATAACTACTCAAGTGCAGTCTCCAATAGCTCCAGTGACGATTAGACGCAGAAGCAGAACTTGCAGCCAAGCGAGAACAAGCAAGGGTGATGAAAGATATCCAGGCTCAGCAAGCACTACTCACAAGAATGGAAAGTGATTTGAAACTTCAAGAAGCCACATTGCTGGCGAATAATCGAATAAAGCTGGAAGAGGAGAAAACAAAGCTAGTGCAGTTACAAGCAGATAAGGAAGTTCAGGTAGCAGCAGCTCGAGTTAGAGCATACGAGAGTTTCGGAAGTGATAATGAGGATGATGTACATCACGAAATAGGTGCTGCTTACCAAGAGACTAAACCTGCAGCTCAACTAAACCCAAAGGCTACATCGTTCCAACCTCGACCAGCCTCCCTGGGAATAATAGCATCTGAGGAAACTTCCAGCTTTGCCCTGGCAATAGCGAACTCACTAAGTGTAAATCGACTACCAGTGCCTGGACCGACAGTGTTTAGTGGTGACCCAATCAAATACATAGACTGGAAGATGTCTTTCATGGCTCTTATTGATCAGAAACCCATCTCAGCTAGTGAGAAAATGTTCTACTTGAAAACTTACCTTGCTGGAGGAGCACTCAAGGCTGTAGAAGGATTCTTCTACCGAAGTTCAGAAGATGCGTACAATGGCGCCTGGAAGGTCCTCCAAGAGAGGTATGGGAACCCCTTTATAGTACAGAAAGCTTTCCGAGACAAACTAGCCAATTGGCCCAGAATTGGCGCATCTGACCCACTAGCACTCAGAGAATTTGCAGACTTTCTGCAGGGATGTGCAGAAGCAATACCCCACGTCAGAGGGCTGTCTATCCTAAATGATTGCGAAGAGAACCACAAACTGCTTAAGAAGTTACCGGAATGGATTGTGCGGAAGTGGAGCCGGATCGTGGTTAATCAACTTGACAACTCAGGAGAATACCCAGACCTAAATATGCGCTAATTTGCATAATTTCGGGACATCAATTTTTTTAACTGGTTCAAGCCAGATTCAAAATTCTTGTTTCATTTTGTTCACATATCCCTATTCAAACTTTGTCCAAGGGGGATTTTTGATATCTCTTTTCTTCACTTCAGAAATCAGAAAATACTGTCAACAGTCATAAAAAGACTTCGCCATGTTTTAGGGATAAACTGTTATACAAATCAGGCTATGAATGAAATAAAAAAAAATCCCCCTTGGCCAAACCCTTCAGAATATGGATTGGAACAAAACTGGAAAGTTAGGTGTATGTAGGTGCTACTCAAGTGGTGGTTTTGATGTCCCTAAGATGAGGAATAACTCATTTTGAGAAAACGGGCTTTGAAAATTTGTATTGTAAAAAAACATACATTTGCATTGTAAACCAATATTTACAAAAACAGTATCCAATCACATCATTAGTAACATTACACAACATCTGAAAACACATAGAAACTGAAAACTGAATAACACAGCATGTTGTGGATTCAGAATAGTCCAGGAGTAGACATTTTGTATAGAGAAGCAAGACCTGTTTAGTTGGAAGCCCACTCACCACGTCAAGGTACAGCCCACGAGTGGGATGTTAGTAAGACGAGACTAGAGACGAGACAATGTTAGTAGGGAAGAGAACATTCCCTTTTAGAAAGCTTGTATTATTTTGTTGAACAGATCATGGACAAAGATAGACACATTTGACGAGGACATGCATGAGAAAACAGATTATCTAGCTTTTTGTGTTTTTTTAAGCGTTTTACATGGAGAAAACATGAATGAATGAATATGAAGAGTAAGCTGATTCATAAATACACAGGACAAGATGTGGTAAACAATGCAGGGTAAACACCAATAGAAGCTAAATATAGATTGCCAAACAAAGAAGTGATATAACCATCATCAAAAGCAACACCATAGGAGACATCAAGCTACGCCGTCATAGGTCTACAGAGTCACTCCTCAGATGGCACCACACTAGCTATCCACAAAACTATTCTAGGCAGCTAGTTTGTAGAACCCACTCAGCTGGAGTTCACAAAACTGTTCTAAGCAGCTGGTCTGTAGAACCCACTCAGCTGCAGTCCCCAAAACTGTCCTAAAACCACAATATGTTCCTGGTGCGCATGGGGTTGTCATCAGTGAAGCAGACTACCCCATATTGCCGCCTTCATGTTGTCCACTGAACGCTGGTTATTGAGAATTATTGTAATAATTCTCAATTGTAATAATTTTGTAACATTTTGCATTTATTGGCAGTCAGCTTACCTACCTCTGGGTCCACATCTGCATATGCCTGGCTTATCTGCTCTCTGCTTCTGTGCAAGGACTCCAGACCTCTCTCTATTTCAGCAACTGAAATTAAAACAGTTTATTTGGTCAGTTTATGGATGCATGTAGAAATGCCACAGGTAGAGAGAGGGAGACTACTGTGCATATGTATAGGCTTCTGATATTGGCTAGAGAGAGAGAGAGAGAGAGAGAGAGGGAACACGTTTCAATAGCCTACCTGTCACCCTCTTGTCATGTTTCTGATACGTTTTCAGATGAAGCCCTGGGATCCAACACTTTACTAATCTTTTGGAGAGCTGCATACCCCAACCCTAACTTGTGCGCTAAGAGGACCATCCTCACATTGACATCAAATGCAACATCATTCCTAGTTGTATCATGAAGCCAGTCGATGTGTAGACACTTTTGCGATAGCCATTTCTCACAAAGACTGCACTCTAAGAGCAAAGTACTACAGAACCCACTATTCTGAGGATCTATGTTAATTTTAAGACCAGTCCCTGCACAATTAGGACAAATCAACCCAGTTATCAGCTCATTCAAACGCGCCGCATCTCTCTGCTGCTCACTGGACATGCTAACGCTAGCCTCATCTCCCTGCTGCTCACTGGACATGCTAGCACCGGCTAATGACAACTTGCGCGAATAGGCACTTTATATCTCATAAATGTAAACCTTTCCATTTAGTTTCTCTTGTTTTCTGTTCAACCTTGCGGGCAAACACTGTTGTCGTTGTTGCTTATTACGTTTAGAACGCTTTACAGACGGCATTGTTTGGATTAGATATAAGGAAGCGGAAACGTGTCACATGACGCGCTGAACCAATCACGTTCTCAGAAATCAACAACAGCCAATGAGATTTCACGGTTAGCATCAAACCCGCCTTTGTATTTCCACGATTGGTTGCTGATACAAATGAAACTATCAGGTTTGGTTGCGATAACATTGTGCTAGAGAGAGAGACCAATCCAATGATACCCGGCATGACCCGGTCCAGACGAAAGAAACGCTGCGAGACGTTGTGAAAAGATGCTAACTTTTGGTGATTTTAGGAAGAATCTACAGACGCAAACAGACTAAATGAAGTAAAATAAACATCTAAATGCGTATTTTTTATGTTTTATTTCCACTAGTATGAAAGAAGACATGTTATGGAAGCAAACTAGCACAAAATCTCAAATTTGACCAGGGCGTTGAAAAACGATGTTTTCACCTACAGTGTCTCCCCTTAAATGTGGAAGCCCAATCAGTGAAACTAAAACTTGGCACCATGACCGCCATTGATACAGTCCTACCAAGTAAGAGAATCTACGGGCTACGAGTTCGCGGACTCCATTCTGGTAAACAGCTTCAAGTAAACCAGGCCTACACCCGCAGCTTCATCCCAGTGGATAAGTCGTACATCCCAACAAAGAAAACCGCAGAGAGGTGGCCTCACCTCCGACATCTAGCAGATAAGCTACCATCACCTCAAGACTGTGAGGTAGGACTGTTAATTGGATGTAACTGTCCATCGGCACTAGCCCCATTAGAAGCCGTCATAGGTGGTGAGAACGAACCTTTCGCACAGCGGACTGACCTCGGTTGGAGCATTATAGGCTCATCTTATCCACATCTAGACAGACAGGGAAGTCAAAGCTTTGTACACCGAATCGCAGTGAAAGAAATGCCAACCCCTCCAGTCTCTGATGTTCTGAAGGCTTTGGAGTCAGACTTCATTGAAAGAGGTTGTGAGGAGAAGTATGTATCCCAGGAGGATGTCCAGTTCATTCAGTTCCTCAGTGACAACATCAGGTACAAGGATGGCCACCTTGAAATGCCCCTCCCTTTCAAAAGCAGCAATCCCCCCTCACTGCCAAATAACAAAAGGCTGGCTACCATTCGCCTCCAGTCACTGAAGAAGAAGCTGAAAGCTGATGAACAGTACTATGAACACTACAAAACCTTCATGGAAGAAATGATCTACCGGGGTGAGGCAGAGTTGATATCCGCGCCGACCGAGAGAGAGACTGCCTGGTATCTACCTCATCACGGGGTCTATCATTCCAAAAAGCCTGGCAAGCTAAGAGTTGTCTTTGACTGCTCAGCTAAGTTCTGCGGTGTCTCTCTGAATGAGACTCTACTCACTGGTCCCGACTTGATCAACCCTTTAGTAGGGGTCCTCTGCCGCTTCAGGAGGGAGAACATGGCCATCATCGGTGGAAAGAATGTTCTACCAATTCCGCGTCGCGCCTGAATCCCGAAACTATCTAAGATTCTTATGGTGGGAGGACGGAGACATGGAGAAGGTACCACAAAATTACAGAATGACGGTCCATATCTTTGGAGCCTCCTCATCCCCGGGGTGTGCCAACTTCGGACTGAAGTATTTGGCACGACAGCATGAAAGTGACTATCCATTGGCGTCAGCCTTCATTGAGAAAAACTTCTATGTCGACGATGGGTTGACCAGTATCCCATCAGTTGAGGAAGCCAAAGAACTAATCACTAGCGCACAGGAACTGTGCAAACGAGGAGGGCTACGTGTTCACAAATTCAACTCAAACCAGAAGGCAGTCCTCGACTGTGTGAGCCCCTCTGGAAGAGCGTCGTCCCTGGAACCCCTCGAACTCAAACAGGACGTGACCCATACAGAGCGGGCACTCGGCATTCAATGGTCAATATAAAAGGACACATTATCTTCAACATCGGGACAAAAGACCAGCCTCCTACCCGCCGAAGTATCCTGTCTGTTGTCGCCTCTCTATATGACCCACTTGGGTTCGTAGCACCTTTCGTCGTAAGTGGAAAGTGTATCCTACAAGAGCTATGCCGCAGGAGTACTGGGTGGGATGATCCATTGCCAGAGGACCTAGAACCACGGTGGGAGGAGTGGATATCTGGACTCCAGTCGCTAAAGGAAGTTGCGATCCCCAGATGCTACCACCCTCAGAACTTCGGAAACATCATCAAGGTTGAACTACATCACTTCTCCGATGCTAGTAGCAAGGGATATGGAGCATGTTTATACCTTAGATACAAAAATGACAGAGGTGAAGTTCACACGAGTCTGGTGATGGCCAAAGCCAAGGTAGCACCAACAAAGGTCATGAGCATCCCAAGGTTGGAGCTCTCAGCAGCTGTAGTGGCAACGAGATTAAGTGTTTTGTTAAAGCGTGAGCTCGAAATGAAAATCGATGAAGAATTTTTCTGGACGGATTTCCAAGTGGTACTGGGATACATCAACAATGATGCACGCAGATTTCACGTCTTTGTCGCAAACCGGGTTCAGCTGATAAGAGATAACACGAACCTCTGCCAATGGCATCACGTGGATACGGCAGAAAATCCCGCAGACCATGCCTCTCGAGGCCTTCAAGCAAGACAAATCTCTTCCTCGAATTGGGTTCAAGGGCCAGCCTTTCTCTGGGAGCAAGAAGTACACACAGAGCCCAACTCCACGACGGAGCTACTCATAGGCGATCCTGAGGTTAAGACTGTTCTAGTATGTGCGACCAGGCTCAGCAAATGCGCAGACATTCTTGACCGGCTAGGTCAGTTTTCCTCTTGGATCAAGCTCCTCAATGTGATCGCAAGAATCAGAAGACTGGGATCTAAAGGAAAATACTGTAGTGAAGTTGTAACCGCCACAGAACGAGAGAAAGCTGCTGAAACAATAATCAAGCTCGTCCAACAGAAGGCCTTCCTCCAAGAGATTAAGATCCTTCAGAGAGGAGAGAACCTTCCAAGTTCTAACCCTCTCTTCTCCCTTGACCATATCTTACACAAGGAACTCCTTTGTGTTGGCGGAAGGCTGAAGAAGTCATCACTCAGTCAGGAGCTAAAACACCCAGTAATCCTTCCAAAGAATAGCCATATCACTAAGCTGGTTCTGGCCTACAGTCATGCCAAGATTTGTCACCAGGGTCGAGGCCAAATGCAGATGGAGCTCAGAGCAAATGGGTTCTGGGTCATCGGTGGGAGCAAACTAGTGGCCAACTTGATACACAATTGCATACAATGCAGGAAACTTTGACGTCCCACAGAAGAACTGCAGATGGCCGAACTCCCCGAAGAGCGTGTGGAAGCTTCAGGGCCCTTTACCCACAGCGGCATGGACTGTTTTGGACCTTTCCTAATCAGGAAGGCTCGTAAGGAATATAAAAGGTATGGCCTGGTCTTCACTTGTTTTGCTTCTCGAGCTGTCCATATCGAAATGCTTAAGGATCTATCTACAGATGCTTTTATTATTGCATTGAGATGCTTCATCAGCCTCAGAGGAGCTGTCCGTGAACTTCATTGTGACTGTGGTTCAAACTTCATAGGAGCCAGAAATGAGCTCAGAGAGGCGCTCAAACAGTGTGACACTAAGCTATTGGAAGCATTTCTAGCTGACAAACAGTGTGACTTTGTCTTTAACGCCCCCTCAGCTAGCCACGCCGGCGGTGTCTGGGAACGCCAGATCCGGAGCATCAGGAACGTATTGAACGCCACTCTTGCACAGTGTCCAGGGAGACTTGATGACGCTTCACTAAGAACACTATTCTATGAGGCCATGGCCATCGTTAACAGCCGCCCCCTGACGATAGATGGAATCAATGACCCAAAAGCTCTAGAGCCGTTGACGCCTAATCATCTCATCATGATGAAGTCAAAGGTTGCCTTGCCACCCCCCGGGGAGTTTGTGAAGGAGGACATGTATGCAACCAAGAGGTGGCGCAGGGTTCAGTACTTGATAGAGCAGTTCTGGGGACGCTGGAGGAAAGAGTACCTCCTGAACATCTCCACCAGACAGAAATGGCATGTACCTCGACGTAACCTCAAGACGAATGACATAGTCATCATCAAAGATGAAAACCTCCCAGAAGTCAGTGGCTTCTAGGAAAGGTGGTTGAAGCCACTCAGGAGAGTGATGGTCTGGTCCGAAGAGTCAAGATTCTAACAGGGAAACGCAGTCAAGATAATCCATCCAAATGTTCTATCATCGAGAGACCAGTACAGCAACTAGTACTCTTTCTTGAGAGCGACTAGAACTGACCCTACATATGACTCTCTGCCGACAGTTAAACAGACATATATTAGTCTAGAAATCCTGTTTGCATCACTCATTCTCTGTGTTGTTCTTCCTAGCAGGATTTGGTGGGAGTGTAAATGACCATTGGTTTGCCATTTGTGCTGCCTTGGATATAGGGGGGGGTCAACAGCGTTTTGAATACGGTGGAGTTTTGTTTATTTCATCTGCTATTCGTGTGTCCTTGTTTTGTTAGATTTCGTCTTAGCGGATGTGGGGGTTCCACTGGAGCCATGGGTTTTTGGTTTTGGCGCTCTACTGCTGAGAGCAAGGGAGGAAGAGTAACGCGGATAAGACAGAGAAATTGTCAGGAGATTGTCAGAGTTTATCAAAGTCTTGAGTTTATTTCAAATTTATTAGAGTTTGATGGAGATCACATTGTTGGAGACTACCGTGAGGCGGACTACCGATTTTTGAAGAGAACACAAACGAGCTAACAGCCCTTGGTCAGCGGAACGAGGTAGCGTCATTGTGATATCCTAACTAGGCTTTAGCTATGTTTTGTTGTAGCTCGTTAGCGATACCGTATTACTGGCTAATTGTGAATGTTTTTCTGTTCATTTACTTGCTTCCCCTTCGTTTGAATAATAACTTAGCTATATTTGTTCATTTATGAATGATATTTGAAGCTGTACATTTGACATACTTTGTATTGTACTTTTGATACCCTTTGTATTGTATGTCTAGTTTTCTTTTGATCAGGGCTTAAAAACGAAATTATTTTTCAATCGGTTTGCTCCGAGCAGAACCAGAATATTTAACGTTTCCGTTCTCGTGTTCCGCCACCAACATAGTGTTCCTGAACCGGTTAAGAACGAAAAATAACGTTCCGTTCACCGTTCCGGGGGTGTTAGCCTATTAAGACTCTATAGGCCTACAGTATTTCTTGTACAAATATTTTCTTGTACTGTTGCTGCAAGCTATTTTATTCTGCGCCTGTAGGCCTATTGTTTGTCTTTATTTCGTTTTGTAATGTTTTATGTTATTTATAAATAATTAGTCACCTCATTCATTCATCTGCACAATCCCTATTGTTTAGGCTATGCTGCGTTCCTTTTGTATGGGGTCTTTAATATTATAGTAATTTAACTTATGCTATTCAATGATCAGGGTTGCATGGCACACAAGTGTGCTCATATTAATTAATGTAGCCTAATCATTTGGTTTGTGAAAGTCAAGACGTGACAGAAATCTGTGCAACAATAATGACTATGACTAGATTCCAAGAGGCGCGCTCGCTTTCACAGCCTAATTGCTGAGTTGAACTCTGAAGGAGGCAGACCATTAAATTCGCAAAACATAGGTTTATGCATACTAGTATACATCCAAGCAACTGTACTCCGTGTTTTAAATAGCCAAACCATACTTGGAGCGAGATGCGCAACGAGTAAAAATTGGCTTCCGCTGATTGTTGGTTATAAAGATAGAGGAACTTTATTGCAGACACGCAGGTCCATATAAAACATTATATTTGCACAGTAGGCAGGTCCATATAAAACATATTTGCACAGTAGACTATTATTTCTTTCACTTTATTATTTGCATCATTCTTTGTGGACCAATGTTGGAATAAATTTGCCTTCGAACGTTATTGCCCTCTGACATCCGCGGTCTTTATGTGAAATCTAGTTTTAGCCTACTGAAACATTACAGGCTATAGGCTAGCCTACTCTTCTTCAATTAAACAAAATAAATCACATTGATATCTTTGCTAAGTAATAAGCTGTAAGGACAGGCTGAACTACTGTTTTGCACTGGAAAACAAAGGAGAGTGTGTGACAGCCCTGCGCAACGCGTGCAAATTGGCTGCCGCTGAGTGGTTGGGAAACATCAAGAATAGTCATGCATCTTAGCTTGCAGAGTTTGAGAAACATCCTCAATTTTTCTAAATAGCACTTGTTGTAGAAACTTGGGAATCCTGTTTTTAGACTAGTCATGTAATCGGTTACAAAACCACTGTCTAGTCATCAGTGAAAATAGCCGCTGCGCACATCCCTAGTCGGAACTAGGCTATGCATGTTGTGTGTTGTTGTAATATCTAAATCTCTTCATTTCGCTAAGCAAGCATTTAAGATCCTGACTGTGAAATAACAGATTTAGGGGTCTAGGCTACATTACAAAAACAGGACAAGATGTAGGCTACAAATTTAATTAATTTAATTTAGCCTATTCAGCCATAAAAGGCTCAGCTTTCTTCTTTTTTACAATTATTTTTAAGTTATATAGGCCTACTACAAAGAACGAAAAAATAACGTTATTAACCGGTTTTAAAGATTTCAAATTAACGTTTCTGTTCTGGAACAATTAAAGACCATTTCGTTTTCGTTCCTGTTTCTGTTCCTCGTAAAATACCGTTCGTTTTCGGTTTTCGTTTCTGTTCCTTGAACCGGTTCGGAGCCTTGCTTTTGATACCCTTTGTATTGTATGTCTAGTTTTCACGATGCTTCGACGAGGAAGACGAATAAATGGTGTAGCATCAGTAGAGACTCCGTTCTTCATTCATCGTTCAACCAAGGGCAGTTACACTAACCAGGGGCATTTACAAAGTCTTTAATATTATATTAACCCCCAAACATTATAAAGATACACGCTACCTAACAGGCCGTATCCTCGAATTTGCATTAGGCCAATTTGGGAAAAGTACGGTAAAGGTATAACGACGACACGTCTCCCCCACGACACAGAGGGAAAAGCACCCTGCAGCCGGCAACGCAAGCTTGGAGGCTTGGGCTATTAGACTAACGTTATAGCTTTCAGCCAGCTACGAACAGTACCTATTTAGTCAAATAATTGCAATTGTGGGTCTTGCCAGAAGACAGATCATTTGCGCTGTGAAACCGACATAACATCCGCATTGTTCACCAGTCTAACGTTATTTATCTTAGAAGGTGTCCAACAAAGCCAGTTGAACACTGGAACGTTACTGTTCTGGGTTCAACATCTGTCAGTTGAGGTGATATAAGGAATCGAGCGGAATACCACTGCAATAACTGATTATTAGTCAGATCAATTAAATCATTATAGCTCATTTCACATACAAAGGCAACACAATACATTTTGAAAGGGGCTGGGGGATTTAGAAAGGGGCTGGGGATGTAGCCTACATATAGGCTAGCCTACTGATCCTACTAATATGTGGCAGACTGCATGCATAGCGCAGCGATTCAACATAATCGATGAGTTTGGAGACAGAGGGCCGTGCTCCAAGACTCCGTGAGCGCAGCGGTCAAGGGGTATAGCCTACTCCGGAGTCTGGAGACAAACAGGTCATGCAGTCAATAGATCTCGTTTTGAATGTTATTGTAATGCCCTCTGGTTATAATAGAATATCGCTACTGGAGCTGTTTAATCCCAAAATGCGCAATGCTTCCTGAAGTTGGGTCGGATCGAGGTCCTGGGATGATCAACATTATGTGGAGCAGATGCCACAGTGATGATTAGGTTTACACAACTTTCAGAATGTTTTGCAGAATTACAATTATTTGGAGTTGTAAATTAGGAAAGGAACATAATAACTTGACTTAATATCTTCACCTCCACCCACCCTGAAATGTAGTCATAATTTTAGCACAATAGCCTCTATATGCGCATCACAACGCTGCAATACAAGACCTTAGGACAAACGATTCAGTACACAGCAGGTGTGTTTGATCAAGTTCAAATGTGAGAATAAATAAATGACAAAAACCCGCACGGGTACTGTAGGACTACGTCTTTATTTTCCGAGGTAATTGTTGCGCATACAACATGACATTAAATTAAGACATAGGCTACTTTCTCATAAAACAGGGTGGTGTTGTAACATATATATAATATCATTAGGTGACATTGGCTGCAACCTGCCCTCCAGGACCTGCACACCTCCAGAGCCCTGAAGCGCGGGACGTGGACCTCCCGAGTCCCAGTATTGGAAATGTAGTGATCGGGCTACAAGAAAAGGGGGCAAATTATATAAGCGATTAGTAATAGCATCGTTATTTTGCATATGCAAAACAGCATAAATTACAACAATAGCTATTTATCAGTATGTCTACATTATATCGAATTAATTTTGAGAGAGATAATCGGGAGATTCTTGTGGAGACAAACTGACTTATATCCAACTTTGACTTCGTAACGTTGCCTATTGTATTGGCCTATACAAAAAGCACGCTCACAACAGTTATGGTAGGCTATCGCTTCGGAAACCATACAGCACAGTTTGCACCTGGTGCAAGTAGATTTTATGCCAGAGAAGAGTACAGTATGGTGCGCTGTGTTTCTGCCATTGCACAAGAGGGCTAACGTTAGCATGCTAGGATTATTAACACAGCTAGCTGACATTCCAAACATTAGGCTAGCTAACGTCAACATGCTGGATAAATACAGATAGCTAGCTGGATCAGACAGCTTTTTAAAAACTGTTGCCAATTACAGCTAACGTTATGGTTCGTTTATCTAACATTAGCTAGGTTGGCTACTCAGACACGGAGATCATGGTAAAAACTTCCCAAATTGTATGACAATAACATGTTTTTTGAATGATATTTCAAGGTGCCCACCCACATCCATTGTATGACCAAAACGGCGGTAGAGCAATTATCAGACTTTCTCAAAAGTGCTATTTTTGTGAACGTTTTGATCTGAACCATTGTATATGATCATAAGTAACCTTAAAACAGGACTAAACATGCATTTTCCCTTTACTACTCCTTTAATCTCATCACCCCTCAATTCCACTGCCACCACTGTGTGTGTGTGTGTGTGTGTGTGTGTGTGTGTGTGTGTTTGTGTGTGTTTGTGTGTGTGTGTGTGTGTGTCATGGACACATTCAACACTAGCATGTTTCTATGTGTGCATGTGTATGCGTGAGTTTGTCTAAAAAGAGTGGCAGTGTGTGTGTGTGGGTGAGAGAGAGAGGGAGAGAGAGAGAGAGATTGGAATATGACCAGGGCCATGATGCTGTTTGGGGCAGGGCAAGTACAAATTGGCAGAGATTAGATTCATTGTCTTGCATATGCAGAGGACAGTCCGCTGACAGTAACTCTTCAGCCTTCCTTGAGGTTTGTGTTGTCCTGGTTGCCACTGGCTGAAGTGAAAGAAAAAAATAACTTGCAGTATCTCACAGTGCAATACATCATTGATTCCTAAACATTCAGAAAGAACAACCATAAAAATCCTATTAAATCCTAATAATCTAGGCTAGCTAGTGATACACTTCTCTCTGGAGATGTGTCAGGAAACTGAAGACAGAAGGTACAGCTCCATCTCTAATCCTGACAGTCTGACCTATCTTGTCAAAATCCTCTGTCTTAAAGGATTAACATGGTAATTCAATATAACACTTTCCAGATATATTTAGGCAACAACAAAACAAATGTGTTTAACTATTTCAGAATTCATCCATAAAAATTATTTTAAAATATGTTTTTATAGGTCTGAATCTGCCACTCAAAAAGTTCACTCACTCAAAACTGGGCGTGATTCATTACAACTGATTGACAGTTCTCTGAGCAAATGACCAACTGGAATCATTATGATTGACAGACGTGTGCCCCGTTACCATAGCTACCACCGCTCCGAGCTAGACAACACGAGCTAGATCGCACAACAGCCAGATCAATAGCCATTTTTCTAGCTGCTAACCAGGGGCATTTACAAAGTCCTTAATATTATATTAAAAGTATAACGACGACACGTCTCCCCCACGACACAGAGGAAAAAGCACCCTGCAGCCGGCCACGCAAGCCTTGGGCTATTAGACTAACGTGATAGCTTTCAGCCAGCTACGAACAGTACCTATTTAGTCAAATAATTGCAATTGTGGGTCTTGCCAGAAGACAGATCATTTGCGCTGTGAAACCGACATAACATCCGCATTGTTCACCAGTCTAACGTTATTTATCTTAGTAGGTGTCCAACAAAGCCAGTTGAACACTGAAACGTTACTGTTCTGGGTTCAACATCTGTCAGTTGTGGTGATATAAAGGAATCGAGCGGAATACCACTGCAATAACTGATTATTGGTCAGATCAATTAAATCATTATAGCTCATTTCACATACAAAGGCAACACAATACATTTTGCAGAAAGGGGCTGGGGATGTAGCCTACATATAGGCTAGCCTACTGATCCTACTAATATGTGGCAGACTGCATGCGTAGCGCAGCGATTCAACATAATCGATGAGTTAGAGGGCCGTGCACCACGACTCCGTGAGCGCAGCGGTCAAGGGGTATAGCCTACTCGGGAGTCTGGAGACTAACAGGTCATGCAGTCAATAGATCTCGTTTTGAATGTTATTGTAATGCCCTCTGGTTATAATAGAATATCGCTACTGGAGCTGTTTAATCCCAAAATGCGCAATGCTTCCTGAAGTTGGGTCGGATCGAGGTGCTGGGATGATCAACATTATGTGGAGCAGATGCCACAGTGATGATAAGCCTTACACAACTTTCAGAATGTTTTGCAGAATTACAATTATTTGGAGTTGTAAATTATGAAAGGAACATAACTTGACTTAATATCTTCACCTCCAACCACCCTGAAATGTAGTCATAATTTTAGCACAGTAGCCTCTATATGCGCATCACAACGCTGCAATACAAGACCTTAGGACAAACGATTCAGTACACAGCAGGTGTGTTTGATCAAGTTAAGATCTCAATGTGAGAATAAATAAATGACAAAAACCCGCACGGGTAGGACTACGTCTTTATTTTCCGAGGTAATTGTTGCGCATACAACATGACATTAAATTAAGACATAGGCTACTTTCTCATAAAACAGGGCGGTGTTGTAACATTTATAATATCATTAGGTGACATTGGCTGCAACCTGTCCTCCAGGACCTGCACACCCCCAGAGTAGAGGTCTTCTCGGGTCTAAAATGTGGACCCGAAACCGAGATGGACCCGAGACATTTGTTCCGAGATCCGACTAAATCTGATCATTTTTTAAAATATGTATACCGGACCCGATTTTGTCCGAGAGCAGGAGTAGGACAGAGACCCGAGACCCGAGTCGGATCGGGTATTTTACAGATCCGACAGGCAGTAGTAGCAAGTAGCAGTAGCATTAATCACTTAGGCTGTCACGGCTGTTGGCTTGCATGCTGTTGCATCACAGTTTGATGGAATTGCGATTTCCTCTCAATCTTGACAGGATCAATCGCTGTTTTGTCAGGCTGTGATGTGGCAGCATGGAAATGAAACGGCCGTAAATAAATAAGGCTACACAAAGCTGCCACTAGGTTTGACCTCTTTATATTCATTTTCTTTCCGCTTATTTTTCACAAGGTAGGCTAGGCTACTGGTGGCTGCCGTGTCTCCGCTCGCGTCGCGCCCGCGGTCTCACTGAATTCGCGTCATGCGTTTCTCTCGGGTATTACGCATAATGACACAGACCCGAGACCCGAGGTAATAGAATCGGATCCACCCGAACCCAATTGACCATAATAAAAGCGTGGAAATGTGGACCCGGACCCGTACGGGTCTCGGGTCCAGTTCGGGTCCTCTCGGATTTACCCGACCCGTGAAGACCTCTACCCCAGAGCCCTGAAGCGCGGGACCTGGACCTCCCGAGTCCCAACCTGCCCTCCAGGACCTGCACACCCCCAGAGCCCTGAAGCGCGGGACCTGGACCTCCCGAGTCCCAGTATTGGAAATGTAGTGATCTGGCTACAAGAAAAGGGGGCAAATTATAAAAGCGATTAGTAATAGCATCGTTATTTTTATGTTTATTTTTTGCATATGCAAAACAGCATAAATTACAACAATAGGCTATTTATCAGTAAGTCTACATTATATCGAATTAAGTTTGAGCGAGAGATAATCGGGAGATTCTTGTGGAGACAAACTGACTTATATCCAACTTTGACTTGGATAACTATTGGCCTATACAACAAAGCAAGCTCACAACAGTTATGGTAGGCTATCGCTTCGGAAACCTTACAGCACAGTTTGCACCTGGTGCAAGTAGATTTTATGCCAGGGAAGAGTACAGTATGGTGCGCTGTGTTTCTGCCATTGCACTGGAGGGCTAACGTTACCAAAAGCAAATGCATTGAGAGCTAACGTTAGCATGCTAGGATAATTAACACAGCTAGCTGACATTCCAAACATTAGGCTAGCTAACGTCAACATGCTGGATAAAGACAAATAGCTAGCTGGATCAGACAGCTTTTTAAAAACCGTTGCCAATTACAGCTAACGTTATGGTTCGTTTATCTAACATTAGCTAGGTTGGCTACTCAGACACGGAGATCATGGTGAAAACTTCCCAATATGTATGACAACCACAAATACAATTAGGTCTATAAAACGTACAAATTATATAAAATTAAGAGACTGCAACTATTCAATTATTCTCAAGATGAGAAAGGGTTCAGAGCTGCCTTACCATGTTGGATAGATGGTGAAGGCGCAAAGACAGCAGGTGCGGGAGGCAGACAGATTTCTGTTGGAGGCGGTGCAGGGGAGTGGAGGCGGGATTTTCAAACTTTAGGGTGACGTCAACAAAGGGAAAAACGTCACAAATTCGGAGTATTTTTACCCCGAGTCAAATTGGACTGAAAATGTTACGCTTCCAGTTTCTCAAAAACGACAAAACTGATATATTTAATGTTTTTATTGTGTTTCTTCAATGTCCTATTGTGCAAATAGCACGTTCAAACTCAAAAAAAGTGAAAATTACCATGTTAATCCTTTAAAGTGCTCACTGCAGAGCTACTTCCCACTGCCTCCTCAACTCTTTCTCCTTGGGAAACCTTCAAAAGTGTAGGAAAGGTTAGCTATTATTAGCTAGCTAACTACAGTCAGATTCATGTCAGTCGCTCTGCCTAAATGAATAGCTTGTCATAAAATTAAAGTTGGTGAAAAAGGCCAATATACAGTAGGTGAAAATCTTGATAATGACCCATTTATTTATATAATATCTTATAAAGTATAGCTAGCTAGCTTTCATAGCGCTAGCATGAGCTAGCTAGCGGCAGCTAACATTAGTTAGCCATCGGTAGCTACGTTAGACTAATCTAGTCTGACTTCGGTTGCCAGCTAGTAAGCTCTCAAAATAATGTTATGATGGCTTAATACAACTGAAAACAATTGTTCAGCCTTACCTGTGAAAGGTACTTCCCCAGGATCTAGTTTGGACTGTGCGCACGTGTGTACATCCCAAAGCTGCACACAAGTGTCCAAACAACTCCCTCACCAATATGGCGGCGACGCTCCCGTACAATCCAACGACCAATGAGGCGTCTACTACGTATATATGTCTATGGTTGTGTGCACACAAAATCCCCAGAGAACGCGGAAAAAGTTGAGACGTTCCCAGCAAGTATGGACGGACCTGGACGAATCCGGACGAGCCCTATTGGGGCCAACTGAATTCATATCATGACTAGTCATATCTGGACCAGAATATCACCCTATTTCAATAACAATGGAAACCGCTTATATATCACGGTTACAGTGATCAACCGCTTATATTATCAAAAAGCTTGGGCCAGAATCATTAGCCAGTAGTACAAATGCTGTTTAAATTATTCACTTATAATAATCAAGTAATCTGCTTACAGTGTTCATTTTGGGTCTTTTCATACATGACAAAATGGCAAATATGGAAAAACAAAACTAGAAAGTACATTTCCTGGAGAAAATGGGGGCTAGCTGCTGCAGCTGTATGTAACAGCTACTGCTAGTACAACTCCGGACCGGCCAATTTCCATGCATCCACCAATGAAGACTGTGTGTCTCTAGCCCACTCAGGGGTTGAGTTGTGGGGCCCGTGGCGTGGATAGTGGCGTGGTGGTGAGACTCCACCCCCTCAGGTCAGAGCCAGTCGGGGACAGTGTACCCCTCTCCCGGCCACCTACTTGACTCCACCATGAAGACCTGCGGTCTCCTTGCACCCACTGGTGAAGACTGTGTGTCTCTAGCTCAATCAGGGGCTGAGTTGTGGGGTCTGTGGCGTGGTGGCGAGACTCCGCCCGCTTGGTTCAGAGCCAGGCGTGAACAGTGTAGGCCGCACCGGGCTATCCACCTGCCTTCACCAGTGAAGACCATGTGTCTCCAGCCCACTCAAGGGCTGAGTTGTGGTGTCCGTAGCATGTTCAGTGGCGTGGTGGCGAGACTCCGCTCCCTTGGGTCAGAGCCGGTCGTGGACAGTGTAGGCCATGCCAGGCTACCCACCTGCCTTCACCAGTGAAGACCGTGTGTCTCTAGCCACCTCAGAGGCTGTGTTGTGAGGTCCGTGGCGTGGATAGTGGCGTGATGGCGAGACTCCGCCCCCTCCGGTCAGAGCAGGTCGGCGGCAGTGCACTGACATCCGGGCAATCTCCATGCACCCAACAGTGAAGACTGTGTGTCTGTAGCTCACTCAGGGTCTGAGATGTGGGGACAGTGGCGTGGATAGTGGCGTGGTGGCGAGACTCCGCCACCTCAGGTCAGAGGTTGTGGGGGGCAGGTCAGTGATTGCCAGGCCATCCCCATGCACCCCTCATTGGAGAACATGTGTCTATAGCTCACCCCGGGCCGAGCAGTAGCTGTGGAGGTGTTGTATGGAAGTTGAGGTTAGAAGCAGTAGCAGTGAAGAGCAGTAGGTGTTTGTTATAAGTACTGCTAGTACTACACTCAAAACTAGATTAGACCACTCATCATAACTCATAGTTTTATTGAGTTCAGTAGCTGAAAGAGGAGAAAATATATTAATATGAGTTTGCAGCCTTGTAAAAGAGTGTCATTCTGAATATTTCTTTGAATATAAGGAAAGAAAGAAAGAAGGAAAGAGAAAGAAAGAAAGACGGAATGAATGAATATGAATGCTACCACAGTAGTCATAAAAGGGTGCCTGTACAGAGAGCCTGCACGTGTCCCCAAATTCAAATCCCAACTGACACTGTGAGCATCCTCTCATTCACTTTAATGGAAAGGCATGTTGGCTTCAGACAGCTCTCTCTCAAAAAGTATAAAGGTCACAGCCTAGATATTGACACCGTAGTAATCCTGAGAAAATGCTGAACATTTTAGGCTATGATATGTCCGTGTAGCTTAAAAACTGTAGGCATGGCGACGAGTTAGAAAAAGGGTAAAAATGCAAAATTAGCAGCTCAAAAGGTAGTGTGGGCCCATACGTTTCAATGGAGAGCGCAGTTGCCGAACAAATCGTCATACAGTGAAAACTATAAGTCACACGGCTTAGATACTTACATTGTACGAATCAGCACAGTTATGGGAACATTTCGATATATAATATGTGTATGAGCTGTTAAAACTGTAGGCATAGCGACAAGTTAGAAAAAGACTAAAAATGCAAAATTAGCAGCTCAAAAGCTAGAGTGCGTTGCCATACATTTCAATGAGGAGCGCAGTTGCCGAACAAATCGTCATACAGCGAAAACTGTCACACTGCTTAGATACTTACATTGTACGAATCAGCACAGTTGTGTGAACATTTTGATGTATAATATGTGTAAGCTTTCAAAACTGTAGGAGTGCCAGCAGTTTACAAAATGTGTGAATATTTTCAAAGCATCTGCTGCCACCACTCTAAAAACATAGTTTCTGAACATTCCAAAAGCAGTTTCAAGCAGTTTCAATGGGACAAAAAATAGTTTTAAAAGTTACATTTCTTAAAAACTATAACAAATATCAAAAATCTGAATGGATCCTTTCAAGAGCTGAACGTCATGAACATTTTAAAGTTTGAATGAAGTTTCTAGCACAAAGTATGAAGAAGTAGTTAAGGAGACAAAAAACGGGGAGAATAATAATAAGAAAGAAAGAAAGAAATAGTGGGAATATCACAAGTTGGGCTAGCTTCTGCAAGCTAGCCCACCTAATAAGAAAGAAAGAAAGAAATAGTGGGAATATCAGAAGTTGGGCTAGCTTCTGCAAGCTAGCCCACCTCAAAACTATGATACGGACGAATCCGGACTCAAGTTATATCAGACTAGTCAGATCTGGACCAGAATATCACCGCTTATTTGGATCAAAAAGCTTGGGACGGAATCATCAGGCCTATAATGCTGTTTAAATAATTCGCTTATTTCAGTGTTTTTTGTCTTGCGTCAATTTAACGCAGAGCCAGGTTCTCGTCGGTCATGTGGATTGAGAATTCCTGCACTTAACGGCAGATATGGAGGACCAAACCTGTCAAAATTTAAAATAAATACATAAATAAATAAATGACTCAAGAAATTACCAATAAATAAATGAATGTATAAATATGCACAAAAATGAATAATTAAATGCATGCAGTAATGTGTAAATAAATACATTAAATTTGATAGAAATGTATAAAATTATATATTTATTGTTTGATTCATTATTTCTTGCATTTATTTCCATATTCATTTATTTATTCATTTATTTATTTATGTATTTATTTCCACATTCTTTTCCACATTTATTTCCACATTTATTTATTCTTTGTTTGCTCACTCCTTATATGCTAATTAGGGGGCTGTCCATCATGGTGATCCCTTACTCCCATTGGTTAATCAGTATCAGAGTGCATAGATCGACTGTGTATGCCTGCCTGTGATGCCTGCCGTGGATCGGTTGCATAGCAACTACAACACAACTTGAAGCTGCCGACAAGTTTGCCAATCTTCCGAACTGATGGTAACGTTAAGGTGACGTTATACATTATAACGCTATAACATCAATTATTTAAAATAGCCTGCATTATCATCAGAAAACAATTTAACAGGTGTCTGGGTGTTTTAGCTAGCACTACCTAGCTACCTTTGTTAACGTTTGCTTACGCTAGCCAGCTAGCGTTAGCTAGCTAGATAGCTAACGTTAGCTAGCTAGCTAGATACGTTTTTAGGTAAGTTATGTATAGCTTGCCATTTTGGCTTTAATGGTTAATATTAGACGACAGTGGCTTGCTAGTTACTGAGCATGGCCGAAATAGCTAGCCTGAACTACAGACATTCGGTCATGATACATTTGATCCCACTGTATCACATTGCATCAGTGTGTCCTCTGTGTTTGTGTATGCAGTAGAATTACATTTGTGTATTGAGGAAAAACTCGTAACCATATCATCAACAACCCCAGTCCTGCTGACACTCTTATATTAACATGCACACACATGTAGCCTACAATCTAAGGTGTCTCCTTGTACTGCAGCCTGGACAGTCTCTTCCTTAGAATGCTGTCTCATTGATGATAAACACACTAAATGTCTACAGGCTCCTGCCTCCTCTAGATCACACATAAACAGACAGTACACATGCACAGAGGATGTCCAACATGCACCCTGACTCTCTCACTCTCTTCCTTTCCAGAGTCCCCATAACAAGTGTGTCAGACACCCAGATATGCCGGGCCAAGTTCTGCAACAGAGAGTGCTATGCCTTCGTAGTGTACTCCTTGTATGTATAACAGTATAGCACTGTCACAGGTTATACAGTAATAGGTTTACCGTATGTATGCTGTACTTGTATTGGATGTTTTTGACATGAATATAGGTCCTTCAGCATCCATGTTGAATGTGTAATACAAATATTACGTTTTAATGCAACTATGAGACAATAAACAATAAATATTTATTGCTGATCACTGTCCTATCCTTTGTCCTTTTTTGCTATATTGGGGGATATTCATGGAATGTTCCCAAAACATGACAAACCTTCTAGATGAAGGTAACCAAACATGTACTGCTAGACCAAAAAATAATTCCCTAAGATCTGGGGGTGATATTTTGGCTGTTCGGTACCTCAAAACAACGTCTGCTACATAGGCAGTATTGGTTAGACATGTAGAGAGGTGACTCCTTAGATACCAAGTTTTACAGTCACAGAGATTTTGGTCATCCAGTAGCCTAATATCCAGGAGCCTAATATTCAGTTCTCTCCCTGCTTTGCTGGTGTCATACACCTTACACAGACAGGTTATTGTGAATTTACCCTGGCCAGGGCCCCGTAGGCCTACTACGAAGCTCGTTCAACATATCCAGGATAACTTTTCGCTAGTTCGCTCGAGTAAACCGGACAACCGCAATCACAGATGAACGGTACTACGACTGTGGCTATCAACTCGTTAAGTCGACACAGCTGGTCCAATATAGCTATGGCGCGTTCACGGTAAAAGGGGCGGTATTTGCTCGAAATTACCATTCGCATACCTTAGTATGGGTATTCGGACATGGCCATGGACAAGGCAAACAAAATACACATAACCCAGTTCCGTCCATTGTATTTTACACAACAGGAGCAATAATATAGAAATATGAACTATAGGCGCAACACAGTCGCTACTGCCAAAGGCAGGAAGGAAAGCTGAAAAAATACTGCCTACGTTTTAGGCTAGATCATTGGGCTATGCCTATTCTTATGGCATGAAAAGCAATTGTAGCCTATATCAATATATCTTACAGCTTCAACCCCTAGACTGGCAGGGGACGCTTAAATAAAGCAAATGTAGGCTATAGTTTTTCATAGTTTCAGGTTGGAGTAGACAATGTGAAGTCTCTATACAAGAGGAGAGATAGAACAGGCTATTAAAATGTAAAAAGTGAAGCTCGAGGTGGAGAAGTAAGCCTACGGGGAAAAAGGAGCCTATTTCATCGTCATATCGTATAACATCATTGATTGTCAGGCATTGGTGCTATCACAATTCAACTAGAAAATTGCATTTCCTGCAGAAAATGCGTGTGAATGCTGAGCAGCTGAATGTAATAGCAAAAGCATTGCTGAAAATGCATGAATGTGAAAAATCTGAAATGTCAAATGCATCACACCTGAACAGCTGAAAAGTCTGGAAGCAGAAAAAACTTGAAGCTCAGCTGAAATATAAAACTGGCAGAATTGGAATCTGAACTGCATTGCCTAAAGAAGCTAAAAACTTAAATACATTGCTACAAAAGCTGGAAGATGAACTGTAATACTGTCAAAACTGGAACATGGAATAAATTATGGAATGTATTGCTAAAAAAGCTTGTAAGCTGGAAAACCTGGAAGCTTAGCTGAAATGTCAAACTGGCAGAATTGGAACTGCATTACCTAAAGAAGCTAAGAACTTAAATACTTTTAAACTGTTCAACCTGAGTAGTTTAAGCCTTTAACTGAGCCTTTAGCTTGACCGATGAGCAATAGGGTAATACTGTCAAAGCTGAAAGATGGAATAAATAATGAGATGTATAGCTTAAAAGCTTGGAAGCCTGTCGGGGACAGTACAGTGATCTCTGGGCAATCTGTATGCACCAGATGGTGAAGACCGTGTGTCTCTAGCCCACATGGGCTGAGTTCTGTGGTCCATGGCGTGGATAGTGGCGTGGTGGAAAGACTCCTCCCACTTGGTCACCATTGGTCCGGGGCAGTGCATTGACCTCCGGGCAATCTCCTTGGTGAAGACTGTGTGTCTCTAGCTCACTCAGGGGCTGAGTTGTGGGGTCTGTGGTGTAGATAGTGGCGTGGTGGCGAGACTCCGCCTCCTCGGGTCACAACCTGTCGGGGACAGTACAGTCACCTCTTGGCAATCTCCATGCACCCACCCGTGAAGACCATGTGTCTCTAACCCACTCACGGTCTGAGTTGTGGTGTCCGTGGCGTGTTCAGTGGCATGGTGTCAAGACTCCGCCCCCTTGGGTCAGAGCCGGTCGTGGACAGTGTAGGCCATGCCAGGCTACCCACCTGCCTTCAGCAGTGGAGACCATGTGTCTCTAGCCACCTCAGAGGCTGTGCAGTGAGGTCTGTGGTGTGGATAGTGGCATGATTGCGAGACTCCGCCCCCTCCAGTCAGAGCAGGTCGGGGGTAGTGCACTGACATCCGGGCAACTTCCATGCACCCACCAGTGAAGACCGTGTAAACCAATACAAAATAACAAAAGAAAACAAGACGGTATAGGCGATTGACTTTTAATACAAAATGCAAAATATATAGCCTACATGAAAGGGATGGGATGTGCTGAGAGCAGATTCAATTGTACAGTTTAGTTAAATGCATGAGTAGGCTAGGCTACTTATGGATCTTGATATGCCCTATCTATATTATGTAGGACCATATGATATATTGTAGGCCTAGTTATGGATATTCACATGTTTATTTACAAAATGTAGATGTGTCCATTCTGACGACATAAGGTGCTGTTGTGCTGAGTCTGAGTATAGCGACTGAGTTTAGTGTTTATTTATTAATCCACTGCCATTTGCAGTGTTTGTGTAGTGCTTTTACCCAGCTGGCATTTCAACGTTGATTCACGGGTGATTCAACACCATGTGACTATGTGAATCAATGTTGGATTAGGTTTTGATTTTGAAAGGTGAATTAATGTTTATATCGCGACGTTGTTCCAACATCTTACTCTTCAACATGGGTGAATTAAGGTCTTACAATCACTGCTGAATATGTGTTGAATTTGAAAGGTGAATCAACTTTGAAATCCCAACTTTGTTTCAACGGCTTACTTTTCAACATGGGTAAATTAAGGTCTTTGAGTCAACTTTGCATCACTGTTGAAACTGCAACTTTGTTTCAACTTCTTACTTTTCAATCATGTAGCCACAGAGAACAAAGGCGTGAACTTTTTATAATTTTATTTTACATTAGAATCAAGATGCAAATGTAGGCCTACAACAGCAGTGAATGGGGTTGCAACACTGACAACTGTGCAAATAGCAACAACATCAATCCAACAATAATGTGAAAAATAAGTGTTTGTGGCACTGGCATGCACACACACAAACACATTTTGTGACATACTTCTATACAGCAATGCTACAGAAAAAGGCATTCACAGTCAATCTGCCGGCTGGTAACAGCTTTTAGCTTTCTGAACAGAAAACCTCTGCAGCACAATACGACCCAGGATGTAGCCTATGTTAAAACGCAAAAGCAAAACCAACTTAGTTAGCAAGCTAAACAATATATTAACCTTACAATCTACAAGTAGCGGCAAAAGTTGGACAACAAGGGAATGTATATACTAGCTACGTCCAGCTAGTGCGAGACAAACATTACACATCGCCAGTAATGATGGACGACATCAATGAATCACAAACACGTTATGGAATGTGGCGGCAGCCATTTAGTGAAAAGACACGCAACCAAAACAGACAGGCCGGAATAGGAACCCACGGTTACCTAGGTAACTCACAACAACATTCCTGGCGCCACCCTCTTTTCTCAAACTAAAGACACCCCCCTCCCGTCACACGAGAAATGACTAATGACCAAAAGCAGGACAACACCCACATAAGCAAAAGGACAGGGCAACAGAAAACAACACCACCAGTAAAAGAACAACTGGCCTTATGAAAGTTGCCTTATGAAATGCCACGGCAACAGCCGGCGACGCCCTGAGCGCCGAGGTGTACCACCCGGTTCCAGGGAAGGCACATGCACATCGACGGGCACAGCCCCGGTCCCCGAGGGAGACACAGTCGCATCCCCCACGTCATCAGCACAAGGCAGGCCAGGTGCCGGCGGGGGCTCAGCAATGGCCGGTGGAATGTCAGGGCTGTGCAGCACAGAGTCGTCCATGTCCTCAACAGACGCAAGGCAGTCAGTGAGGGGCTCTGGGGCCGTAGAGGGACCTTCCACCTTATAGCAGTCACCCAACCTGGGCCTGTAGGAGGTGCGCCGAAGCTGAGATCCAGTGAACTTCCGGATATTGCACCATGACCCATCGACGCTAGTGACCAGGTATCTGTCACAGGCTCTAGACTTATTCCGGTCACCATACAGGTACACAAGTTCGCCAGACCGGATGGTGGGGGGCACGGCCACGCGACCAGAGGGCACCTTCGACACCTCGCTGTATGGATGGTTAGCGGTGCGCTGGTCATGCTGTCTCAAAATGAGATCCTGGTCCTCCACAGGCAATTGCTTATGGGAAAACTGATCACGCTGAAACAGCATTTCACTGGCAGACAGGCCACGTGACCTCACGCGGAAGTTCAGACGGAGAGCAACAGGGGGGTAACAGCTCTACAGTTCGGCTCAAGATGAAGAATCTCACCCTGAAGCTCTTGAACAGCCCTCTCAGCCACTGGGTTCTTATTGACATTCTTGGCCCTGCCCACCTCGATGGCCAACCTGTGCCCAGCGAGCGACTCATCCCCCGCCAACGCAGCGAACCCAGGGGCAGGGTCAGTCCTGATCACAGCAAAAGGGCCATCAAGGGGATACAAGCCCAGGCACAGACGGATCAAGGCATCTCGGAGTGTCTCCCGGCGTTCATCCTCGATGAGAGACGACAGCGTATACAATGTGACACACTCCCGGACAACCAGAATGAACTGGCAGTCCTGTCTGAACACGTCGGCCGCAAACGTGGACCTGACAACCTCGGGCGGGTCACCCGTAGACTGGTCACACAAGAATGCAGGGGCCCTCCTCAAAGCCGCACATTGATGGCAGGCATCCGAGGCACATTGGATAGCGGAGTCCATATCCAATGCGTAGAAATAGCGTTGCACAACACTCTTCAACTGGGTGCCAGTGGGGTGAACAAGTTTGATATGGAGAGAGGTAAGCAGACGCGTTCTTAAATCCTATTCTTAGATAAGAACAAACCCGAGATAAGAAACCATTCAGGAATGCCAGAATTATCCCGGGAACTTCGTAAGTGGAGTTAAGAAGAAAATTCTTCTTAACCTCTTCTTAACTGCGTTCAGGAATGAGGTCCAATGAGGCCAACAGACCAGACTGTTCTTCCTCAGGAGACTCAGGTCCTTTGATGGGTGTAGCAGCTTCTGCTGATGTTCTACCAGTCTGCTAACCCTAACCATGCTGGGGAGGCTAGGGAGGCAGCACCAGGTCTGGGGAGACAAACAAACTGAACAAACTGATGAGGAAGACCAGCTCAGTTGTGGGGCAACAACTGGACAGCCAGGAGGCTGCGGTGGAGAGGAGGATGAGGGAGAAACTGAAGTCCATCCTGGACAACCCCTCCCATCCCCTCTATGATGAGCTGTGGCAGATGGGAACCACCTTGAGGCATGGGCTCATCCCTCCCAAATGCAAAACAGAGTAGTTCAGGCGTTCCTTCGTGCCAGAGGCCATCAGATTCTATAACAGTGCCTGCACCCCCCCCCCTTACATACATACAATCTGTATAAATATAATATATACTCATTCATATATATAATACATATACATAGTGTATATATTCTATACCTTAATACATAGGCTATTGCATGTACAGTATATATTTTGTACTCTTCTATGTATATTCTTTACTCTGATCGGCACTGTACATTCTCGCTGCTGTAACAGCCAAATTTCATTTCAAGTTCATCTTATCTTATATCAACAGCGATCTTGATTAATGGAAAATTAGACCCAAATCTTATCTGGGCAAACTACTTGTACTTGTATAACGTTAATTGTACCGCCTTTATTACGGTCACAGTCACAGTCATCCATGATTGGATGGAATAAGTAGATGAAGATAGACTGCTAGACTATAGTATATAACTGTTATAATAGTAAATTGCCAGATTGGGAACCTTAATGTGTAGTTGAGGAACTCTTTTAAAATATGAATTCCCTGAAGCCTAGTTTCTATAAAAGTATATATATTGCTCAAATATGCTTTAATTAAATAAATACAATAAAGGAAAATTCTGAAAAATGTCACTTACGACTCTTTTGTGCCAAGCCCTCATATGGGAAAATAAACTTTCTATTCTTCTATTCTACTTCTTTAATGAAAGCATCAGACTTTCAAAGTCTTTTTCACACTTAGGACTATGTTTTCAATTTTATTTGCAACCGAGGAAAGACATTTATATTCGTGTTTTTGTATGGAAAGTGCTGCTCCGGTAATTAAAATAGATAAACAGCCTTCGAGATCTCCTATAGTGTTCAGTGCATTGTAGCTAGTTACATTCATTGTTAGCACTAGGTAGCAAGTTTGGACAAGTCACCGAGGCATTTGTCTATAATCTATACTTAATTGACGCATGTCCTCCTCTTCTAGCGACCGACTGCCTGTGGTGCTACAAAGACTAGCACGTTTAAAATAAGCTAGACTAACGTTACTTAGGTTGAATACTGTAGCTAGCACTAGCTAGCACAGGTAAGCTCTATTAGGTAACGTTAGCTAGCTAGCTAGCATGACGATAACTCAGGCTTACAGCTGCTGCTGCAATGGATTACATTGATGGCTTCATCCTCTACAGCTGTCAAAGGTTTGACACACAGCTAATGATGGCCTACTAGCTAACTAATCTGTCTCACTGTCGTCTTCTATCCAGACAGCCGGTGAACTGCCACCTTAGTTGCTAGCTAGCTAACTTGGCTAACAAGCTATATCAATATTGTTGTCTTTCAGTGGGGTGGCAGGAGGGGGACACCTGCCTGGCTCCTGGCCCCAGAGACGGCACCGTTCGCGAGGGAACCATCCTGAAACTCTCCTCCTCCACGTCTCATGCAGCTACCGCCACGACTCTGGTCAGATTCACTGACCACTGTGAGGAAGACGGCGACTACGAGGAGGAGAAAGTCGAGACCTTTCCTGTCCCTAAACTCCAGAGGCTAACAGACACTTCTGATATGAGAGGATGTTCTGCCAAGGAAAAGCCTCTCTTCCACACCAGCAGTCTGAATCCCCCTGGTCCCTCTGAGCCCTTGGCTCTGTCACAGACCGGAGATAGAGTCCCCTACACCATCAACAGGTACCTGAGGGACTACCAGAGAGAGGGCATCAGGTTCCTCTACCACAACTATAACCAGCGCAGAGGCTGTATCCTGGGGGACGATATGGGCCTGGGGAAGACCGTCCAGGTAAATCAAATCAAATCAAACTTTATTAGGTAGAAGCTGAGTTAGACTGTAGCCCTTCTCAGTCCTGTTGTCACATTACGCTCGCTCATGCCAGACAACAGTCCTTTCCAGCTCCATTCACTTCGCCGTGAAATTAAATCGGTGTCGGCCTATTTAGGAGAGGCGCTCATATTTGGAACTGTCAGATAAACATGAAACTTCACTTACCTAAGCAAAAGGGTCAATTTAAAGAAATGCTGGGTTTTGAAGCCTCAACGCTACCATTAAATAACTTATTTAGACGCGTTCTGTCCGAGTGAAATTATTTTTACGAGGTTGTCTTCTTCTGTGGTGGTGGCGGTGCTTTGAAGCTTCAAAGCACCGCCACCACCACAGAAGAAGACTACCGCGGAAAAATAATGACTGTAGTAATAATGGAAAAATACTGTAGCTACACAAACAAGAATTGTGAACACTGAATTGTGTTTGGGGGTCATTAAGAGGAGGCACAACTGATGTCCTCTTCGTGTTTGTGTGTGTGTGTGTGTGTGTGTTTATTAAAAGGTAATTGGTTTCTTGGCTGCGGTGCTGCATAAAACAGGGACGTGGGAGGACATAGAGAACAACAGGCCCCAGTTTGTTCTGACACAGGCCTGCTCAGAACACTACAGACCTAATAAGGTAGGCAGCTGGTAGATGAAGCCTTAACACCTTGAATAGAAACCAATGCTACTGTTTTTAAAGTTTTCATCAATATAAAACATAATACTGTCTGTTTCTATGTAACCAAGAACTGTACAGTCATTAAAAAGAAATGCATTTGCTGTGAAGATCGGAAGCTACATACATACACCCTATGGCCTAACCCTTCCGCAAATGAACATTCATGTCCCTTTGTCCTCTGTGGCGGCGGTCCTGCCCAGGCCTTCCTGATTGTGGCCCCCTTGTCAGTGCTCTATAACTGGAAGGATGAGCTGGACACCTGGGGCCACTTCCAGGTAAGGATGCAATCAATTAATCGAAAATCGATTAATGGATCATTAAGGATTTACTCGATAATGTGATTTTACTCGATATATGATTGTGTACCGTAAATCCTCTAATAGTGGTCGGGGCCTTTATTTACTGAGCTGCAGAGAGCCCCAGGCCTTTATTGGAGGTAGACCTATATTAGAGGCAGGCCTTTATTTCTTAAAGTTAAACTCTCATGGACATAATCCCTTAATTTAAGAACTTTTATTGCAAAAACGTTGCACAAACCAAAAAATATGCCCTGTGTCATCCAACAAAACAAATCAAAGAGGCCTACCAGTATGTAAACAGAAAGTGAAAGTTTAGTAGTGGCTACGTTAACGCACACTCTGAGGCGACAACGCCACAAAAACTGTAAATGTATATGGGCGTAGGTTTGGTTTCGACATTGGTAGGGACTATATAACAGTGTAGCCTGCATACACAATTTTTGCTGGGGACGAGAGGTTAAACCTCTTAAATATTAATATATTTATGAAATTGAATAATACAAATACAATGGACCTCATTCCTGAACGCAGTTAGAAGAAGTTAAGAAGAAATTTCTTAACTCTACTTACGAAGTTCCCGGGACAATTCTGGCATTCCTGAATGGTTTCTTATCTCGGATTTGTTGTTATCTAAGAACAGGATTTAAGAACGCGGAAATGCAGTCGTAGGTAGGCCAGATTGGAGTGCGCCCGTTCGCAAGGGCTGAATTTATGAGAAATCCGAGGTGATTGCGTTCACATCAATTCTACAGACATCCTATAGGCTTGAATAATAATCATAATCATAAATACGAGGATATATATATTTCCAATTGCGTTTCACATTCATGATTCTACAAGGCATCGCGGTGTCCTGAAATAAATAAAAGCACTAGGCTACACAAACTGCAAATGGCAGTGAATTAATAAATAAGCACTAAACTCAGTCGCTATACTCAGACTCAGCACAACAGCACCTTATATTCCATAGTCGTCAGAATGGACACATCTACATTCTGTAAATACTGAAAACATGTGAATATCCATAACTAAAATATATCACATGGTCCTACATAATATAGATATAGTAAGTAAGTAAGTAAGTAAGCTTTATTTATATAGCGCTCTTCACAGCACGGATGCACAGAGTGCTTTACAGTAATAAATTAAAATGGCAATACAACACAAGACAAGATTAAAACGACACAGAACAGATAAAACAACAACATTGCGAGCAGCAAGGCGTTATAGATGGCCGAAGGCCTGCCTGAACATGTGTGTCTTAAGAAGTTTTTTGAACATGAGTTCAGTGGATGGCTCTCTCAGGGCCTGGGGAAGAGCGTTCCAGAGTCTTGGCGCCACCGCCTCAAATGCTCTGTCACCCTGAGTTTTTAGTCTGGTCCGGGGCACCGCCAGGAGACCCTGGTCGGATGACCTCAGAGACCGACTCAGAGAGTGAGGGTGTAAAAGTTCTGAGATGTAGGCCGGGGTCCGTCCGTGGAGAGCTCGGTGGGTAAACACCAGGACTTTGAACTCGATCCGGAGGTGAACTGGGAGCCAGTGCAGGGAGGCCAGGATAGGGGTGATGTGGCATGTCTTCTTTGACCTGGTGAGTAGTCTTGCAGCAGCGTTTTGGACTAGCTGAAGTTGTCCCACAGAGGATTTGTGGAGGCAGGTAAACAGTGAATTACAGTAGTCAAGTCGTGATGAAATAAATGCATGGACAGACATTTCTAATTCAGCATGTGATACAATGGACCGGAGTTTGGCAATATTTCTGAGGTGGAAAAAACAGGAACGCGTTAGGGATTTGACATGTTTGTCCAAGTGCATAGCCTGATCAAAGAAGACACCCAGGTTTCTAACAGAGGGCCTCACATTTCCCTTGAGGGACCCCATGTGGTTTACCACTGTAGCGGCAGTCTTATCATTTGCAACGATCAGCACTTCAGTCTTGGAGGCGTTCAATTGCAGGAAATTATCCGCCATCCATTGGTCAATGGCCGACAGACAGTCATGAAGGATGCTGAGTCCCTCGACTTTACCGGGTTTAAAAGAGAACTGGAGTTGGATGTCGTCAGCATATAGATGATATTTGACACCCTTGAATGTGCTGATGAGAAGACCGAGGGGGAGCATATATAGGGCAAACAGAGTTGGTCCCAGCACGGATCCCTGTGGCACACCACACGACAAGGGATGGGGGTCCGATTTAAAGGGACCAACAGCCACAGAGAAACTTCTCTCTCTGAGGTAGGAGGCAAACCAACTAAGAGCACTCCCTGTGATGCCCACCCACTCCCTGAGCCTATCCAGCAGGATGCCGTGGTCCACCGTATCGAACGCTGCGCTGAGGTCTAGCAGGACCAGGACGGAGCATTCGCCGGCGTCAGACGACATCATGATGTCATTGGAGACCCTGAGGAGGGCAGTTTCCGTGGAATGTTGCTTGCGGAACCCGGATTGAAATTTGTCTGAGATGTTATGGTTGGTTAGATAGGTGGTGAGTTGGTTTGCCACCACTTTCTCCAGCACCTTCGAGACAAAGGACAGCTTAGAGATGGGCCTGTAGTTGCTTGGCAGGGAGGGGTCCAGATTGGGCTTCTTGAGCAGCGGCTGAACAACCGCCTGCTTAAAAAGGGCTGGAACCGTACCTGAGGCTAGGGACCTATTTATGATGGTGAGAAGACTGGGGCCCACAGAGGTCATAACTTCCTTCAGCATCGACGTTGGTAAAATGTCTAGGGGGCTTGAGGAAGGTTTCATGGAGCACACCAAGACTGTGAGGTCCTTTAGGGAGATACCAGAAAAGCTGCTCAGAGCTGAATCCCTGACTTGACAGAGAGGGATGGAGGAGGGGGAGGAGGGAGGGGCGATGTTAGCCCTTACATCAGCAACTTTGTTTATAAAAAACTGGAGAAAAAGATTGCAGTCTTCATTAGAAAGGATAGGTGCAGATGGGAGAGGGGGGCTAACAATACTATTTATAGTACTAAACAACACTCTAGGGTTGTGCTTGGTGGAGGATATAAGTTTGGCAAAATATGCAGCTCTAGTAGTCTTAACCAGTTCGTTAAAATCGACTAAAAGCTCTTTGAGATAGAGACGATGCACTTGGAGGTTGGTAGCTTTCCACAGCCTCTCTGTTTTGCGGCATTTGCGGCGGGGATCACGAATCTCATCATTCAGCCACGGGGATGAGTTGACAGGGCAAACTTTGCGAGTCACAATGGGTGCTACGTCATCTAAAACAGCCGTGCAGCGCGAGTTAAAAACATGGAGCAGGCGGTCTACGTCATCGTCAGGCGACGTTAAAATATTACAGTCAAAGCTGGCAGTGAAATTATCTACAGCTAAGCTGTTCACAATGCGTGAGCTTTTCATGCGCTTCTCCGGCACAAAATCGTTGTCAAAAGACAGACTAAACAGTATACATTTGTGGTCAGTCACTAGCATCTCTTCAGCGCAAACGTCACTGACTTTAAGACCTAACGTAAACACAAGGTCCAAAGTATTGCCCTTGATGTGTGTAGGACCAGTAACATGTTGGCTAAAGTGAAACGACTCAGTAACATTGAGGAAGTTCACAGCAAATGTATCCGAGCTATTATTTATATGAACGTTGAAATCGCCGATCATAAGGATTCTGTCCAGGCGAATGATGGAGGCTAGGAAGTCACCGAATTCTGCTAAGAATGAACTATTTCTGCCTGGGGGGCGATATATTAAAACACAGTAGAAGGGATTCAGGCGTCCGATTTTATTCGTAAGAACTTCAAAGGATGAGTAAGATCCAGAGCTCACCGTCCGTGAGGAAAAACAGTCCCTGTAGACCATAGCCAGTCCTCCTCCTCGGCCTGAAGATCTGGGGGCGCAGGAAAAAGCGCAGCTGGGGGGGCAGAGTTCAATTAGCGGGGCAAATTCATCGGCTTTTTGCCAGGTTTCCGAAATCAGCAGACAGTCCAGTTCTTTAGATGTAAAGAGGTCATTCAGGTAGAACGATTTATTCGCTATGGATCGAGCATTTAGTAGTCCGAAGGAAATGGCGTCGGAGCCGGCTCTACCGAACGTTGAGGCTCGAGGCAGCGGCCGCAGGCACCCAGGCCAGTTCCTGGCTTGCCTACACGCAGGCACTGAAGCCACACTCGTGTGTTGTTGGAGGCGAGTTTCTGGATCGTTGGCGCAGGACCGTGGACACGCAGGCACCCAAGCCACACTCGTGTGTGGTCGCCGATGGATCACAAGGTCGAAGGCCGGTGGACGCGAGGAAAACGCCGGCAGGATGGGTCGGAGGCAGGATAGCCTTAGGCCGGGGCCTACGGCTGCGGAGATGTAATGGCGCAGGGACAGCGGGCTGCCCCGAGCTAGCATACGAAGCTTCATCGCAGCTCCAGCTCGTCTACCCCGTCTCCTGGCACGTCTCAACCGGGGGCAGCACCAGGACGGAGCCCAGATTGTCCCGGGGACCTCGGAACGCAAAGTCCGGTGGGAGCTCCATTGTTCAGAGTGGTGAGACAATGAACTCGCCACCGAGGCACGGATGGCCAGCAAGGTATGTTGATCGTAAATAATCAACGGTGTTGCACTGCTCACAGACAGCGATAGACATACAAACAGGACGAACAGAACGAGCAACCAGCTTGGATGACAGGCAGCCGACATAGGCGCGGCCATCTTGCTGAACACACGCAGTACCCCCTTCTTAGGGCCTATCAAGATCCCTACTCATGCATTTAACTAACTGTAGGCTACAATTCAATCTGCTCTCAGCACATCCCATCCCTTTCATGTAGGCTATATATTTTGCATATTGTATTAAAAGTCCATATATACCGTCTTGTTTTCTTTTGTTATTAGGGCCCGAGCACTGGCGGTGCGAGGCCCTATTGTATTTCGAAGGATTATTCTTCTTCTTCCAAAACAAATGCCTTTTTGGCGGCCTAAACATCGATGAAAACGGATGAAACTTTGCAGATACGTCAGTCCCGGTGAAAAATTTGATAATTCATGGGTGACAGAAATGGGTGTGGCAAAACGGCTCAAGAGCGCCCCCTGGAAAGTTTAAAATGGCGAGCCCCACCTTTCAGTTTGATGTAGGAGAACGAAATTCGGAGGGCATATGTATTTCATCGAGACACACTGAAATGTCTCTTGGAGCTATACCCAACATGCAACAGGAAGTCCGCCATTTTGCTCTTAATGTGCCATTTTCCCTTGTTTTTACCATTTCCATGCCTCGTACTTTAACGAACTCCTCCTACAGATTTCATCCGATCAACTTCATATTCGGTCAGCTTCATCTTAAGACCTTTGTGATCAAAAGTTATCAAAAAAATTGAGTTTTCACCAAACACCCTTGCCGTGGCGCCCCGCCAAAGTTTGACATTTCGCCATAAAACACGAAGTCTTCATAACTCCTCCATACATTATCCGATTTGTCCGATATATCTCACGCTTCATGACGGTTCTGTACTGAACACATCTATATGTCAGCATATGTCATACTTATAGCGCCACCTATTGGTGAAACAGTACGTCCTCATAACTCCTCCATACATTCTCCGATTTGTCCGATATGTCTCACGCTTCATGACAGTTCTGTCCTGAACACATCTATGTGTCAGTATTGCGTCATACTTATAGCGCCACCTATTGGTGAAACAGTACGTCCTCATAACTCCTACATACATTCTCTGATTTGTCCGATATGTCTCACGCTTCATGACAGTTCTGTCCTGAACACATCTATGTGTCAGTATTGCGTCATACTTATAGCGCCACCTATTGGTGAAACAGGAAGTCCTCATAACTCCTCCATACATTATCCAATTTGTCCGATATATCTCACGCTTCATGACGGTTCTGTCCTGAACACATCTATGTGTCAGTATTGCGTCATACTTATAGCGCCACCTATTGGTGAAACAGTACGTCCTCATAACTCCTCCAAACATTATCCGATTTGTCCGATATGTCTCACGCTTCATGTCAGTTCTGTCCTGAACACATCTATATGTCAGCATATGTCATACTTATAGCGCCACCTATTGGTGAAACAGTACGTCCTCATAACTCCTCCATACATTATCCGATTTGTCCGATATGTCTCACGCTTCATGACAGTTCTGTCCTGAACACATCTATGTGTCAGTATTGCGTCATACTTATAGCGCCACCTATTGGTGAAACAGGAAGTCCTCATAACTCCTCCATACATTATCCGATTCGTCCGATATATCTCACGCTTCATGAAGGTTCTGTCCTGAACACATCTATGTGTCAGTATTGCGTCATACTTATAGCGCCACCTATTGGTAAAACACGAAGTCCTCATAACTCCTCCATACATTATCCAATTTGTCCGATATATCTCACGCTTCATGACGGTTGTGTCCTGAACACATCTATGTGTCAGTATTGCGTCATACTTATAGCGCCACCTATTGGTGAAACAGGAAGTCCTCATAACTCCTCCATACATTATCCAATTTGTCCGATATATCTCACGCTTCATGACGGTTCTGTCCTGAACACATCTATGTGTCAGTATTGCGTCATACTTATAGCGCCACCTATTGGTGAAACAGTACGTCCTCATAACTCCTCCAAACATTATCCCATTTGTCCGATATGTCTCACGCTTCATGTCAGTTCTGTCCTGAACACATCTATATGTCAGCATATGTCATACTTATAGCGCCACCTATTGGTGAAACAGTACGTCCTCATAACTCCTCCATACATTATCCGATTTGTCCGATATGTCTCACGCTTCATGACAGTTCTGTCCTGAACACATCTATGTGTCAGTATTGCGTCATACTTATAGCGCCACCTATTGGTGAAACAGGAAGTCCTCATAACTCCTCCATACATTATCCGATTCGTCCGATATATCTCACGCTTCATGAAGGTTCTGTCCTGAACACATCTATGTGTCAGTATTGCGTCATACTTATAGCGCCACCTATTGGTAAAACACGAAGTCCTCATAACTCCTCCATACATTATCCAATTTGTCCGATATATCTCACGCTTCATGACGGTTGTGTCCTGAACACATCTATGTGTCAGTATTGCGTCATACTTATAGCGCCACCTATTGGTGAAACAGGAAGTCCTCATAACTCCTCCATACATTATCCAATTTGTCCGATATATCTCACGCTTCATGACGGTTCTGTCCTGAACACATCTATGTTTCAGTATGGCATCATACTTATAGCGCCACCTATTGGTGAAACAGGAAGTCCTCATAACTCCTCCATACATTATCCAATTTGTCCGATATAGCTCACGCTTCATGACGGTTCTGTCCTGAACACATCTATGTGTCAGTATTGCGTCATACGTATAGCGCCACCTATTGGTCAAACAGGAAGTCCTCATAACTCCTGCATACATCATCCGATTTGCACCAAATTGCTGATGCTTCATGAAGGTGGCCTTCTGAACCCATCTATGTGTCGGTATTGAGTCACACTTACAGCGCCACCTACTGGTGAAACAGGAAGTCCTCATAACTCCTACATACGTTATCCGATTTACTCAACATTTCTCACGCTTCATCAAGGTACCGTCCTGAACACATCTATGCTTCGGTATTGAGTCACGCCTAGAGCGCCACCTACTGGTGACAGGAAGTTTCTCTCAGTACTGCACACCGAAATAGCACAGCCTTTTAACGGCGCAGCACCCCGACACGCGTGGGGTGCGAGGGCCCGCTCACTGCTGCTCGCAGCACTAGTTTTGTATTGGTTTGTTTCACCTTGCTTAAGCTTAGTGTGCATGTTATAAGAGCCAGCAGAGAAACATCTTACTGCTCATTTTACTGGTATGTTGCATGTGACCAATAAAACTTCGAATTTGCACGTGCCCTTGAACATCAATCATGTCAATTGGGAACGTCGCAACTTTTTCTGCGCTGTCTGGGGATTTTGTGTGCACACGACCCTGTAGTAAGGAGCTGGCGGGGCGTTTATGTATGCAACTTCAGGTGTACGAGAACGCGCATTCAACTTAAGAAGGGGAGCACAGCTGAGAACACTTTGGCGGTTTAGGAACACATTTCCACCCATTCATGAATCCGGCGGGGATCTTTCTTAGGGTTGGTCTTACGAAGTTCGTAAGAAGATATTTAAGAAGACACTTAAGAAAATGTTCAGGAATGAGCACCAATCTTAGTGTATCACATCCTGCCTGCAGCTGCGTCCCTCCACTCTCTCGACTTTTGCTGCTGCTGCGTCCCTCCACACTCTCTCTCTCTCTCGGTTGTTGCTGCTGCTGCGTCCCTCCACTCTCTCTCTTGGTTGCTGCTGCGTCCCTTCACTCTCTTTCTCTCGGCTGCTGCTGTGTCCCTCCACTCTCTCTCTCGACTGCTGCTGTGTTTCATGCATAAAAATGATTTGATTAAAATTGAGATTTTCATTGGATTTTTAGACTGACATTCAACTCATAAATTGATATATCTGTCCATTAGGGTAGTCACAAAATACCAGACAGTAGGCAATACCAATTGTGGAATTCCACAATCCTGGATACCCAATTCGAAACCATAGTTGGAAAAAAAAAAAAACTTTATCATACACTACTTTATTTAAAACACCCTCCGGCCAATATAGTGAAAATTATAAGATTCCAGTTAGCAAGTATACGTTAGCTAATAACTGTAAGAAAACAGGCTACACAGGGACGGGCTTGTAAAAAGAAAAACTGCCCTGAGGCTGGCTCCTCCTCTAGATAACGTTACCGTATGAGTATTCAGTTTCCCCTATAATTGTAACAAGAACCCTTGTCAGGCTAACACAATGTATTTATTTTCATATCAAAACTTACAACTTTAATATCACTGACATTTTTTAGCATAAGTTAATGGGAGTTTTATATGGCGAAAATTAGCATTACGTCTAGCACAGACTGGGTTTGATAAAGCTATAGCTAATAGCCCATCGGCTAGTATTCATTGATTTTTTCCAACTATGTGTGGCATGTGGTAGGTGTACGACAACGCCACCCAGGGCCTTGCACCCTGGGACTTACTCTTCTATCACACACAGGTCTTCAATCAAATGAAGGGCAGAGGACGTAGCTCCCAGTATAAAATAATGTATTTATTTATTTTGTCCAAACATACATTTCTACATAAATTACCACCTATACACATACATACACACACATACACATACATTATATACCATGCACACCTATCACCATTCAGCTGGAGAGCCCTTAGGAAACCAATGCCTACCTCGATCAGTTCAGAGTATAGCCCCAGACCCTTGTGGGCGGCAGCCCCAAATGGCCACCAAACACTGCCTTAACATTGACAAGGGACTTAGCCTCATGTCCACAGTAAGCATATACTGAACATATACTAACATATAGAAAAGCTGCTCGACCTGCCCTAGACCAGACACAGCAGCACCCCTCAGGCAGAACACCACTGTGGGCAGGCCAGCAGCACACTAAGCCCCAGACAGCACAGCAGCACCCCTCAGGCCGACTACCGCTTGCAACCAGTCAGCACCCCAAACAGAGCAAACAATGGACCACAAATCCACACAGGTGAAATTAAGCACCTGGGAGCTCCCCCCCCCCCCCCTGCCTAGGGTGCTTTGTCTTAAAGGGACGGTACGGTACAATCCGTCACAATCTACCCCCCCCTTTTCAATCGTCGTCCCAGTGATACAATTACTTCACCCCTAGAGCACTTAACTACAGCAGGCCTAACGCTGATTAAGTCCACTGTCCAAGGCCACAGTGGACCTGGGTAGGTGGTGGATGTTACGGTGGCAGCCTGCAGTACTACGGGTGGTCCTACGGACTGTTGGCTCTACAGGCTGATGGTCCTCAAGTAGAGGCAAGTCAGGAGGTGGGGGAGGGCAGACTAAGGTTTGGGGTACGGCCAAGGGTCCCACCGGTCGATGACCTGATGGTACAATTTCCCTCCATGCCCAGAGGTCTGCCTCCTCCTCCTCCCCTTCATCCCAAGCCGGCAATTCTTCAGCACCGGGAATCAAGGCAGAGGGATTTGCAGGGACAGGTCTTATATGTGTCCGATTGACATGCTTTACCTGGCCAGGCCCATCAGCAGGTTCCACTGTATAAACGGAACCACCCTCCTCCGGGGCTCGGATGATCCGGTACTGGGTGGGGCCACACCGGTCCTGGATCTTATTCCGACCTCTGATGCTACGGTCCTGTAAATACACACACTGGTTTACCTTCAGCCCTCCATCTACCCCTTGATGATCGTGTCTCACCTTACGGCGTTCGGCCGCCACCCGAAGCCGCTCCTTAGCCCCATTGTAGGCCGTTTGTAGACGTTTCTGGTGCTCCTGGAGCCAGATATGCACACTGCCATTTGTTGGCTCCTCCACTCTGCCCAGCAGGAAATCGACTGGCAGCAAACATAAGGAGGAAGGGTGACTCACCCGTGGACTGGTGAGCTGTGGTGTTGTAAGAGAACATCAACTGTGGAAGATAACTAGGCCAGTTCCTCTTTTGCCCAAAGGGCAGGGTTCTCAGGAGATCATGTAAGGTTCGATTGAACCTTTCACACTGCCCATTTCCTTGTGGGTGGTATGGTGTAGTGCGAGTTTTCTGGATGCCATATAACTGACAAAGCTGTCGGATCAAATCACCCTCAAAACTTCGACCTTGATCAGATCCGGGCTGGGACCCAAAAGCAATAAAACCACTCCTGAACCAGTATTCGTGCCACTGTAGGGGCTCGCTGGTCTCTAGTGGGGACCGCCTGCGTATACTTAGAAAAAACATCGGCCATTATCAAAATTTGTTCATGGCCATCACCAGAGGGTTCGAGGCATGTGAAATCTATAGCCAAGATCTCGTTTGGTCATGAGGCCAAGAGATGTCCCATGGACGTTCGCACTTTTGGCTGCACGGCTTTGGCCAAAGTACATCTCTCACACCGCTGGCACCAGTCTTTGATGTCCCTGAGCATTCCTGGCCAATAGCAGCGCAGCCTTACCAGCTCTGTGGTTCTCTCTACTCCCTGATGCCCATGGGCATCATGGAGCTGCCCTAGCACCTCTGCCTTGAGCACCTCCGGCAGCACCAGCTGGCGCACCTCCTCTCCCCCATCAGGCCGGGAAACGCATCGGTAAAGGACCCCATCTTCCTCCACCATCCTACCCCACTGGCGGAGGATCTCCAGCACAGACCAAGAAAGCTGCTGCTTCTTGCCGATTTGGGCCCTTGGCCCTCTGCCAAAACCCCAAGAACGCACTAACAGTCAGGTCAGCTGCTTGCAAGGCCACTAGATCAACACTTGAATATGTGGGGAGGACAGAGATGGCGGACTGGGTCACTTGAAGGAGCATGTCTGCCTGTGCAGCAATTTGCAATGGTATTGGGAGAGAAGTTCCCGGCACCAGTGTCTGCAGGGTGACCAAGGGGTCCTCCTGCTGGTATTGGCGGGATAATGCATCGGCATTCCCATTGGCACGACCTGGTCGATACTTAATGGTGAAATCAAAAGCAGCCAGCTGGGAAGCCAAACGCTGCTCTAGAGCACCCAACTTGGCAGTGGTGAGATAGCTAAGCGGATTGTTATCTGTATACACCACGCACTTATGGCCTAACAAATAATCTCTGAATTGTTCAGCCATTGCCCACTTTAGGGCAGAAAATTCGAGCTTCATCGAACTGTAGTTAGACATATTGCGTTCGGTGGGCCTAGGGCCACGGCTTACATAGGCCACTGGCCTCACTTTCACTCCCTGTTCCTGGGAAAGGACTGCTCCAAGCCCGCTGTAACTAGCATCTACCTCAAGAACAAAGGGGAGAGAAAAGTCAGCGTAGGCCAAGACAGGGGCTGAAACTAACCTGGCTTTTAATTCCTGGAAGCTATGCTCACATTCAGTAGTCCACCCTTCACCCAAGGCTCGCCTTGATTTGGTCCGCCCCATCTCTGCGACTAGGTGGTGAAGGGGAGCGGCCAATCGGGCAAAGCCCTCCACAAACCGCCTATAGTAGCTGGCGAAGCCTAGAAATGACGGCAGTTCGGACACATGCTTCGGGAGTGCCCAATTAGCGACTGCGGAAATCTTGTCAGGGTCTGTTGCCACACCATCACAGGAAATCACATGCCCTAGGTACCTCACCTCACTCCTCAAGAAACTGCACTTTTCTAAATTTAGCCTTCAGCCCCTCCTCTTGCAACCGGCCCAAAACAACATCGAGATGACGCAGATGGTCATCCACTGTGGCGGAAAAAACAATGATGTCATCTAAATAAAGGAGAAGAGATTGGCAGTGCTGTTCGCCAAACATTCTCTCCATCCACCTTTGAAAGGTGCTTGGTGCATTGCAAAGGCCAAAACTCATTCTATTGAATTCGAAAAAGCCAAAGGGGGTGCAGAAGGCAGTCTTCATTCGATCTGCTTCCGCTACTGGGACCTGATTGTACCCACTTGCTAGATCTAAAGTCGAGAACCAGCGAGCCCCCGATAGTGCATCCAAGGACTCCTCGATGCGGGGTAGAGGAAAGGCATCCTTTCCGGGTCTTGCTATTTAACTCTCTATAATCCATGCACAAACGCAGGCTGCCATCTTTTTTCTTTACTAGAACCAGAGAGAGGAGAGGCATAAGGGCTACTACTTTCACGTATAACTTGGCTCTCAAGGAGCTGGTGGATGTGGTCCTTAACAGCCTCATACTGTGAAGGGGGGATACGCCTAAACCTCTGGCGCACCAGTGCGTCATCTAGGAGTGGTATTTCATGGGAAATCCGGTCGGTGCAACCCAAGTCACCCTCATGGGAGGAAAACACAGACTGGTAGTTGCACAACAAAGACCTTACATTTCCCTGCTCATGCTCACTAAGACCTGAGAAGTAAATGGCCTCAATGGTGGCCAACGTGGAACCTTCCTCTACGGTGTGGGCAGACACAGTGGCCACCCCTTCCCTTGGACCCAAGGGTCCCAAGGGCAGTTCGGGGGAATAAGACGTCCTCCGTGTTCCCTACATTTACCACGGGGATATAAGCTGTACCCTCAACCACCTTGACCACTGCTGGGGAGAGTAGAAGGCCACTGGGAAGGCCCTCAGGAGAGGTTTCAAACAAGGTAGAGCCTTGAGAATTAGAATGGCGAGACGAACAAGTCGTAGCCACTAGTTTCATACTACCCCCTGAAATCCTTAACCCCCTCTTCCCCCGGACCCTGACTGAGCCTAAATTCTCTGACTCAGTTCTCAACTGAGCATGGTGGCAATGCAATAATGCTCGCTGCCAGGTGTCAAACTGTTTCACGGTGGGGAGATCAATAAGGCCTAAGCCATGCTGACTAAACAACTCCTCATAACACTCCTGCATGACATTCATCCCCAACACACCTGGAATATCAGGTTTGGGACTGCCCCCCCCCGCCTGCCTAGTGTGCTTTGTCTTAAAGGGACGGTATGGTACTACCCGTCACATATGGTTTCGAATTGGGTATCCAGGATTGTGGAATTCCACAATTAGTATTGCCTCCTGCTGTCTGGTATTTTGTGACTCCCCTAATGGACAGATATATCAATTTATGAGTTGAATGTCAGTCTAAAACTCCAATGAAAATCTCAATTTTAATCAAATCATTTTTATGCATGAAACACAGCAGCAGTCGAGAGAGAGAGTGGAGGGACACAGCAGCAGCCGAGAGAAAGAGAGTGAAGGGACACAGCAGCAACCAAGAGAGAGAGTGGAGGGACGCAGCAGCAACCGAGAGAGAGAGAGTGGAGGGACGCAGCTGCAGGCAGGATGTGATACACTAAGATTGGTGCTCATACCTGAACATTTTCTTAAGTGTCTTCTTAAATGTCTTCTTACGAACTTCGTAAGACCAACCCTAAGAAAGATCCCCGCCGGATTCATGAATGGGTGGAAATGTGTTCCTAAACCGCCAAAGTGTTCTCAGCTGTGCTCCCCTTCTTAAGTTGAATGCGCGTTCTCGTACACCTGAAGTTGCATACATAAACGCCCCGCCAGCTCCTTACTACAGGGTCGTGTGCACACAAAATCCCCAGACAGCGCGGAAAAAGTTGAGACGTTCCCAATTGACATGATTGATGTTCAAGTTCACGTGCAAATTCGACGTTTTATTCATCACATGCAACATACCAGTAAAATGAGCAGTAAGATGTTTCTCTGCTGGCTCTCATAACGTGCACACTAAGCAAGGCAAGGTGAAACAAACCAATACAAAATAACAAAAGAAAACAAGACGGTATATATGGACTTTTAATACAATATGCAAAATATATAGCCTACATGAAAGGGATGGGATGTGCTGAGAGCAGATTGAATTGTAGCCTACAGTTTAGTTAAATGCATGATTAGGCTACTTATGGATCTTGATATGCCCTATATCTATATTATGTAGGACCATGTGATATATTTTAGTTATGGATATTCACATGTTTACAGTATTTACAGAATGTAGATGTGTCCATTCTGACGACTATGGAATATAAGGTGCTGTTGTGCTGAGTCTGAGTATAGCGACTGAGTTTAGTGCTTATTTACCTATGACTGCATTTCCGCGTTCTTAAATCCTGTTCTTAGATAAGAACAAATCCGAGATAAGAAACCATTCAGGAATGCCAGAATTGTCCCAGAAATTTCTTCTTAACTTCTTCTAACTGCGTTCAGGAATGAGGTCCATTGTATTGGTATTATTCAATTTCATAAATATATTAATATTTAAGAGGTTTAACCTCTCGTCCCCAGCAAAAAAGTGTGTATGCAGGCTACACTGTTATATAGTCCCTACCAATGTCGAAACCAAACCTACGCCCTTGAAATGTATATAACCAGACAACGTTTGGTGATAACAATTTAGCTTTCTTTGTAGCTCAAAGTGTCCTCTAAACAATTCCTGTTTTCAAATCTAGCGGCGATGGGTCGGTTTTAAACTGGGTTGCTAATTTGGACGATAGCGCTGCAATTTGGAATCCTGGAGGGGGGCTACGTTAACTCCCATTCCACCAACTCCTATGGACAGTAACGTTGGTACAGTAATATGGAATTCTAATACAATGACGAGGCATCGCCAAGCAATATTTTCAGGGAGACACTTTACAGAATTCATAGTGATGATTTGTGGTCGTTTTTACATAACTAAATGTGCACATAACAAGCAGAAAATATGAAGGTAGACTCTCTATGAGGTAAGCGCAGTTCATCCTTCTGCTTTCTCGATGCAGACGCTCAGCCAGCAACGGGAGCTGAAGCTGCAGCTGTGCGTAATGTCTCAGCCATGGCTCTCCTTTTGGGCGAGCAGTACGCAGCCGCTCCTGCTATTGGCAACATGGACATTGTTTGTCATGGTTGAGAACTTTGTACGCGACATGCCCCAACAACTGGATAGAAATCCGGAAGACTGGTGGGACGTTAACGCCACGAGACTCCCCAGATTGACACAGTTAGCACGCCAGTAGGCCTACCTCTGCATTCCCGCGACATCAGTGCCATCGGAGAGGGTATTTTCTACGCTGGACTGCTTGTTACCAGGCTCCACTCCCGACCATGGATGTATTAATAGAACTCAACCCCGAACATGTCGACATGCTGATCTTTCTTAACAAGAACAAGTAGAGGAACAAGGCAACATGTCTACCACCCTTCACCCTCAGTAATTAAATAGATTTTGCAAGACACTATATTAGTAGTCCACATCATGAGTACCTATTATGCAAAATTTGGATTTGTATGTGAGTGAAAATGTAGTACACAATTCTTTACCCGTTTGACGGCATGAGCAACCATATCAACAGTTAAGAGTATATATGTATATATAACATGTAACATGTATATGTATATATATAACAATCACATCCCAAAACCACCAAGATGGCTGCTATAACCAAAAAAAACAAGATGGCTGCTATAACAAATCTTGCTAGCTAGCCTAGCTCCGTTGTCGGGGCTTCTAGTATTCTGTTAATGTTAACTTCGGAAAAATGAATGCCTAAAAACGAACACCTACTAACGGTGTCGTGGGTTATGCGAAATCAATGAGTAAGCTAATTATCCCATTTTATCCCAAGCGATGAAACGGTACGAACGTGCAGGAGCTCGAGCAAGTCTGCTAGACTCGAGAAGACTCCATCATTGCCCGTAATTAGGAAGCAATGGCCCACGACAACACTTCACCAAAGTTATAGTGTACACAACTGAAATATTCTCAAGTTGCCAAGCCAACATTACAATTTAAGCTACAATTACACAAAAGCGAAAGTTATAACAATCATTGCGACAGAGTAATTTTACGTAGGCTACTTAGCTAGCCATGATGTACAGAAAAAAGCTAATCACGTTAGCTGGCTAGCTAGTTAGCTAATATTGGAAAGAGAGCATCTGCATATAGATAATCATTACAAAAGGGTAGCTTGCACATAACTTTGGTGTCATTTATCTGGGACGATACCAAAATACATAGCTAGCTATGTATACATTGAAATTGAGATATTTACAGGATCTGTGTTGTCGCGGGGATAAAGACTGGCGTGTTGGTCTTTCTCAATCGTTTCTGTTTCAAACAAAACGGAAGGATATCCCGTCGTCGTCTTCTTCGCTGGGTTTAGTGGCGGATCACAAACAACTTAAATGTGCATACCGCCACCTACTGTACCAGAGTGTGTTACTTGTTTGTCTAGTTCTTCAATTGTGTCACCTAAGAAAGTAGACCAATGCCTTGCATTCTTTGTTTTACGTTCACTGCTCAGCGTTAATTGCTCACATTTAGGTTGCAAAATTAGGACTTTATTCGTAGGCATATTTTTTATCATTATTTTTATTATGCCTAGACTGCAAATCTTTAGTGTTAATATTAACTGTAAATTAGAAATTACACACAAAACAGACATGCAGGATTTCGCCTCATTATTACAATTCTGTAACTGTATGACTTCAAAATTTATTTTAAAACCTAAGTAATTTACAAATGTTCTGACCCACTGTGACAAATGTACATTTCCAATAAAGTCAGGGTGGGACTGTAATGTAACAGCATTGTCACGTCATTTAATTACATCGTAGTTACGGATTTAAGCAGCAGTGACGCTACGTTGCCTTACAGTCTCCTTGAGGTCAGTTATTTTGGTTATTTTGCGACTGTATAGGCACGTGTCAGCTAGGTGTCAACTAGGTCCGTCGCAAATTTACCAAACTGCGACCTATGTGTCCCGTCAGCTTTACGTACTGTGTTAGTAGGGATGTCCGATGTGCAGATTTCGTTAGAATAAAAGAATAATTCGTTCTGTTACAGTTTTTCCTTACCAAGTTCATTTTGGAGGAATATTAAGTTAATGTTTTATTTTCATTTTAATAACCTAATTCCTAATGTTGAGAAAGGAATGAAACTGATTGCGGAATGTTGATGAGAAAATAATAAAACTGATTGAGGAACAAAAACGATTTTTATTAATATTATTATAGCATTTTTATTGAATTAATCGATTAACTGATCGTTAACATTACCAATTATCCATAAAGAAAAATGCCTAAAATTTACATCCCTACTTCCAGGTGGTGGTGGTCCACGGACTGCGGAAGGAGGAGGAGCTGGCCAAGGTGATGCGGGGCCGCTCCGAGATCGCCCTCACCACATACGAGACCCTGCGCCTCTGCCTGGACCAGTTCAATAGGTAGATAAGACACAGACCACTCAGAAAGACTAAGCTGGGGTAGCCAGCTAACTCAGCTGTCACTTTTAGGAGAACCAAATGTGGGTCTTAGACTGTAATGTGGGGTTATAGACAGTAAGATAAGACACTGAGTTCCATCATCCGTAATCAAGTGCTATGATCAGATCTCATTGGGCCTGTACATTGTGTACTGTAGCTTAGTAAATCCACTATGTGTACTGAGGTACCCTCTCCATCTCCAGTGTGGACTGGTGTGCTGTGATAGTGGACGAGGCCCACAAGATCAAGAACCCCAACTCCCAGATCACCCAGGCCATGAAGGACCTGAGGTGCCGGGTCCGAGTGGGCCTCACCGGCACCATCCTACAGAACAACCTGGACGACCTCTGGTGTGTCATGGACTGGTAGGTTGTGTTCATACTGAAGATGGGGCACATTATCACACTAGTAGATGACTGGTCATTATAACATTTAACATTTCTATGATATAAGTATATTCTCATGAAAGTGTAACTGGCTAGATTTTCTTTGCCTTGCTGTAGATTGACCTTACATTTGTGCTGTCTTCCCCAGGGCCGTCCCTGGTTGCCTTGGTAGCCTGAGTCACTTCAAGAACAAGTTCTCTGATCCCATCGAGCAGGGCCAGAGACACAGCACAACCAAACGCTCCCTAGCTTCAGGGAGGAAGGCGGTCCAGATCCTGGCCAAGAAGCTTTCCCATTGGTTCCTCAGGCGGACCAAGGCTCTGATCAGTGAACAGCTACCCAAGAAGGATGACAGGGTAGGTTGAGACGGAGGTTGCTACAGAGAGTCCATCCATGTCAATTCAACCTTATTAGACAAAATCAGTTATCTTATCTTATCAGTTATCTTATCTTATCAACAAAATTAGTTATTCTCCATTTGACAATCCATTAATAACCAAAGACCTGACCTGACCTCCCCCTTAGTTAATAAGAAATCCCATTCTGACCTATCCCCTGGGTCTTCTGGTCAGTGCGTCTCCTAGCTCTAGTCCCATGTGTGAGACTGTGTCCCCCGTGACGTGCAGGTGGTGTACTGCTCGCTGACAGACTTCCAGCAGACGGTGTACAGGACAGTGTTGGAGACTGAGGACGTTACTCTGCTGCTGCGCTCCTCGGACATGTGTGACTGTGGCAGCAGACGCACGCGCAGGAAATGCTGCTACAAGGTCAGTCGCCTATTCAACCTTTAACCCTTTCAACAAGGAAGGAAGGGACACGGTTTCAATATTGATTTGACAATGTGTTAATGTGTTAAGCAGGTGAACTCTGAGGGCGTGGAGATGAGAGTCCTGTACTTTAGCTACCTGGCCATTCTAAGGAAGGTAGCCAATCACGTGGCCTTGCTGCAGACCACAGCAGGCATCAGCAGAAAACAGGTGAGCGTTCTACTGAACACGTGACTGAACAAGTCATATTCATTTGTTCAATCATGATTAAAAGCAAGTAGTAGAGTTTTTTTTTTTTCTATCTCTGACAGAAATGACACATTTGGGAATTAGTAAATGCCACTAATATCACACTGTGTGTACTACTCCTGTACCTACTGTAACTTGGTAATACATCTCCTCGTGATCTTCTTAGGTGAAGTATGTGAGTGCCATCTGTGAGAAGGTGTTCCAGATGTTTCCCGACTTTGTGCAGGGATGCAAACACAAGTCTTTTGAGGCCATGTCAGACCCCATGTACAGTGGCAAGATGAAGGTACGTAGCTGGGGGTTAATAACTGATATATTGTTCATATGTATTTAGGTTGATTCAATCAAATCTCTCATCCCTCGATCGCAGGTCCTTCAGAAGCTGCTCAGACATTATGTTCAGAGGAAAGACAAAGTCCTGCTCTTCTCTCTGTCCACCAAGGTAACTCGTTCTATTCCACTGTGTGTGTGTGTGTGTTTGTGTGTGTGTGTGTGTGTGTGTGTGTGTGTGTAGGCATGCAGTGTGTGTAGTGTGTGCTTTCAAGTGATTTTAGGGAGGGGCGTGTGAGAGTTGGATGATCTGAAATGGTCTAGTGTGTCCAGTAGGAAAGTGTCAATGATGTCATCTAACAGCGGGCTTTGATTGTGTCAAAGCTGGAGGGCTCCGCTCTCAAGGACAAACCCATCCAACCCCCCTCCTGCTGCCCATGGCAATGATGTTTAGTTTACAGACTGAGTGGTAGGGTGGTAGCAGGAGAGATGTTTTTCTCGGAAAAGTCTCTATAAGGCCCTCTATACTGAGGGCCATCATGGACGCTGCGCTCCGCATACTACAATACACTGGTATTCTGAGGGAGTATCGACAGGTCAAAGTTGAAAGAGTGACTGGTTGTAGCAGCAAATGAGAGATGCTAGCCCAGGTTGGATGAGTGGGGTCAGGTTGGGTGGTCGAGAAAGTTGTTACTGATTGGTGTCGCCGGGATTCCGGCGTTTCAGTACCAATGAATTGTCAGGATTTGATGACTAGATCTTTGCATGAAGTGTCCCAGACTCATAGAGAGATCTGCAGCATGCAGTAATGTAGTTAGCGTAGCTCATGTAATGCATCAGTGAAAGAACTCTCATGGGTCTGGCGTTGAGACTAGGCAGAGGAGCACTTCCATCTGCAGACTGATTCTGCCACAGCGCGCTACGGTAGGTCCGTCCTACCAGGTGCCATCAGACTGCTCAGCGCATCCCCTGACTGGTGGGATGCCATGGACCTGAGCCACCTTGGAGTGAGTTGAATTTGACTGGTACAGCTGAGATGATATTTACACTCTGGTTTAATTGTTTTTACTGTAAATGGTACTGATTGTGCCTTTCTAATGCCCTTATTGGGCTGTTGTGCTGTTTTTACTGTGCTTATGTGTTTTATGTACTGCTACAGCCAAGGAATTTCCCCTCTGGGATTATTAAAGCATCGGTCTGTCTGTCCGTCCGTCCGTCCGTCCATCCATCCATCCATCCATCCATCCATCCACCCACCCGACCCACCCATCCATCCATCCATCCATCCATCCATCCATCCATCCATCCATCCATCCATCCATCCATCCATCCATCCATCCACCCACCCGACCCACCCATCCATCCATCCATCCATCCATCCATCCATCCATCCATCCATCCATCCATCCATCCATCCAACCATTCATCCAACCAACCAACCAACCAACCAACCCACCCACCCTCCCTGCCTCCCTCCCTCCCTCCCTCCCTCCCTCCCTCCCTCCCTCCCTCCGACTGTGTTAACCCTGAAGCTGCTGGATGTTCTGGAGAGTTATTGCATGGCGGAGGGCCTGGACTACAGCCGCCTGGACGGCAACACCAAGGCCCGGGACCGGATGGGGATAGTGAATGAGTTCAACAGCTGCCCAGACATCAACCTCTGCCTGGTCTCCACCATGTGAGTACCATGACCCCCCCCCCACACAGAGATATCAACCTCTGCCTGGTCTCCACCAGGTGAGTACCTACCCCCCACACACACACACAGGGATTTCAACCTCTGTCTGATCTTCACCATGTGAGTACCATGGCTAGCTCTACTCTCTCTCTCTCTCTCCCTCCCTCCCTCCGTCCCTCCCTCTCTCTCTCTCTCTCTCTCTCTCTCTCTTCACTCCCAGGGCCGGGAGTCTAGGCCTCAACTTTGTAGGGGCCAATGTGGTGGTGCTGTTCGACCCTACCTGGAACCCGGCCAACGACCTGCAGGCCATAGACAGGTGAGGGCTGCTCTATCTGCAGTACATACTCTCTTGGCCAGCCACATTGCTTGTGTGGTTTACAGTGGATGGCGTGGGCAGCGAGCCTATGCTGTATTCTGAACGTTTCTCTTCCAGTAATGGACATGCCGCTGCTCCACATGGTCTCTCCCAACCCTGCTCTCTCCCTCTGTGTGTGCGTGTCCGCCAGGGCCTATCGTATCGGCCAGTGCCGGGACGTGACTGTGCTCAGACTCATCTCTCTGGGGACGGTGGAGGAGGTCGTCTACCTCAGACAGATCTACAAGCAGGTGCGGCACCGTTGCTCTCTCCTCCGTCTCTGTCCGCCGTTTGGGAGGACGCCACTTCTCTAAAACGCGTCACCTTTACCGCTGCTTAAGTCCAACTGCCATTGCAACAATGCCCTTTTGTTCACCTTCTCCTCCCTCCCTCCTTTCTCCTCCTCTCTCTCTCCCATCTTCTCTCCTCCCTTGCAGCAGCTGCAGTGTTCGGTGGTTGGCAGGGAGAGCGCCCGGCGCTACTTCGAGGCGGTGCAGGGCGCTGACGGCCAGAAGGGGGAGCTGTTTGGGGTCAGGAACCTGTTCAGGCTGCAGACCCAGGGAACCTGCCTCACGCGCCAGATACTGGAGGTCAGGGAAGCCCCTTATCACGTCGACCGATCGTAGCACGTGGCACAATCGTGACGAGGTTGCAGAGCGTGTATGTTTGTGTTTGTGTGAGTATAACGTGTGTGTTCCTCGCAGCGGGAGGGCCGAGTGGAGGTGGGAGTGATGACTGCCAGCACGCACACAGGGGAAGAGGAGGAGGAGGAGAGGAAGAGAGAGAGCGTGAGAAGCTCTTTCTTTCTCAGGGACCGTGACAGGAGGCGCTCGTCGTTCCCACCCTTCTCTGCCTCTCAGACGGCCCACTCATCCCTTCATTCCCTCGTGAAAGAGCGGGGATACCTCACACATGGTCTTCTTGCTGCCCCTCTCTCTCTCCATCTCTCATTGTACCAAATCCCCCTCTCTTTCCATCTCCCCTCTGCCTTCCCTCCTCCCATCTCTCTCTTTCTTTCTCTCTTTATGATAGTGTGTCCACCAACAGATGGCTGTAACTACCTTGTTGTAATGGAAGCAGCAGACCACACTGAAGGCTAGCTATCTGGCCTATTTATTTACACAGTGATGCCCCTTATCTGCTGTCACAGTTCCCAGCTGAAGCTCCATTCTATATACTGAAACACACAGGCACACACATTCACACGCTGTCCCCTTTATAGATCTGGCTGCATAGCCATTCAGACTTTAACAACCACACATACACCAGGGTGCAATAATGTACACACACACATACGGAAGAGTCATCTGGTTGGCAAATTTCATAAGATTAGTATCGCTGTAGGTGGTCTCGCCCATAAAGGCGCTCTCACAAGCTTCTCCGAGCCACCGCGGATGTTCGGCTGTGTGTCATATTGTTTAACTGTTCATTAAGTCATGACTGCGGGCCTGCGAGCATGTTTATATTCAGATTATTTATCATTACAGCCATTTTAGCATTCCGAGGAGGAATACTTGATAGATGGCGAGGCCTGTAGTGTAGCTAATTGTGATATCATCCATCATTACCCATCTGTTTTGTCTTTGTAAAGTCAATGGAAACTCTGCGATCACGCACTGTAAAATCAATCTTGACTTGATCTCATGGTGTGTGTGTGTGTTTCAGGAGCCCGGGGAGGCTCCAGGAGTATCCCCCTCAGAGCCGGGCAGTGGGGGCGCCAACAAGGGAACCCGGGGCGCAGCGCGTCCCCCCAGAAAATTACTGGACTTCAGCAGTGGCAGCGAGGATGATGAGGAGGAGCGGGGGGGTAGCAGCAGGAAGGCCCCCGAACTGCCCGAGAGAGTGTCCACCTCCACCTCCCCTGGGCTGCGGAGTCTCCTCCAGCACGGCTTCTCCCGGCTGTTGCTGGGGCCGGGGGTGAGAGAGGGGCCGGAGTCCAGGGGAGGAGGAGGAAGCGACCGCGAGGGGGACAGGGTGGCTGCGGGAGACCCAGGGAGGCAGGAGGGGAGCAGCGCCGCCCTGCAGAGAGGGAAGGGTGACCGGCCTGTGTCTGGCGGCTCCGACGGAGGGAGCGGAGGAGGACGAGGACGGAGCAGAGAGGGGGCCCGCGGTCCGGTGTACGAAGGGAGCGACGACGACGCGCGGGGAGAGAGGCCGGGCTCTGCCGCTGGGATGAAGAGCAGCAGGAGGAAGAGGAGGATGATGGCGGAGGAGGTCCGGGATGATGAAGACTCAGGCTCGTCCTCGGACGGAGGCAGACCCTTCAACGCCAGAGCCGCGGTTTCCAGCATGCAGTGGCCGGGGTTTTACTCGGACGAGTCCGAGGACTTGGATATGGAGGTGATGACCAGGCCCACAGGGCCCTCCTTACAGCGCAGACCGACCGCGCCGAGAGGGAGGGGCAGACCCAGAGCCAGGTCCAGACACACAGAGGACATCGCGTCCTTCAGCTCCTCAGATGAAAAACACTGTCCTGTCAGGAAGGGGAGGCCTGTACTGGGCGGCCATCTTGCAGCCCTGCAGTCAGACGGGACCAGAGCAGCCAGACAGATGGACAGGCCTGGACAGACAGACGGGACCAGAGCAGCCAGACAGATGGACAGGCCTGGACAGACAGACGGGCCTAGAGCAGCCAGACAGATGGACAGGCCTGGACAGACAGACGGGCCCAGAGCAGCCAGACAGATGGACAGGCCTGGACAGACAGACGGGCCCAGAGCAGCCAGACAGATGGACAGGCCTGGACAGACGGACAGACCGGCTGTCTCTTTCACCGGTCTGAAGAACAATGATGTTCCACACACAGTCAGAGCAGCCCAAGGAACCATAGATCATGTTCTAGGTAAGGTTGAGCGTCAATTTCTTTACATAGAACAGATAGGCAATAGCCTAAAAATAATTGTAAACTTTCTAAAGGAAAGTTTGTAGTGATAAACACAACATAAAGTGTGTGTGTGTGTGTGTGCGTGCGTGCGTGCGCGCGCATGTGTTCAGGCTGCGTACAGGAGGTTGTCTATACCCACTCCAACCAGCGGGTGGTGGGCGGGAGCAAGGCCGAGGAGCGAATCAGCCGGGCCGCACTCCGAGACGTGTTCGAACACAAGAGGTACTCCCAGCTCCCAGCCAATCAGCTGCTGGAGAGCCAAGAGGTACATGTCCCCCCGAACCTAGACAAGCTTCTGGTCCACACACACACACACACACACACACACACACACACACACATAAGTTTGTGTTATAATAACATGTTTGTTGTTTGCGTGCGTGCTACAGCCCCAGTGTGAGCAGACTGCCCCCCAGGCCCATTCCGAGGCGGGATGGGGGCTGGCAGCAGGGCAGGGGCCGGGGGAGAGGCCTTCCCCCGACCACCCAGCTACACACACCGCCCGGAGCGTCCACCCCACCACACACACCACCTTCATCATTGGAGAGACCCCCGGAGCCATGCGCAGGTGAGGGGACAGGAGGAGAGACAACAACGATAGAGGAGAGGAGGGGAGAGAGGAGTGGAGGGGGAGAGGAGTGGAGGAGGAAGATAGAGGAGAGGGAAGAGATGAGAGGAGGGGAGAGGGAACAGAGGAGAGGGAAGAAAGGAGAGAGGAGAGGGAATGGGGAAAGAGGGAAGAAATTAGAGGAGGGGGACGAGGAGAGAGAGGAAAGAGAGAGGGAGAGAAGAGGGGTAAGATATGAGAGAGGAGGGAAGGGGGGCTGGGGGAGAGGAGGGGAGGAGGGTGAGACATTCCCGGTAGAGCAGGGCAGATGGCCAGACCAGAACCCTCCAGAGCTAGGGTGTGGCGCCCCCATCTGGGCCTAAGGGGCACTGTGTGTGTGTGTGTGTGTGTGTGTGTGTGTGTGTGTGTGTGTGTGTGTGTGTGTGTGTGTGTGTGTGTGTGTATGAGCGTGTGTGTGTGTATGAGCGTGTGTGTGTGTGTCAGGACCACCTCTGAGTATCCCTCCCACCCATTTCCCAGCATCTTGCCAGTGATTACCCAGTTGTGTTCAGACTGTTTCAGTACAGGCCTTTTCCCCATCCAAGACCACAGCTCTCCTGAGACTGCCCATAATGCTGGCCCCTGGGTCTTCCAAACCGACACACACATACATACACACACACACACACACACACACTACTTGTCTCCTAACACACTCTCCCTCTCATCTTCTCACCCTGGCCTCACTCTATCTCTCCAGGGAAAGACCTATTTTAGCCCATAACAAACACACACACACACATTTCGCAACTCTATTCCCCTCAATTAACTCTGCTGTTAAAGGATTTAAATCCAGCGGTTCAAGTTTTTTTTTCTACCACTGTTGCTGTATTTGTTTTTCCTATGAAAGCCACAAATGCTAGGAACACCTCGTAATGAGCTGCACCACCAGGGCCTAACACAACTATTTCTGTGCCCCAGTCTGGCTTTGCCACATTTTAATGACTGCTGCTACACAGGAAGGGAGCTTAAGCGGTGTGTGCGTGTGTGCGTGCATGCGTGCGTGCGTGCGTGTGTGCGTGTGTCTGTGCGTGTGTCTGTGCGTGCGTGCGTGTGTTGCAGGCAGCAGCTGGAGGCAATGGCGGCTGTGTGCGGAGCAGAGTCAGTCCGTCAGTTTGCCCAGGAGGTTCTGAGGAGCACCTCGGCTCAGAGACTGGCCCGCCTACGACAGTTCTACACCTCCCAGGGCACCGAGCTAGCAACCATCATCAGGGAGAACTACCCAGAACCTGTGACTGCCCAGCCCACACCCGAGAGGACTGCACAGCCCTCCTCCTCTTCCTCCTCTAGACCCAGAAACAAAAAGACCTTTAAAAGAACCCACCACCGAGCGGTTCTAGAGCAAGAACCCCAGACAGCAGATAGGACCACAACCAGTTTTGTATTACCTCAGAGAGCGGCCCAGTTCCCCGAGGAAGAGGAGGACGAGAGGCGCCGGGAGGCCAGAGTAGGGGCGAAGAGAAAGAAAGAGGGTTACGGTTCTCGGAACTCCAGGGCGGCTGGTCTCTCCAGCCCAGAGCGTGCCAGTGGTAGGAGCATGGTTCTGGGCCCCGGGGAGGACCTGGACCAGAGGGACGGAGACCCTGGACCCACTCCGTCCTCCTCTGCCCTCAGCCATGGGTGTCCAACCCAGGCTAACTCCTCTGCCCCCGAGCAGGGAGGGGGGAGAGGCCTGCTGGTCTCCCCCGGGGGGAGGGAGGACATCCTGCGGCAGAGAGAGACCCCTCAGCCCCCCTCGAGCCCCGGCCAGCAGCTCCTCCTCTCAGAGCTGATAGGCGACACCTCCATCCTGGACGACCTGCTCAAGCCCAAACGCAGGACCGCTGACCAAAGGTCCCCAAAAACCCGAGTCACGACCCCTCCCAGACATGCCGCCGCTGCACTGCCATCGCCAGGCATCAGCCCCGCCCTCGCGCATTCCCCCTCCGCCCGGTGCCGCGCCCCCCCCCCCCGTGACACCCCCTTCGCGACCCACCGAGAGGCCGAGGGGAAGCCGCAAAGACTTCTGGGACATCCTGAGCGAGGGGAACGAGGAAAGTATCAACCGGCTGACGGACCTGAGTGAGGTGGAGAGGGTGTGTTTGAGCACCAAGCTCAGGGCCAAGCCCAGGGGAGGGGAGGAACGAGAGAACGCAGCACTGTGGAAAAGGAACGACAAGTTCCTGTGGAAGAGATGACAGAACAATGTACTGATTTAAAAAAAAGTTTGTTTATACACTTTTATTTTATTGCCATGTCTTAATAGGCAGAATCCCTATAGCTGAATGTATAGGTTAGTTGGTTGTTTCTGTGGGTGTTTTAATCAGACCCTTTAAGTCAACACTAACCTTTTTAAGTTAACACTAACCTTTCAGTTGCTTTTTTAAAAAGGGTTAGGAAATGTACTGTATTATTGCCCTATTGTACTATTTCCACCAGTTGGGAATCAAGAGCATCTCTCAACCTGATAGTAGTTTGAAAAGCAAACTCAGATGTTACTGTAATTATGATCATGCTTCCTGGAATAAACAAAGGTCAGTGACTGTTACTGGAATCAGAATGAATTCTATTCCTTTACTTTTCTCCCTGCTCCACTTTATCCTCATTGATGAACTTGTAGCATTTCCTGTTGTATGTAAATAGCACTATAACGCATGCATATACCGGCTGACCTATCACGCACAGGAAGGGAAGAGTGTACAAGTTTCCTATGGTTGCTTTCATTAATACATCAACTCAACTTTTGAATTTTCTATTTCCGGGGGCAAGCTTTTCCACAGCTGATAGAAAACCTATTGAAAGCTGTACTGAGGTTTCGATAATTTTGAATTAATTTGGCTTCAGTGTATACAATCCCCGTAGAGATTTCAATAGTTTATATCGGCTTTGAGTCAGCTTGTCCTCCAGATGGAAACGTTCAAAAACCTTGTGAGGTTTTTATAAAAACAAGGTAGGCCCATCAGGACCTCTGACACCTGGCGGTGGACGCCACCAACTGGACCAGAGTGTGTGTGTGTGTGTGTGTGTGTGTGTGTGTGTGTGTGTGTGTGTGTGTGTGTGTGTGTGTGTGTGTGTGTGTGTGTGTGTGTGTGTGTGTGTGTGTGTGTGTGTGTGTGTGTGTGTGTGTGTGTGTGTGTGTGTGTGTGTGTGTGTGTGTGTGTGTGTGTGTGTGTGTGTGGGAGAGTGCGATCTGAGCCTGAACTCGCAGCTCTGTTTGACATCTTTCAGCTGTTGTGCTGAGGTAAGCGGAGCCACAGAAGAGAGCAGCTCTGTGTAGGTTTGTGTTTTGTTTAGTAGAAACGAGAAAATGTTGATGGCTATCAATAAACAAGGAGGCTGATATGTGCCTCAACAGAACACCCAGACTTCAGTGTGTGTGTGTGTGCGTGTGTGTGGACCCTCTGGGAGGTAGAACAGGCCTGATGTGTCTCCTCACACACACAGACAGGCCACACATCTCTCACACCTGTTCACATCAGAGACTGAGGGGAATAGAAGCCTACTCTTTCTGTCTCCTTGGCTTCTTAGTCTTGTTCTTCTGATCCTACTCTCTGTGTCTCCTTGGCTTCTTAGTCTTTCACTATTGTTATCCAGTTCTTTATAGTTTATTATTAGGTGGGTTAGCTTGTAGAAGCTAGCCCAACTTGTGATATTCCCACTATTTTTCTTTCTTTCTTTCTTTCTTTCTTTCTTTCTTTCTTTCTTTCTTTCTTTCTTTCTTTCTTTCTTTCTTTCTTTCTTTCTTTCTTTCTTTCTTTCTTTCTTTCTTTCTTTCTATTATAGTTATCTCCAGTTTGTCTCCTTAACTACGTCTTCATACTCTGTGCTAGAAACTTCATTTAAACTTTGAAATGTTCATAATGTTTAGCCCTTTAACGGATCCATTCAGATTTTTTTTATTTTTTTTATTTATAGTTTTGTAGAAATTTAACTTTTAAAACTATTTTTTTCCCATTGAAACTGCTTGAAACTGCTTTTGGAATGTTCAGAAACTTTGTTTTTAGAGTGGTGGCAGCTGTTGCTTTGAAAATATTCACACATTTTGTAAACTGCTGGCACTCCTACAGTTTTGAACGCTCACACACATTATATATTAAAATGTTCACACAACTGTGCACAACCGTCCCGTGGACCCACCAGCCGCGGGAGGAATTGTCGGGGTCGGGTGCGCTGCCAACTAGGTGGCGGTGAAGGCGGGGGGCACCGACGTACCAGACCCGGGCGGCAAAGGCTGGCTGGATTCGTACAATGTAAGTATCTAAGCTGTGTGACTTATAGTTTTCGCTGTGTGACGATTTGTTCAGCAACTGCGCTCCCCATTGAAATATATGGCGAGTGAGTCAGTGAATTCTGTGTGTTCTGTGCTGTGGTGCTGTAGAGCTGTGCTGCTGCGCTGTGGTTGCTATGGTGACAGTTCACAGGAGAGAGCTGGAAGGTATCTTAAAGGTGGGTGCATGGAGATTGCCCCTGAGTGGGTTAGAGACACACGGTCTTCGCTGGTGAAGGCAGGTGGGTGGCCCGGATTGGGGTACACTGTACACGACCTGCTATGACATGAGAGGGCGGAGTCTCGCCGTCACGCCAGTAACCATGCCACAGATCCCTCAACTCAGCCTCTGAGTGAGCTAGAGACACGAGGTCTGAGCCAGTGGGTGCACAGAGATTGCCCGGAGGTCATTGTAATGCCCTCGACCCAGTGTGATCCGAGGGGGCGGAGTCTCGCCACCACGTTACTATCCACGCCACGGGCCTCACAACTCAGCCCCTGAGTGGGCTAGAGACACACAGTCTTCACCGGTGGGGGCTGGTGGGTAGCCTGGAGAGGGCTACACTGTCCCTGACTAGCTATGACCTAAGCGGGCGGAGTTTCATCACCATGCCACTATCCATGCCACAGAACCCACAACTACGCCTCTGAGTGGGGTAGAGACACACGGTCTTCGCCCGTGGGTGCATGGAGATTACCCGGAGGTCATTGCACTGCTCCCGACCTGCTCTGACTTGAGGGGGCGGAGTCTCATCACCACGCCACTATCCACGCCACGGGCCCCGCAACTCAGCCCCTGAGTGGGCTAGAGACACATGGTCTTCACCAGTGGGGGCGGGTAGGTGGCCCGGAGAGGGGTACACTGTACCCAACCGGCTCTGACCTGAGGGGGCGGAGTCTCGCCACCACACCACTGTCCATGCCACGGACCCCACAATTCAGCCCCTGAGTGGGCTAGAGACACACGGTCTTCGCCAGTGGGTGCATGGAGATTGCCCGGTCCGTAGTAGTACTAGCAGTAGCTGTTACATACAGCTGCAGCAGCTAGCCCACCTCACATTTTCTCCAGGAAATGTACTTTGATGATTCAGCATTCACATTATTGTTATCCAGTTCTTTATTAGTGTGAATGCTGTCAGCATTCATACTATTGTTATCCAGTTCTTTATTAGTGTGAATGCTTTAGACCAGTTCTTTATAGTTTTTTCTTACTTCCTCCGTACGTTTTTTTGGCAATCTGTAGCTCCTTCATACTTTGAGCTACTTCAACCATTCAAGTATCAAAATGTTCAGCTTGTTAAGGACACGATGGGACCTCTTTCAGATTTGTAATACCTTTTACAGTTTTTAAAATATTCAGCTTTTTCCAAACAAACTTTTGAATGGAAGTCAATGGGGGAGTTTTGAAACCTCCTTCAGCCTTCAACTCCTTCATACTTTGAGCTACAGAAACCATTCAACTATCAAAATGTTCAGCTCTTTAAGGTCTTTATGGGGTCAGATTTTAATAACTAATACTTTTAAAAAATATTCAGCTTTTTTCAACCTTTTTTTTTTTTTTTTTTTACAATTGAAGTCTATGGGCAGATCTTTTTGTGCTAGAAACCTCCTTCAAAGTTTAAAATGTTCAGGACCTTTAGCTGTCTTCAAGGTGTCAACAGATATAAGGAAAATTCCTTATAGTTTTTATGTAATTTAAGTTTGTTTTGGACCTTTTTTTAACATTGAAGTGGATGTGTGGAATGTTCTGTTTTTAGAGTATAGCAGCTCGTTTGTTTAAAACAAAAGTTTTGTAAACTGCTGTCGCACCTACAGTCTTAACTTCTCATTATACATCATATTATACATTACGTTCACACAACTGTGCTGATTCGTAGAATGTAAGTATCTAAGCCGTGTGACTTATAGTTTTCGCTGTAAGACAATTTGTTTGGCAACTGCGCTCTCCATTGAAACCTATGGGCCCACACTTACTTTTGAGCTGCTCATTTTGCATTTTTATCCTTTTTCTAACTCGTTGCCATGCCTACAGTTTTTAAGCTACATTTTCTCAGGATTTCTACTGTGTTAATATCTAGGCTGTGACCTTTATACTTTTTGAGAGAGAGCTGTCTGAAGCCGGCATGCCTTTCCATTGAAGTGAATGAGAGGATGCTTACAGTGTCAGTTGGGATTTGAATTTGGGGACACACGCAGGCTCTCTGTACAGGCACCCTTTTATGACTACTGTGGTAGCATTCATATTCCTTCCTTCCTTCCTTCCTTCCTTCCTTCCTTCCTTCCTTCCTTCCTTCCTTCCTTCCTTCCTTCCTTCCTTCCTTCCTTCCTTCCCTCCTTCCTTCCTTCCTAACTTCCTTCCTACCTTCCTTCTATTCAAAGAAATATTCAGAATGACAATATTATTCAGGTTGTAAACTCATATTAATAGCTTTTGTACTTTTTTTGCTAATGAACGTATTAAAACTGCATGAGTCATGATGACTGGTCTAATCTATTTTTGTGTGTAGTACTAGCAGTAGTTGTAACGTGAGCATGTGTCCTTTTGTCAACACAAACACCTCTACAGCTACTGCTTCTCATCTGAACTTCCATACTAACACCTCCACAGGTACAGTACAGATCGGCCCCTGAGTGGGCTAGAGACACGCGGTCTTCGCCAGGGGGTGCATGGGGATGGCGCGGAGGTCACTGATCTGCCCCCGACCAGCTCTGAGTCTCGCCACCACGCCACTATCCACGCCACGCACCCCACAACTTAGACCCTGAGTGGGCTAAGGACACAGGGTCATCGCCGGTGGGGGCAGGTGGGAGGCCCAGAGTGGCGTACACTGTCCAAGACCGGCTCTGACCCAAGGAGGCGGAGTCTCGCCATCACGCCACTACCACGCCACGGACCTCACAACACAGCCTCTGAGGCAGCTAGAGACACACGGTCTTCACTGGTGAAGGCAGGTGGGTAGCCCGGTGCTGCCTACAGTGTTCACTACCGGCTCTGATCCAAGGGGGCGGAATCTCGCCACCACGCCACGGACCTCACAACACAGCCTCTGAGGCAGCTAGAGACACACGGTCTTCACTGGTGAAGGCAGGTGGGTAGCACGGCACGGCCTACAGTGTTTACCACTGGCTCTGACCCAAGAGGGCGGAGTCTCGCCACCACGCCACTACCACGCCACGGACCTCACAACACAGCCTCTGAGGCGGCTAGAGACACGGTCTTCACTGGTGAAGGCAGGTGAGTAGTCCGGTATGGCCTACACTGTTCACGACCGGCTCTGACCCAAGGGGGCGGAGTCTCGCCACCACGCCACGGACACCACAACTCAGCCCATGTGGGCTAGAGACACATGGTCTTCACTGTCTGGCTCTGACCCAAGGGGGCGGAATCTCGCCACCACACCACTATCCACGCCACGCACCCCACAACTCAGACCCTGAGTGGGCTAAGGACACAGGGTCATCGCCGGTGGGGGCAGGTGGGATGCCCAGAGTGGGCTAAGGACACAGGGTCCTCGCCGGTGGGGGCAGGTGGGAGGCCCAGAGCGGCGTACACTGTCCAAGACCGGCTCTGACCCAAGGGGGTGGAGTCTCGCCATTACGCCACTAATACGCCACGGAACTCACAACACAGCCTCTGAGGCAGCTAGAGACACACGGTCTTCACTGGTGAAGGCAGGTGGGTAGCTTGGCGCGACCTACACTGTTTACTATCGGCTCTGACCCAAGGAGGCAGAGTCTTGCCACCACGCCACTATCCACGCCACAGATCCCACAAGTCAGGCCCTGAGTGAGCTAGAGACACACGGTCTTCACCAGAGGATGCACTGCCCTCGACCAGCCCTGTGACCCAAGGGGGCGGAGTCTTTCCACCACACCACTATCCACGCCATGAACCACAGAACTCAGCCCATGTGGGCTATAGACATATGGTCTTCACCGTCTTGTGCATACATTGCCCAGAGGTCACTGTACTGTCCCCGATAGGCTTCCAAGCTTTTAAGCTATACATCTCATTATTTATTCCATCTTTCAGCTTTGACAGTATTACTCTATTGCTCATCTTTCAAGCTAAAGGCCCAGTTAAAGGCTTAAACTACTCAGGTTGAAAAGTTTAAAAGTATTTAAGTTCTTAGCTTCTTTAGGTAATGCAGTTCCAATTCTGCCAGTTTCACATTTCAGCTAAGCTTCCAGGTTTTCCAGCCTACAAGCTTTTTAGCAATACATTCCATCATTTATTCCATGTTTCAGCTCTGACAGTATTACAGTTTATCTTCCAGCTTTTGTAGCAATGTGTTTAAGTTTTTAGCTTCTTTAGGCAATGCAGTTCAGATTCCAACTCTCCCAGTTTCATATTTCAGCTAAGCTTCCAGGTGTTTCAGCTTCCAATCTTTTTAGCTATACATTCCATCATTACAGTGTAACAGTTTATCTTCCAGCTTTTGTAGCAATGTATTTAAGTTCTTAGCTTCTTTATGTAATGCACTTCAGCTTCCAATTCTGCCAGTTTCACAGTTCAGCTAAGCTTCAAGGTCTTTCAGCTTCCAGGCTTTTCAGCCGTTCAGGTGTGATGCATTTGACATTTCAGATTTTTCACATTCATGCATTTTCAGCAAAATTTTGCTTTTCCATTCAGCTGCTCAGCATTCACACGCATTTTCTGCAGGAAATGCAATTTTCTAGTTATTATCATTCTCCTCAGTTTTTTGGCCCTTAACTACTACTTTAAAACTTTGTCCTAGAAACCTCATTCAAACTTTAAAATGTTTATAGTCTTTAGCTGTTCAGATGTATTCAGATTTGTGATATTTTTTATCGTTTTTTAGTAATTAAGGGGAGACACCCCAGGTGAATAGGAAAAAAAAATCCTTAATAGGTATCACCATCAAACTCCCCCAGTTTGTTAGGTACATTAAGGAGCATCTTTTTTGTATTACAAGTTTTCTGAAATCTTATGGATAAATATGCAAATTAGGCATTATATGCGCTAAATATGCGCTAATTTGCATAATTTCGGGAAATTCTGGTTCAAGACAGATTCAAAATTCTTGTTTCATTTTGTTCACATATCCCTATTCAAACTTTGTCCAAGGGGGATTTTTGATATCTCTTTTCTTCACTTCAGAAATCAGAAAATACTGTCAACAGTCATAAAAAGACCAATTTTCGCCATGTTTTAGGGATAAACTGTTATATAAATCAGGCTATGAATGAAATTTAAAAAAATCCCTATTGGACAAACTCTCAGAATATGGATTGGAACAAAACTGGAAAGTTAGGTGTATGTAGGTGCTACTCAAGTGGTGGTTTTGATGTCCCTAAGATGAGAAATAACTCATTTTGAGAAAACGGGCTTTGAAAATTTGTATTGTAAAAAACCATACATTTGCATTGTAAACCAATATTTACAAACACAATATCCAATCACATCATTAGTAACATTACACAACATCTGAAAACACATAGAAACTGAAAACTGAATAACACAGCATGTTGTGGATTCAAAATAGTCCAGGAGTAGACATTTTGTATAGAGAAGTAAGACCTGTTTAGTTGGAAGCCCACTCACCACGTCAAGGTACAGCCCACGAGTGGGATGTTAGTAAGACGAGACTAGAGACGAGACAATGTTAGTAGAGAACATTCCCTTTTAGAAAGCTTGTATTATTTTGTTAAACAGATCATGGACAAAGATAGACACATTTGACGAGGACATGCATGAGAAAACAGATTATCTAGCTTTTTGTGTTTTTTTAAGCGTTTTACATGGAGAAAACATGAATGAATGAATGAATGAACATGAAGAGTAAGCTGATTCATAAATACACAGGACAAGATGTGGTAAACAATGCAGGGTAAACACCAATAGAAGCTAAATATAGATTGCCAAACAAACAAGTGATATAACCATCGTCAAAAGCAACACCATAGGAGACATCAAGCTACGCCGTCATAGGTCTACAGCAGGGGTGGCCAACCCGCGGCTCGCGAGCCGCATGCGGCTCTTTGCCCGTCAATGTGCGGCTCCTCCATAAATTCATTCATTCCATAAGAACGTTTCTCTCTCTCTAGTTTCGCTGTGCATTTCTTCCCGCCCATTTTAGTTTATTGCAGATTTGTCATAAAATCATGATTCGTTTCGCTAGTGAGGAAGTCGCGTGAGAACCACTTCAAACCAATCATATAGGTAGCAAATCACCTTGGTAACAAAATTATTAGGTGCGTTTACATGAACAGTTTGAATCGGTTTCAAATAGGTTTGGAAGACCAAACCGATTGAAAATATGTCATATAAACACCTCAATCCGACTGAAATGCCCCAACCCGATTGAAATTCCAATCGCTTTCAAGAAGGTAGTTTAAACCTTTTCGAAACCGTTTGGTCCGTCATGTATACTACCTTGAAACGGATTGATGCTGCGTTCATTTTGCGCATGCTCAAGACTTGACTAATCAAGGCACGCGCGACAGTTCCGTAATCAGCTGTTTGTAACCATCGTAACGCAATCACTCACGGCTGCGTGCGCGTTCGAAACATTTGTTTCGTTGTCGCATGTAAACATCCAACCAGTTTACTTTGTATCCCTTGTATACGCTCAAGATGAAATCAGCTTGAAATCAACCAGATTGAAAAATATTTGTCATGTAAACACACCTATTGTAAACAAAATAATTTGCTTTGCGTGGGTCATTCTCTTTTACGACAAAAGCTAACGTAGCCTAGGCTACTGTACACAACCAAAGAATGGCTGGAAAGAAATGCGCAGCTAAAAGAATATATGAAGACGAACACAGGACATTTTTTACCCGAGTGGGGAGTAATTTTTTCTTCATAGAACGTAATGGTAAGACATTCTGTCTGATATGCCAGACATCATTGGGACATTTCAAAGCCTCAAATCTCGAGCCCAGTCCAGCCCAACCCAGCCCAGTCCAGCCTAACCCAGTCCAGTCCAGCCTAACCCAGCCCAGCCTAACCCAGCCCAGTCCAGCCTAACCCAGTCCAGTCCAGCCTAACCCAGTCCAGCCCAGCCTAACCCAGGCCAGTTCAGCCTAACCCAGCCCAGTCCAGCCTTACCCAGTCCAGCCCAGCCTAACCCAGCCCAGTCCAGCCTAACCCAGCCCAGTCCAAAATATATTATGTCAGAAAATATCTTGTTGTATGTATTAATTTTAAATAAATTAACTTTAAATGTATATTTAATGGACAATAATGTTTTTCTTCTTATTTTAGACTGGGTGCCTTGGGATTTTAAGTACTTATGAAGGGTGCGGTGACTGAAAAAAAGGTTGAGAAACGCTGGTATATATGGTGGGGCTCTGGGTGGTACCACAGTCATTTTTGTGGCTCTTAGTCTCTGACTGGTTGGCCACCCCTGGTCTACAGAGTCACTCCTCAGATGGCACCACACTAGCTATCCACAAAACTGTTCTGGAGTTTACAAAACTGTTCTAAGCAGCTGGTCTGTAGAACCCACTCAGCTGCAGTCAACAAAACTGTCCTAAAACCACAATATGTTCCTGGTGCGCATGGGGTTGTCATCAGTGAAGCAGACTACCCCATATTGCTGTCTTTATGTTGTCCACTGAACGCTGGTTGAGAATTATTGTAATAATTCTCAATAACTGTAATAATTTTTTTACATTTTGTATTTATTGGCAGTCAGCTTACCTACCTTTGGGTCCACATCTGCATATGCCTGCCTAATCTGCTCTCTGCTTCTGTGCAAGGACTCCAGACCTCTCTCTATTTCAGCAACTGAAATTAAAACAGTTTATTTGGTCAGTTTATGGATGCATGTAGAAATGCCACAGGTAGAGAGAGGGAGACTACTGTGCATATGTATAGGCTTCTGATATTGGCTAGAGAGAGAGAGAGAGAGAGAGAGAGGGAGAGGGAGAGGGAACACGTTTCAATAGCCTACCTGTCACCCTCTTGTCATGTTTCTGATACGTTTTCAGATGAAGCCCTGGGATCCCTAACACTTTACTAATCTTTTGGAGAGCTGCATACCCCAACCCTAACTCGTGCGCTAAGAGGACCATCCTCACATTGACATCAAATGCAACATCATTCCTAGTTGTATCATGAAGCCGAGTCGATGTGTAGACACTTTTGCGATAGCCATTTCTCACAAAGACTGCACTCTAAGAGCAAGTACTACAGAACCCACTATTCTGAGGATCTATGTTAATTTTAAGACCAGTCCCTGCACAATTTGGACAAATCAACCCAGTTATCAGCTCATTCAAACGCGCCGCATCTCTCTGCTGCTCACTGGACATGCTAACGCTAGCCTCATCTCCCTGCTGCTCACTGGACATGCTAGCACCTGCTAATGACAACTTGCGCGAATAGGCACTTTATATCTCATAAATGTAAACCTTTCCATTTAGTTTCTCTTGTTTTCTGTTCAACCTTGCGGGCAAACACTGTTGTCGTTGTTGCTTATTACGTTTAATAAAGATAGTATTAGTAAAATAATAGTAAAGAATAGTAAAATAAACATCTAAATGCGTATTTTTGATGTTTTATTTCCACTAGTATGAAAGAAGACATGTTATGGAAGCAAACTAGCACAAAATCTCACATTTGACCAGGGCGTTGAAAAACGATGTTTTCACCTACCGTGTCTCCCCTTAAACTTATAATAGTAATTGTTGTGCCATTGAAACTGCTGGTGGAATGTTCAGTATCATTATGTTTTTAGAGTGGTGGCAGCAGTTGCTTTGAAAATATTCACACATTTTGTAAACTGCTGGCACTCTTACAGTTTTGAATGCTCACACACATATTATACATCAAAACATTCACACAACTGTGCTGATTCGTACAATGTAAGTATCTAAGCAGTGTGACTTTTTGCTGTATGACGATTTGTTCAGCAACTGCGCTCCTCATTGAAACGTATGGCAACGCACTCTAGCTTTTGAGCTGCTAATTTTGCGTTTTTACTCTTTTTCTAACTTGTCACTATGCCTTCAGTTTTAACAGCTCATACACATATTATATATCGAAACGTTCCCATAACTGTGCTGATTCGTTCAATGTAAGTATCTAAGTTGTGTGATTTATAGTTTTCGCTGTATGGCGATTTGTTCGGCAACTGCGCTCCCCATTGAAACGTATGGCAATGCTAATTTTGCATTTTTACCCTTTTCTAACTTGTCACCATGCCTACAGTGTTTAAGCTATACGAACATATTATCCATAGAAATGTTCTGCAAGTTCTTAGCATTCCTATGGTGTCAATATATAAGCTGTAACATTTATAGTTTTCTCTAGCCCTTCTCAGTCCCGTTGTTGCATTCCGCTTGCTCATCCCAGACAATAGTCCTTTGCCGGTCCATTCACTTCGCCGTCAAAATAAATCGGTGTCGGCCTAGTTCGCTCATATTTACAAGTGTCAGATAAACATGAAACTTCACTTACCTAAGCATAAGGGTCTATTTTAACAAATACAAAATTTTAACAAATTTAAATCCATTAAATAACTTATTTAGACGCGTTCTGTCCGAGGACCCGGCTAAAGCATATGTGACAGCGGCTGGTGATTTGGTCCGCAACTCGGCAAACCCCGAAATGCGCTAGAGGGCAAAATACATAAAAAAACGTTTTTTTTCGTTTTTTGTTTTATTTTGTATTACCAAAGTTGAAGTTGTGAAGAACCCACTTACTATAACAGACAACAGTTTTAGGTTCACGAAATACGTATAATTAGTCTGCAAACTAAGCTCGTTTTTAGCTGATTTCGAGCCGGGCTTGGGGGCGGGCAGATCGATTAGCATGATTTGGTTTCATTGGCTATTGCTTCCGGGTTCTCCGCCCCCACCCTTCCCAAACAACACGCCGGCTTTGTTTACATTCAGTTCCAAGTTAAACCATGGATGCTACAGCTTTTGCTAAAGAGAAGACGGGGATGGCATCCAGGACATGGAAAGAGTTTTAAGAGCAGCTAAAACTCCAGCAGAGCAGGACTCGTTCGTACACGGAGTTTTATTCTTGATGACCTGTGATACAGAGATGACTGTATCAGCAAAGCAAGTTGCTACAGAGTTGCTACCAAGCGAACGCGAACGACGTACCAGATTCACACCACCGCCAAGCATTCTGCTTTGCTTTGGGGTAAGCTGATCTTTATACTATCTGTGCTGTTTACATTACATTAACGTTAGTCGTTTAGCAGTAGCTCCTTTCTAAACAAGTGACTAAGTCTAGCTAGCATAACAAAGGCTAGCTAGCTAACGTTAGCTAACATGCTAGTTAGCTGAGCTAGCCCTTTGTTCCTAAACTAGCCAGCTAGTCTATTTAATCAACACATTCTGGTACTATTTTATCTATATGGAGTGCCAGTACTGTGGGCAATAGTTTAATGTACTTTCTTCCTTCTATTCTATTGCAGTTTTGATGCAGAGAGACCTGGCATGGTTGTGGCCAGAGAACACCGTGATGCACCGGCAGTCGAGTTTCAGCTGCTGCGCAAGCCTGATGTCCTGCCCCCCAGAGAAGGTCTTCTTGTGCAAGCCCCACCCGGACTGGACATGGTCAGACAGACGTATCTCTTTGACAAGATCAGAGAGTTCTGTTCTGATGAGGGACGAGACGTCACATATCCCCCGCCAAACTCCACAGCAGCTCAGAACAAGACTGTCCGCTTGTAGATTCACTGCAGATCATCAGGACGGACAGCACTGCAGGAGAAAGGCCACAGCCTTTCCTGTTTGTATACTGAAGCGTTGCTTGTTCTCTTGCACAGACTTGCCCACACTTGCACAGACTGCATTGTTCGAATATTGAATACTGAGCTGAGTACTGTTGTTATTACCTTGAGTATTGAGCTGGGGACTGTTATTACTTTGTTGTACACTTGATCACAATGAACACTATGCACCTTGTCTATACAACATACAACTGACTGTACACTTTAACACTTAGACTGTTGCCTTTTTTTGTACACTTAACTACTTATGCTTGTACTTTATATCATGTATGTGACAATAAAGAACGTTAAATTTGAACTTCATCTTATATTGTTCTTAACTGCATTCACAACACAAGATTAATACTGACTCAAAGAGTGTGGGGTCATCAGTGAGAGAGCACCCCACTTGGCTGCCACTCTCAGGTAATACCCCAAGTTGACAGCCACTCTGACAGATAATGACAGATCGTCCAGTGGGGGAGTGGCTGGGGGTGGGGTTACCAGGCTATTGTTCACGCCCATTACCTGGCAGTCAGAGGTGTGAAAATGTTGGAGAACTTTGGAGGGAGATTTCTCAGCTAAGTTGATTTGGCAGTACTAGCATTCAAATAAGCATATCTTCTTCAATTATGTTCAGATTTCAATGTATGAGAGCTCATTTGAAAGCTTACAATGTGCACTTTCATAATCTGTAATAAACTGAAAAATGAAAATGCCTAGTTGAGGACCAAATTACCAGCGGCGGTCACATATTTTACCAGACAAACTTGCAACATACACAAAGTGCTACAGCCATTTTACAAATGCAACAAATATTTACCTCTCTTACCTCATTTGCTTAGGTTAGCCTTCAATTTCGTAATTGCGTTGCTTTCAGCCCTCCGTAATCAGTGCACGTCATCTCTTCCACATCAAAGGTGTAATCTCATACTCCACTTCTAAGGTAAGTGCCCATTTAAGTTTTTGGTTGTGTATTATATTATTAATGTTGATGAGACATGTACTGTAGGCCTGTCTGTTGCTTAATATAGGCCTATTATTCATACCATATTTGTTTCAGAAAAAAACAGCCCATCTGAACTGTTATCAAGAACAATGAGAAGTAATTTTGAATGACGTCAGTGCAGCTCTGGAAGCCCTTCAGAAGCACCCGTTTGTGTCAAATAAAACAGGATCTCTACAAGTGAGTAATTTCTATTTCATATAATAAATAAGGGATAACTATGGGTCATTATCATAAAATAAGTGCCTGACACTTTGTTCGAATCCCCGAGGTGAACAAACCTTTTTTTCTGTTCAGGTTATATGTGTAAATAATTTAATCTGTTCTGTTCGCCTGATTAAATGAAGCTTAAATTAAAAATAAATAAAAAAAACTCTACAAAACTTAGTCTTGCTGGCCTGAAACAAACTTCCAGTGTTTAGAACGTTCGTCGGCGACTGACCAATCAGAATCAAGCATTTCAAAGTAATACCAATATATAAGTAATAATAATGAATTAAATGTTTATTAGCATGTGGATATAATGAAGAGACACGATTTAAGTTAATAACAGTTTTAATATAAAGATTATGCTGACTCCATCAAGATCTTAAAAGAACTCCAGCACAGAAGAGAGGAACAGAAAATCCGTGGGGCATAGGCAGCACACTGGATTCTGCTGGAAGACGTTTTGGATAGCCTGCAGGAAAAAGAAACATTAATGGTGAAAAAGACAAACATGTCTATGGCGCAGTTAATGAATTGGTGGCAGGGCAACGTCGAAGGGCATCATACCAGGGTATGCACCAAATAGTGTAGCACCCTGGACCCGGGATATGTTTACGCCCAGTGAGTTGAAGTATTGTAAACCAATAGTAAATTATTATAACACTTTCTGTAGAAGTTGGCCCTTGATCCCAGTTTGTTGCTAGACTGGGCTGCAATTCATACCTCCATCTTCTGCCTTAAAATTGATTGATGACCACTTAAAATAAATCACCAAGATGTAATTATGAATGCTTGTCAGTGCATTTTTCATATCTTCAAAATATCTCTTACCTTCACCATGACGTATCTCTGATGTCCATGTAGCCAGGCCACAGCTAAACTGTGGCAGCTCTTGGAAGTAGCTGTAAGGGGCTGGGTTGGTGAGGAAGCAGGCGCACAGTGTAACGTTATGCCAGAAAACCGAACCCAAGTGACCAGACGGGAGGCAGAAGATAAAACCCAGAGGGTTCTTTAATCCACAAAGGTACAAGTCCAGAATCCAAACTCAAAATGATAATCTAGCAGGGGTCAGGCGATCGGCAAAAACAGTCCAGTAATCCGTAATCCAAGTCCGTAGTCAAAATCCAGAAGTGGGGGGGTCGAGGAATCCGAGTGTCAGTCCAGAGGTAATGGCGCACAGCACACCAGGTCTGGAGGGGAGAAACAACGGAAAAATGGTGAGTCCCAAACAGGGAACAAACACAAAACAACAAAGCGCTCCTGAACAACGATAGACTAAACAGCTAGGTACTTGCCACAGTAAACTGAGAGAAGATCTGGCGAAGACCGTCGAGATGACCAGGGTTCTTATAGGGAGGTGAGTAGGAGTTAATTGGTGTCAGCTGTGAAGATCCCTCGGAGCCAGCCATCAGTCAGATTGCTATCAGCTGCGACGGGCGAGAGCGAGCCGGGCTCGTGCAGAGGTGGATGGTCGCGCCGGTGAGGGCGAGTGAGAACGCGCCCCAGCCTCCACCGAGACCGGAGGGAACTCCGGGGAGGCGGAGCGCTGGAAAGCCGTCCGCGCCGAGCCGCGCACAACGTCGTAACGACGCACGGATGGTGAGGGTGGAGGCATGGGACCCCGAGCCGTAACAGCACAGGTCTGGGGGGAAAGGTTAATGCCTTGCCAGGTGTTACATACTCAGGTGCCAGGTGTTATATACTCAGGTGCCAGGTGTTATATACTCAGGCAGGTATAAACAAGAATGGTGAGGACACCTAGAAGAGGAAGCAGGCAGGCTACCAGTTCTGGAAGGACACAGAGGAAAGAGTGTTACAGTACGACCATAGCAAGCAAGGTAAGGCTAGCACTATCAAAGCTTTTATCAAAGCACTATAAACGCGAACTCTGATGAGTAGGCTAAGGACTTGCCACAATCATGTAGAGCAGGGGTGGCCAACCAGTCAGAGACTAAGAGCCACAAAAATTACTGTGGTACCACCCAGAGCCACACCATATATACCAGCGTTTCTCAACCTTTTTTTCAGTCACCGCACCCTTCATAAGTACTTAAAGGACAATGCTCGTTTTTGACAACCTGGACCTTATTTACGACATGTTATAAGACGTTTGACTCACCGAGATCACTTTGGTGTAGTTCGGAGGCCTGTAGAAGAAATGTAAAATCCAGCGCGAGCCAGTATATCCATGTAATGGCGGTGATCGGGGCAACGAGAATGCAGCTTCTAAAAATCAATTTTCTGCCGCGAAACGGTTGTTTTCATCAATCTGTCTTCATGAATCGCTAGTTGTGCTTACATAGAGAGCATAGGCCTGTTGTGGTATTTCCCATGCCTCTGTAATATGATCTTTAGAAACGTCGTTAGACACGAAATAGCTTCCTCACTTGCTCTAGCACGCATGCGCACAGCGTGCTGGAGCAACGATTGCGCGCTGTGCGCATTAGTGCTGAAGCAAGTGAGGAAGCTATTTCGTTTCGAAAGACATTTCTAAAGATCATGGCATGTGAAAACCACAACAGTTATGCTCTATGTAAGCACAACTAGCGATTCATGAAGACAGATTGATGAAAACAACCGTTTCGCGGCAGAAAATTGATTTTTAGAAGCTGAATTCTCGTTGCCCCGATCACCGCCATTACATGGATATACTGGCTCGCGCTGGATTTAAAATTTCTTCTACAGGCCTCCGAACTACACCAAAGTGATCTCGGTGAGTCAAACGTCTTATAATATGTCGTAAATAAGGTCCAGGTTGTCAAAAACGAGCATTGTCCTTTAAAATCCCAAGGCACCCCAGTCTAAAATAAGAAGAAAAACGTTATTGTCCATTAAATATACATTTAAAGTTTATTTATTTAAAATTAATACATACAACAAGATATTTTCTGACATAATATATTTTGGACTGAGTTGGGGTTACGCTGGGCTGGACTGGGCTGGACTTGACTGGGCTGGGCTGGGCTGGGCTGGGCTGGGATGGGCTGGGCTGGGCTGGGCTGGGTTAGGCTGGACTGGGCTAGGCTGGGCTGGGTTAGGTTGGACTGGGCTGGGTTGGGCTGGACTGGGCTGGAGATTTGAGGCTTTGAAATGTCCCAATGATGTCTGGCATATCAGACAGAATGGCTTACCATTACGTTCTATGGAGAAAAAATGACTCCCTCTCGGGTAAAAAATGTCCTGTGTTCGTCTTCATATTTTCTTTTCGCTGCGCATTTCTTTCCAGCCATTCTTTGGTTGTGTACAGTAGCCAGGGCTACGTTAGCTTTTGTTGTAAAAGAGAATGCCCCACGCATAGAAAATTATTTTGTTTACAATTATTTTGTTACCAAGTTGATTTGCTACCTATATGATTGGTTTGAAGTGGTTCTCACGCGACTTCCTCGCGACATAGCGAAACGAATCATATGATTTTATGACAAATCTGCAATAAACTAAAATGGGCAGGAAGAAATGCACAGCGAAACTAGAGAGAGAGAGGGAGAGAAACGTTCTTAAGGAATTTTTTTTTTTTTTTTTTTAATGAAAGGATGGAAGAGCCGCAAGCCAACTTTTTTTTTAATCAATGAATGGAGGAGCCGCACATTGACAGGCAAAGAGTCGCATGCGGCTCGTGAGCTGCGGGTTGGCCACCCCTGATGTAGAGTATGGGAAGATCTGGTGACGAATGAAGGGAAGACCAGGATTCTTGCAGCAGTGGAGATTGGATTGAAGTCAGTTGCGCCGCTACGTCACTGATGAATGGGTATTAGGGTGATGTGCTGCACCTGCTCTGAGGTGCTGGGCGCTTTGGGCTGGTATCCGTTGAGGTAGGGAGGGAGTAGGCTAATTTGAAATGTCTTACTGGACCTTGAAATGTCCTGTCCATCTTGTCCTCCAAGAGCCCTGTTCACAACCCCACCTTGCCATGACACTGTTACCATGGTGCTAGAACTGAGCAGTTTAAAACACTGTAAAGGTAGAACTTAAGAACACTGATGGTAGAACTAAGTACAATTGAGTGGATTACTATGTATTAACACAGGTACTATGGTAAAGGTAGAACTGATCAGTTTAAATCACTGTAGTGGTTGAACGTATTTGTGTAAAAACACTGAAGGTAGAACTATACTGTATAACCACAGGTACTATGGTAAAGGTAGAACTGATCAGTTTAAATCACTGTAAAGGTAAACAAACTATGTACAACTGAATGAGGTAAAAGAACTATATACAACTGAATGAGGTAAAAGAACTATGTACAACTGAACTAATTGGTGGGGCAGGAGAGCGTCCGTGCCGCCGTCCGGGCAAAGGGTAGGGTGGGGGTGGGGCAGGAGGGCGAGGCGCTGTGACCCCAGCGTCCTTACTCCTCCTGGTCCCTAACCAGGGCAACCACTTCTGTACCCTCCACCACTGCACAGATGCGGAAGGGGAAAGCTGGAATTTCCTTCCCAGCTCCCCCCTCCCACACCTGGCGCCGGACGCTCAATACGTCCTCTTTATATCAATATCTATAAATCACTGTAAAGGTAAACAAACTATGTACAACTGAATGAGGTAAAAGAACTATATACAACTGAATGAGGTAAAATAACTATGTACAACTGAACTAATTGGTGGGGCAGGAGAGCGTCCGTGCCGCTGTCCGGGCAAAGGGTAGGGTGGGGGTGGGGCAGGAGGGCAAGGCGCTGTGACCCCAGCGTCCGTGCCGCCGTCCGAGCAAAGGGTAGGGGTGGGGCAGGAGGGCGAGGCGCTGTGACCCCACCGTCCGTGCCGCCGTCCGGGCAAAGGGTAGGGTAGGGGTGGGGCAGGAGGGCAAAGCGCTGTGAACCCAACGTCCGTGCCGCCGTCCGGGCAAAGGGTAGGGTGGGGGTGGGGCAAGAGGGCGAGGCGCTGTGACCCCAGCGTCCGTGCCGCCGCCCGGGTAAAGGGTAGGGTGGGGGTGGGGCAGGAGGGCGAGGCGCTGTGACCCCAGCGTCCTTACTCCTCCTGGTCCCTAGGTCCCCAGGGCAACAACTTCTGTACCCTCCACCTCTGCGCAGATGCGGAAGGGGAAAGCTGGCATTTCCTTCCCAGCTCCCCCCTCCCACACCTGCCGCCGGACGCTCAATATGTCCTCTTTTTAGTCCTCTACAAGGAGGTGCAGGGTGTCCCCCTCCTCCAGAAGCCCCATGACCTTCAGTGAGGTCTTCTCTGGCTCCTCCGGGGTTGAAATCTCCTATAGGAGGGAAATCAAACATAACTTTCAGCATACACATTCTTACAAATAAACTGTTTAATCACCCCCCCCCCCCCCCCCCTCCATATTTCTTTTTATGTGGCATTTTCAAGATCAAAATTAGCATTACCATTGAGTAATATATGCAAATATATTGAGTGCAAATACAGTTTGTCTTATATTCAGTGACATAAATTTAACAAAAAAAGCTGGGAAAGATTGTCACACTCTGCCAAAAGACCATAGGCACTGACTTAATTTATCTTAACCATGTTTATCAAATCAGAGCAACTCGGAGAGCACAAGCTTTTCTAGCGGACCCTCAACACCCTCTAAATACAGAGTTCCAACTTCAAGGAGATGTAGCCTACTCATCCTAGGAGAGGCAAATCGAACAGATACCTAGGATCCTTTACTCCCTCTGCTGTTGGGTTTCTAAATAAGCTACAGAATCCCGGCTGCTCTGTCCACATGTCGAAGTGTCCTTGAGCAAGACACTAAACCCCAAAGTTGCTCCAATGGGCCGAGCTGATGTGTGGTGAGCTGTAGTGCGCGCTAGCTGCTGCCTTAGCAACACCCATGTGGATGCTACGCATTGGTTCGTGATAAGATGACCATTGTAAAGCACAGGGGTCTTGAAAAGCACTATTTAAATGCAAGTAATTATTATTTTGTAACAAATTTACCTCGATTGGTGTGTCCCAGGTGGACTGAAGCCCATAGCCGTAGGGCCCATCAGTCCCTTGGACATGGGTGATCCTGACCATTTTATGGAACGGCACATTGAGGAGTGTGGCCTCCCGCCACAAAGACAGGACCACCCTCTGGTCTCCCTGAAAATGGTATAATAAAATAATTCAGCGCACCACAGTAAGCTCAAGATTTTAGACCCCTAATCCAATTTCCCATTTACCAATGATGTTGTTGACTCACTACACTACATTACAATCACAGCAGAATTCATATGGTTATTCACTGCACTGGACCTGAATATATATTTACATTTTCAATGGTGATCCGTTGGAGGGGGAAGTCTCCTCTAGGGCTGGTAACCCGTTTGACTGGTGCCACCTGTAACAGATAAATAGATAATAGTACAGCATTGAGACTATTGGAGAGAGAGAATTAGCCTCCAGTGATTTTTTTGCAGCCAAAATGTTGATGAGGTTGCAGTGTTCATTATTAATTTTGTTGTCCCAGTGTGTAGGCTAAACACACAGAATGTGAACCATGGAATGTGAACTTACCGAGACCACCTTGCCCTCCACCGTCATCAGACCAGCTGTGGTCCTCTGGCTTAGGTCCACCAGAGGAGAGGAGGGGCTCAGCATCTTTTTAGCCTCCTCCTCTACCTCTGGTGGGACCACAAGGTCTGATGTCACAAAACACAGGGTCTCCCTTCTTATGGAAAGGGAGACCCTGTGGTTTCCCTCGTGGACTCCATAATTACAGAGCAGGTATGTGCGTCCCACCTAACGAGAGAGTAAAACATAGTTACAGAGTGTACATACTGTAATCCTGCATGTTATTGGCAAAATACAAAAAATGCAGGAAAATTGCAGAGCATGCGAGGACAGGCGAGTATATTTGTCTAAACATTTGTACCTCCTGCCTTTTTGAATTGAGCAAGGTAAGATGATTTTTTCTTTCTACAGGGCTCCAGACAGGTAAGTAGGCTACTAAGATTTGCTTTGGATTCCTCTCCACAGGCAAGTATGACAAGTATCCCCTCTCCTAACATTTGAATCGAGCAAGGTAAGATGATGTAATAAATCAACCTTTTCTTTCTACAGGGCTTCAGACAGATAGTTCAGGCAGGCAGATAAGTAGGCTACTAGGATTTGATTGAATTCTTTTCTACAGGCAAGTATGACAAGTAGGTATGAAGGGAGTTGAGGACTTATGCCTTTTACGTGAATATAAGGTCAGAAAAGCAGGAAATTATGTTAAAACGGGAAACATCACATCCCTGATATGTAGCACTATATGTTCAACATTGTGACAATATTTTTTTTTTTATTGAATAATAGTTCTTAGAATGATTTTAAGTCAAATAAATATAACGAAACCTGAAGTTTGGCCGCCATCTCCTCAAACAGTGTCACGACTGTGGCACTGTCTTTGTCGGCCAGGGCAATTATTTTATTCATCTTCTGCACTGCAGGGGTGCACTTCTCTCCACTGAAGTTCCATCTAAGAACTTTCAGTTTTTGTTTTTCTGCCACCACTTTCACCAGGAGTGATGATGGTCGGCTGTAGGGGGCAGGGAGGCTCTTCCTAATGAGATTTGACAGAAAAAGTGATTTTTCATTGGACGAGTTGTTGGCCGTAGCAGTGTCCTACAGATGTGGGAACATAAGAATGTAACTTGAACCGCGGTATTCTAACAGGCGCTTTACGGCATTCCGCACCACCGCTCGCCTGCCCATAGGGGCGCAGTAATACCACTCATTGACCCATTGCTGTAGCTCATCTCGCACATTAGATGAGCCTACCGTTCTCAAACTCCTTGTTCTCTGTCTGGTTGTAATTTAATTATTCCGAACAAAGCCTATCTATTTATAGTTTCTATCTCTGTAACTGTCGCCGGGTCTATATCTGTTAACTGTCGGGACAAGTAGAAGTTTAATACATTAGGCTAACTGAGTGTTCTCATATGGAACATGGCATCAAGACGAGTAAGATGGCTAACGGAGATGACCAGAGATGTGTTTGAAATGGTTCACTCACTCCCTATTCCCTATTACCATGGATGTATTGAGTGCGACTCATAGTGAACTACATGGGGAATGATTTAACAGTTTTGGGACACTACATGGAATGTAACTGCGTAAGATATTCATGACTCAAACAAGCAGACGCGCCGATCACTGATGGCAGCAGGTTGAAATATCAGGTAGTATCCAGGTTCCATGTTTAGTTGAATGATAAATCCCATATAAATGGTTGGAATTCTAATGATGTGCAAGTGTGATTTTGTCAACTTTAGTGCTGTCTGCTAATAGCAGGCTGTGAAGCTGCACGATAAGACCGTGATAGCAAGTTAGCTCACGACAGCAGCTTCCATAATATTAACGGTAGCTGTCGGTGGCTAAAAAGCAGATAGCTAACTTTACAACGATGATTCCTGTAGCTATTTTGATTTTGATGCTATTAGTTCAACTTCTGTTTCTCGGGCAGGAACGGAGACGAACTCGCATTAGCAGCAAAGCAGCTAGAGGAATGATCTAAACATTAGCTAACTGCTTTAGCTACTGATAGCTACCGTCTTCTTCACTTCTCCTTCGGTAAAACATGACACCGTTGTGTTGTGGTATTGTGGAGGGCTTAGGCAGAAGCAGGAAGAGAAACCACTTTTGCCCCATATAAGTAAAATAATGGTCTCATAAGCATTTTTTGATTGTAAAATTGTGTTCACTTGTTTTAGTTTGCAAACATATGCAATTTTCTTAGCATATCTACTGGCTACATAACATAGCTTTCAAGTTCCGTGCGAGCAGGTCGTGCCTGCAAGCCAGGGAGAAATGACAGGAGACCGTGGCGGGACAAAAGTCGCATCCCGTAGAGGGACAGAAGTCGCATGATGGCTTAGAACCAGAGGGGTGCGCGAGTGACATTTGGGCAGAATGAACAGGTGAAATGAAAGCTCTCGAAGAGATCTTTCTAATGCTATTGGTTAGCTTTGTATGTAGTTTTAATGTGAAAGATACATCTTGAATGCAGTCGAGACAAATTATTTTGCCTCTTAACTTTTGTCAAACCCCCTGGTTCCAGTCAATTGGATTATAGGCTATAGGCTACTTTCGTTTACAATTACGTTACCTTATGAACACAAATAGCTTACCTATAGGCCTACATAAAAACAATAGCCTAAAACCATGTTTATTTACAATGTATTTTCTTTCATTGATAGCATGCCAATAGTTAGGGTGAGGAAAACGACGCGCGGTCTCTTTAGCCCTGAGACCATCAGGCAGGCAGCTCAGGAGGTCGTTGAAGGCTATATATATTATTATGATATTATGTCTAATAATACATTCGTTTCGTGCACACGCCCGCCCGCGACAAGAGCTGAATTGTAGTCAGCTTTCCCCGCTGCGCGCAGGACGCGTGCGTCACCCGCTGATCCGAGCGAGAACGCAGGCGGAATATCGCTCCCCGTCTGAAACGGCCTTGACTCCTGGAATCCCAAGGTCTTTCATATTGAAATTCTCTTGATGGTCTGTGGAGTTGCGTGTTAAGGGAGTGCATCAGTCGTGAGCCTTGACAGTAGGCTACCAGCCTGCGCTGCGCTCAGCACAAAGTTGGATGAATGGATGGACTTATTGGAATCCTGGAAAATGTTTATTGCGCTCTAAAATCATGAAAGCATAAATGTAAAAATGCAGCAACAGAAGTAGTCTAGATGAGATGGTGGTTTAAATGAATGGCAACACGTAGCCTAGAGGAAAACATAAATTGAGACTGGTGATAATGCTGATAATCTACAGTAGGGCCTACCTCTGGCTGAGTTCATGGTTACAACCATTCATCTCTTACACATGGGCCTATACAATACTTGCACAATCTACTTTGGACGTTAAATCCATCCATCTATCAATCATACTAGCGAATTCAATCCAACACTTGCTTTGCCGGTCATGGCAAAGCACCCGCTAACGCAGGCTACCCCCCTCCCCACGATCCAGGGCTAGGAAACCGGTTCATCCAGTTTATTTGAATCTAAAAGAATTTGATGGGGGGTTACAATAGTCTGGTCCAGGTTCGCTGGCGAGTGACGAGCTAGTCAGATGGCGCATGCATGTGTGGACATTGTAGGCCGATTCTGTAAAACCTAAAGAATAAAAGTAGGCTACGTTCAACATTCATTGGAGTGGTCCAGTTGGATAGGCTAGTCTAATCTAAATAAATTGAGGACCTGTATTTTCAGTGTTTGCTGGTAGCGAATGCCACAGACAGACAGGGAGGAAATATATTCGTTTCATTGTTTCATTGTTTGTGCTCTGTATGCACAAGATAGTGAATGTTCGGATATAATTGGCAGTAGGGCGGGAAAAAACCCTATCAAAGGCCAAGATTAGAAGGGATTTGAAGATATAATTGGTCATTTTAAATGGGCCTACTTTATCTTGTGATGCCTATTTGAACGGACTGCATCGATCAATGCAATGACTCCATGTTTTTCAGTTTTACCCTTTTCATCAATAAAACATCATTTTTACAACCATGTCTTATTGATTGGGAAGGCATTTAGAGCTGCCGGTCTATTAGCCTACATTCGGACTCAGAGGATGACATAACTGTTTATTGAGAAACAATTGCAGGCTGGGCTATATAAAGAAATACCACAATGCATGTAGTCTAGATATATTACATTATGGTTAGGCTATAGCCTACACTTTATGGTAGACTGCCCTCTCGCTCGCTAAGCAGGCTACATTGTGGCTGTTTTGTTCATCGCAGAAGCCTATAGCCTAGGCTACACATTAAAAAAATGTGTAAAAAAACGCACGGTTGAGGCGGCAGCTCAAATACACTTCGCACATATCCTCTGCTATAGCCTCTCACAGACAGCTATGGTGCACTTCATGCATTGGTAGACAGTTCTGTTCTTGCTGCAGCTTGTCTTCACCATGCAGGTATTTTGGTGGGGGTATTCTTCTGTGGACACTGCGAGGGGCGCTGCTGGTGGCTGTTTGGACGCCAGAGCGCGCAGCTCTTCAGCCAACGAAGGATGTCGCGTCTGGGGAGGCTCTGCGTCTCTCCACCAGTCCCCAGCGAGTCCAAGCTCCCCCAATGAATAATACTTATTTATAATAGCCTACGTAGCGCGAAACTGTGCATATAATAGGCTGTAGCCAGCGCGAAACTGCGCATTCCCGCGCATGTATAAAAAAAAAAAAACATACACGATATTTTCTTATTTGAATGATCTTGAATATATATATATTCAAGATCATTCAAATAACAAAATATTGTGTATATTGTGCATGTGAACGCACTCACTGTCAAACCTGCCGCTATCTATGCACAAGATAGTTAATGTCCGGATATGATTGGCAATGAGTGATCTTTACTCATGGCGACTATGTCAATTTTGTATGGATCCACAAGTCGATCAAGCTTATTTTTTCTTTGTATCGTGCTGAAGCCATATAGCCTACTGCGCTCAGACTTGGCTACATTAGCTGGTGCCCCGTCTTCAAATTTACTTCCGGGGTTTACGAGTAGCCTACCAGTTGAATGCGTTCCAGAAACAAAACGCAAAACCCCCACATTCACCACATCTTTCTACTAACAAATATATTTACAATACTGTTATTTTGCGCATTTGACCTAACAGCCACCACGTCTTGACCCGACGTCAGTTACCAAGATAGATAGGCTACTGTAGGCCTAGATATAGGTGTTCGTAATAATTAAATTACATCCAGATAGAGAAAATGTGTTTGAGAACAAGGTAATAATAACAATTAAACGTTATTTGTATAGCACCTTTCATACAGATAAATTCAGCTCAAAGTGCTTTACAACAGAGCATTTAAATTAAAGAATGTGAAACTTAATGTGAATGCTTCATTCGTAGACTATAGGAGAAAAACACTGAGCCCAGCCTGCTAAATCTACTCAAAGACGCCACCTGGCGTTGGTGCATCACTAAAACGAAATAACACCCATCTGAAATCCCACGAGATTTCCAACGGGATTTCCCTGCCAAATACCGCGAAGGTGAAATGCTGCAGCATGTGACATTTCTAACTTCCCACATCTGTAGCTATAAGTGGGCCAGGCAGGACCTACAGATGTGGGAAGTTAGAAATGTCACATGCTGCAGCATTTCACGTCGCGGTATTTGGCAGGGAAATCATGGTTTATGGTAAATATATATTCAAGATCATTCAAATAAGAAAATATCGTGTATGTTTTTATTTATTTATACCGGCCGCCAGTCGTTCCATGAACGGCTATAGGGAATGCACAGTTTCGCGCTACGTAGGCTATTATAAATAAGTATTATTCATTGGGGGAGCTTGGACTCGCTGGGGACTGGTGGAGAGACGCAGAGCCTCCCCAGACGCGACATCCTCCAGTTGGCTGAAGAGCTGCGCGCTCTGGCGTCCAAACAGCCACCGACTGTTTGTCTTCACCTGCATGGTGAAGACAAGCTGCAGCAAGAACAGAACTGTCTACCAATGCATGAAGTGCACCTAGCTGTCTGTGAGAGGCTATAGCAGAGGATATGTGCGAAGTGTATTTGAGCTGCCGTCTCAACCGTGCGTAAGAGCAGAGCGCATCAACTCGTGTATAGCTACAAATAGTAGCCCATAGCCATTTAAACGGCTTATTGTTTTATTCATATATCAACTAGATAATTCGTTAATAATGGTTGAGACATGAATGTAAAAATGATGTTTTATTGATGAAAAGGGTAAAACTGAAAAACATGGAGAGTCATTGCATTGATCGATGCAGTCCGTTCAAATAGGCATCAAAAGATAAAGTAGGCCCATTTAAAATGACCAATTACATCTTCAAATCCCTTCTAATCTTGGCCTTTGATAGGGTTTTTTCCCGCCCTACTGCCAATTATATCCGAACATTAACTATCTTGTGCATACAGAGCACAAACAATGAAACAATGAAACGAAAATATTTCCTGTCTGCCTGTGGCATTCGCTACCAGCAAACACTGAAAATACAGGTCCTCATTTTATTTAGATTAGACTAGCCTATCCAACTGGACCACTCCAATGAATGTTGAACGTAGCCTACTTTTATTCTTTAGGTTTTACAGAATCGGCCTACAATGTCCACACATGCCTGGACTAGACTATTGTAACACCCCCCCCCCCAATTCTTTTATATTCAAATAAACTGGATGAACCGGTTTCCTAGCCCTGGATCGTGGGGAGGGGGGTAGCCTGCGTTAGCGGGTGCTTTGCCATGACCGGCCATTGAATTCGCTAGTTTGATTGATAGATGGATTTAACGTCCAAAGTAGATTGTGCAAGTATTGTATAGGCCCATGTGTAAGAGATGAATGGTTGTAACCATGAACTCAGCCAGAGGTAGGCCCTACTGTAGATTATCAGCATTATCACCAGTCTCAATTTATGTTTTCCTCTAGGCTACGTGTTGCCATTCATTTAAACCACCATCTCATCTAGACTACTTCTGTTGCTGCATTTTTACATTTATGCTTTCATGATTTTAGAGCGCAATCAACATTTTCCAGGATTCCAATAGGTCCATCCATTCATCCAACTTTGTGCTGCGCGCAGCGCAGGCTGGTAGCCTACTGTCAAGGCTCACGACTGATGCACTCCCTTAACACGTCTCAACTCCCCAGACCATCAAGAGAATTTCAATATGAAAGACCTTGGGATTCCAGGAGTCAAGGCCGTTTCAGACGGGGAGCGACATTCCGCCTGCGTTCTCGCTCGGATCAGCGGGAGACGCACGCGTCCTGCGCGCAGCGGGGAAAGCTGACTACAATTCAGCTCTTGTCGCGGGCGGGCGTGTGCAGCCTAGTTCCATATGAGAACACTGCTCGGTCCAATTCCGTATAGTAGATCCGCCTGTGTACTTTCAACGAATGTATTATTAGACATAATATCATAATAATATATATAGCCTTCAACGACCTCCTGAGCTGCCTGCCTGATGGTTTCAGGGCTAAAGAGACCGCGCGTCGTTCCTCACCCTAACTATTGGCATGCTATCAATGAAAGAAAATACATTGTAAATAAACATGGTTTTAGGCTATTGTTTTTATGTAGGCCTATAGGTTAAGCTATTTGTGTTCATAAGGTAACGTCATTGTAAACGAAAGTAGCCTATAGCCTATAATCCAATTGACTGGAACCAGGGGGTTTGACAAAAGTTAAGAGGCAAAATAATTTGTCTTGACTGCATTCAAGATGTATCTTTCACATTAAAACTACATACAAAGCTGACCAATAGCATTAGAAAGATCTCTTCGAGAGCTTTCATTTCACCTGTTCATTCTGCCCAAATGTCACTCGCGCACCCCTGCAGCTATTATCATGTAGCCAGTAGATATGCTAAGAAAATTGCATATGTTTGCAAACTAAAACAAGTGAACACAATTTTACAATCGAAAAATGCTTATGAGACCATTATTTAACTTATATGGGGCAAAAGTGGTTTCTCTTCCTGCTTCTGCCTAAGCCCTCCACAATACCACAACACAACGGTGTCATGTTTTACCGAAGGAGAAGTGAAGAAGACGGTAGCTAGCAGTAGCTAAAGCAGTTAGCTAATGTTAAGATCATTCCTCTAGCTGCTTTGCTGCTAATGCGAGTTCGTCTCCGTTCCTGCCCGAGAAAAAAAGTTGAACTAATAGCATCAAAATAGCTACAGGAATCAACGTTGTAAAGTTAGCTATCTGTTTTTTAGCCACCGACAGCTACCGTTAATATTATGGAAGCTGCTGTCGTGAGCTAACTTGTTATCACGGTCTTATCGTGCAGCTTCACAGCCTGCTATTAGCAGACAGCACTAAAGTTGCCAAAATCACACTTGCACATCATTAGAATTCCAACCATTTATATGGGATTTATCATTCAACTAAACATGGAACCTGAATACTACCTGATATTTCAACCTGCTGCCATCAGTGATCGGCGCATCTGCTTGTTTGAGTCATGAATATGTGACCGCCGCTAGTAATTTGGTCCTCAACTAGGCATTTTCATTTTTCAGTTTTTTACAGATTATGAAAGTGCAGATTGTAAGCTTTCAAATGAGGAAATCTGAACATATTTGAAGAAGATATGCTTATTTGAATGCTAGTACTGCCAAATCAACTTAGCTGAGAAATCTCCCTCCAAAGTTCTCCAACATTTTCACACCTCTGACTGCCAGGTAATGGGCGTGAACAATAGCCTGGTAACCGCACCCCCAGCCACTCCCCCACTGGACGATCTGTCATTATCTGTCAGAGTGGCTGTCAACTTGGGGTATTACCTGAGAGTGGCTGCCAAGTGAGGTGCTCCTTCACTGATGACCCCACACTCTTTGAGTCACTATTAATCTTGTGTTGTGAATGCAGTTAAGAACAATATAAGATGAAGTTCAAATTTAACGTTCTTTATTGTCACATACATGATATAAAGAACAAGCATAAGTAGTTAAGTGTACAAAAAAAGGCAACAGTCTAAGTGTTAAAGTGTACAGTCAGTTGTCTGTTTTATAGACAAGGTGCATAGTGTTCATTGTGATCAAGTGTACAACAAAGTAACAACAGTCCCCAGCTCAATACTCAAGGTAATAACAACAGTACTCAGCTCAGTATTAAATATTCTAACAATGCAGTCTGTGCAAGTCTGTGCAAGAGAACAAGCAACGCTTCAGTATACAAACAGGAAAACAGGAAAGGCTGTGGCCTTTCTCCTGCAGTGCTGTCCGTCCTGATGATCTGCAGTGAATCTACAAGCGGACAGTCTTGTTCTGAACTGCTGTGGAGTTTGGCGGGGGACATGTGACGTCTCGTCCCTCATCAGAACAGAACTCTCTGATCTTGTCAAAGAGATACGTCTGTCTGGCCATGTCCAGTCCGGATGGGGCTTGCACAAGAAGACCTTCTCTGGGGGGCTGGACATCAGGCTTGCGCAGCTGCTGAAACTCGACTGCCGGTGCATCACGGTGTTCTCTGGCCACAATCATGCCAGGTCTCTCAGCATCAAAACTGCAATAGAATAGAAGGAAGAAAGTACATTAAACTATTGCCCACAGTACTGGCACTCCATATAGATAAAATAGTACCAGAATGTGTTGATTAAATAGACTAGCTAATGCATGATAGGATGAACGTATTCTCACCTGTTGTGCAAAATCAAAGCTGTAGTGCATAGTGATCTTCTTGCTGGCTGGTATGAAGGGAGAGCTGCAATTCCTTACAAGCTGGAGCTTGTTTTTGCTCATCCTGTAACCAAAACAAAGAAAAAGGTGTCAGACTACCATACCTCTCATGCTCTCTCATTCTGTTTCTCTCTATAATATAGCTACCTAGCTCGATATTAGCTGCCTCGCTGGCTAGTTTAGGAACAAAGGGCTAGCTCAGCTAACTAGCATGTTAGCTAACGTTAGCTAGCTAGCCTTTGTTAGTTAGTGCTAGTGCCTTTGTTATGCTAGCTAGACTTAGTCACTTGTTTAGAAAGGAGCTACTGCTAAACGACTAACGTTAATGTAATGTAAACAGCACAGATAGTATAAAGATCAGCTTACCCCAAAGCAAAGCAGAATGCTTGGCGGTGGTGTGAATCTGGTACGTCGTTCGACGTTTCGCTTGGGCAACTTGGTAGCAACAAGTTGATACAGTCATCTCTTTATCACAGGTCATCAAGAATAAACTCTGTGTACGAACGAGTCCTGCTCTGCTGGAGTTTTAGCTGCTCTTAAAACTCTTTCCATGTCCTGGATGCCATCCCCGTCTTCTCTTTAGCAAAAGCTGTAGCATCCATGGTTGAACTTGGGACTGAATGTAAACAAAGCCGGCGTGTTGGGGAAGGGTGGGGGGCGGAGAACCCGGAAGCAATAGCCAATGAAACCAAATCATGCTAATCGATCTGCCCGCCCCCAAACCTGACTCGAAATCAGCTAAAAACGAGCTTAGTTTGCAGACTAATTAAACGTATTTCGTGAACCTAAAACTGTTGTCTGTTATAGTAAGTAGGTTCTTTACAACTTCAACTTTGGTAATACACCAAAAAACGAAAAAAAAAGTTTTTTTATTTATTTTGCCCCCTAGCGCATTTCGGGGTTTGCCGAGTTGCGGACGAAATCACCAGCCGCTGTCACATATCTTACGCAGTTACATTCCATGTGTCCCAAAACTGTTAAATCATTCCCCATGTAGTTCACTATGAGTCGCACTCAATACATCCATGGTAATAGGGAATAGGGAGTGAGTGAACCATTTCAAACACATCTCTGGTCATCTCCGTTAGCCATCTTACTCGTCCTGATGCCATGTTCCATATGAGAACACTCAGTCAGCCTAATGTATTAAACTTCTACTTGTCCCGACAGTTAACAGATATAGACCCGGCGACATTTACAGAGAAAGAAACTATAAATAGATAGGCTTTGTTCGTAATAATTAAATTACAACCAGACAGAGAACAAGGAGTTTGAGAACGGTAGGCTCATCTAATGTGCGAGATGAGCTACAGAAATGGGTCAATGAGTAGTATTACTGCGCCCCTATGGGCAGGCGAGCAGTGGTGCGGAATGCCGTAAAGCGCCTGTTAGAATACCGCGGGTCAAGTTACATTCTTATGTTCCCACATCTGTACTGTATGCCCGCCCACTTCTTGTCTAGGCCCTGTCTCTGTCTACAATATGATATTTCAGGTTCCCTGTTTCAGGTAAGTATCGCCATGTACAATTTTAATACATCCAAAAATCTGATTCCAGATCAATGACCACAGGTAAGTATCATTGTCCACATGGCTTCTAACTCTGATCTCGGTTTTCATGTACTGTAGGTATCCTCAGGTAAGTATATCCATCAACCAACTAATCTATCTGGTATCAGTTTCCAGGTACACCTCAGCAGGTAAGTCAATGTCAATGTCATTTTATTTATATAGAGTAGTGACCACTCACTAGCAGGCTATAGTTTCAGATGGTTAGAATTCACAGCGATCTAGCTCTGGTTGATATTACTGTTACTCCTAGGTTTATTTGACTACGTTACCCATGTCCCTTAGCGTGTGATGATGTTAAGGAAGTGGGACGTGAGAGAGCGTGCAAGTTGTGTTGTCAGCATGGATGTATTAATAGGTTGTCAGAGGAATGCCGTTTATTTTGTCCGTCCACAAAACGCCTATAGCAGTCCTTTTGTTTCCCACACTCCTACAAAAGCACTATTCATACAAATAAATAGCAAATAGTGCTTTAAATAAAAAGAGATGGATAAAAACATGAATTAAACAAAAAAATTATTTAAAATAAAATAAAATAATTAAGAATTATTACACTATCTTTTAAGAATTAAAAGATAGTGTAAAATAGAATAAAGACTTTAAAAACGGAAAGCATTTTTACAAATAATTATTTATTATTATATATATATATATATGTATTATTATTTATTATTATACTATGTATGAAGATTAAGTATATAATAATATAATATTACAAACCAACAGCTAATTACGTTCTTGGCTTGGATTATTTAATATGTAATTCTATCCACAGGAAAGGGAGGTGCCCTGGACTGTCACTTCCTCTGTAGGACCCACGCACGGTACAGTAGTAAGGTAGCAGCTTTGGGTTTTTAACCGTTTTTGTCTCGTGGTGAAGAAGGTTTAAGGGAATATAACCAAACACCCGTTAATTTTTGAAACATTCTAATGTATTTAGCAGTCGTTCGTTTGGTTATATGTTAGTCTGTTCAAAGATAAGCTAGCCACTAGCCAGCCGATCCTCCTAACTTTATTTTCAACACGTGTTCAACGGTGACTGGGCTGCTAGCTAGCAAGCTGTTGCAGCATGCCAGCGAGTGGTCAGTAACATTGGCCAACAAATTCTACGCCACGCATGGATGCAGTTACTGTAAGTAACGTTTATTTGAATACTGTATATCGGTGTCCTTGTTTCTATGTTGCTTGCTTAGCTAATACAACACACAATTTCACTAGCCAACAGTAGCTTATAACATTTATATGCTATTTTAAATTAGGAATGTCATCCTAACGGTAGCTAACTTAGTAGGTCGCTAATGTTAAATGGATGAGCTAACTTTAGCTAACTAACTAACGTTATGCAAGTCATTACGACTGGTGGCTTTGTGCTTTATGAACCATGTTAAAGATTGAACAGGCTTTTCAGACTAGGCCATACGTTACTACGGACGCGGGCTCAACGCAAGTTATAGCTAATATGTCAATGGCGACTCGCGCCAGCCTTCACTCAGTCTGCGTAGCTCGAGCTAATGCAGCTTGCGTAAGCCCGCGAAAGTTTAAATGGATTTGACAGGGTCTCGCGCTGTGTAGATTAACTTCAGGTTGGCTAACTTGAAGCTTGTTAGCTAACTACGCAGTTTGCGTAGCTCGAGCTAGCGCAGTTTGCGTAAGACCGCGAAGGTTTAAATGGATTTGACAGGCTCGCGCTGTGTAGCTAGCTTCACTTCAGGTTAGCTAACGTATATTAATATAAAATAAGTTTGATTCCATAATTAAGTAATACTAATCTCTTTTACATTAATGCTGGGATATATAGTTGCTGTAATTGTACTTGACGTTAAATAACGTCAACTTTCAACGTTAAGGCAAGGCAAGGCAAGTTTATTTATATAGCACATTTCAGCCACAGGGCAATTCAAGGTGCTTTATATGAGACATTAAAAGCATTAAAACAAAAAGCAAGACATTATAGACATCTAAAACAAAAGGCAGGACAAATTAAAAGCATTAAAACAAAAAGCAAGTCATTATAGACATTTAAAACAAAAAGCAGGACAGATAGAATACAGGAATAAAAGTTACAGTGCAGTATACTGATAAACATAACTCCTCTTAGAAAGCAGTGGCACAAAGAAAAGTCTTCAGGCTTGTTTTAAAAGAACCAAGAGTTGCAGCAGACCTGCAGTTTTCTGGAGGTTTGTTCCAGATATGTGGGGCATAAAAACTGAACGCTGCTTCTCCATGTTTTGTTTTAACTCTGGGGACAGAAAGCAGACCTGTGCCAGACAACCTGAGGGGTCTGGATGGTTCATAGCATATGAGCAGATCAGAAATATATTTTGGCCCTAGACCATTCACCATTCAAACCAACAGCAGTATTTTAAAGTAAATTGTTTGACAGACAGGAAGCCAGTGTAAAGACCTTAGAACTGGTGTGATATGCATCCACTTTCTTAGTCTTGGTGAGGACTCGAGCAGCAGCATTCTGAATCAGCTGCAGCTGTCTGATCGATTTTTTAGAGAGACCTGTATACATGCCGTTACAGTAGTTGAGTCTACTGAAGATAAACGCATGGACAAGTTTTTCCAAATCCTTCTGGGACATAAATCCTTTGATCCTTGATATATTCTTCAGGTGATAGTAGGCGGACTTTGTAATTGACTTAATGTGGCTGTTGAAATTCAGGTCTGAGTCCATGACTACACCAAAATTTCTGGCTTCGTTTGTGGTTTTTAGCATTACTGATTGAAGTTGAGCACTGACTTTTAATCGTTCTTCTTTGGCTCCAAAGACAATTACTTCAGTTTTATTTTTGTTTAGTTGGAGAAAGTTCTGGCACATCCAATCATTGATTTGTTGAATGCACTTACTCAGCGCTTGTATGGGATTATAGTCTCCTGGTGATATGGTGATATCAATTTGTGTGTCATCTGCATAGCTATGGTAACATATTTTGTTGTTTTCCATAATTTGAGTTAGAGGGAGCATGTAAATGTTGAACAGAAGAGGCCCCAGGATGGAGCCTTGGGGAACTCCACAGGTCATTTTTGTCAGCTCAGATTTGTAATTGCCTATAGACACAAAATAGTCCCTGTCCTTTAAGTAGGATTCAAACCTATCTAACACTGCACCAGAAATTCCCAGCCAATTTTCCAGTTGGCCTAGTAGTATGTTGTGGTCTACCGTGTCGAACGCAGCGCTGAGATCCAGTAATACTAAGACTGAGATTTTGCCATTATCTGTGTTTAAATGGATGTCATTAAATACCTTAATTAGAGCAGTCTCAGTGCTGTGGTGTGGTCGAAATCCTGACTGGAAGACATCAAAGCCATTACTTAGTGCCAGGAAGTTATTCAGTTGTTGGAAAACAACCTTTTCAATTATTTTGCTTAGAAATGGGAGGTTTGATATGGGCCTATAATTTTTTATTAAGAATGGCCCTTCACTATAAAGTCAGCTGTTAGTTGGCTAGCTTAGTCGGTGCTAGCTAGATAGCTAACGGTAGCTACACAGTCGAACATATGTGACAGCGGCTGGTGATTTGGTCCGCAACTCGGCAAACCCCGAAATGCGCTAGGGGGCAAAATAAATAAATAAAAGGTTTTTTTCGCTTTTTGTTTTTTTTGTATTACCAAAGTTGAAGTTGTGAAGAACCCACTTACTATAACAGACAACAGTTTTAGGTTCACTAAATACGTATAATTAGTCTGCAAACTAAGCTTGTTCTTAGCTGATTTCGAGTCGGGTTTGGGGGCGGGCAGATCGATTAGCATGATTTGGTTTCATTGGCTATTGCTTCCGGGTTCTCCGCCCCCCCACCCTTCCCCAACACGGCGGCTTTGTTTACATTCAGTCCCAAGTTTAACCATGGATGCTACAGCTTTTGCTAAAGAGAAGACGGGGGTGGCCAGGACATGGAAAGAGTTTTAAGAGCAGCTAAAACTCCAGCAGAGCAGGACTCGTTCGTACACGGAGTTTTATTCTTGATGACCTGTGATACAGAGATGACTGTATCAACAAAGCAAGTTGCTACCAAGCGAAAGTTGCGTCGAACGGCGTACCAGATTCACACCACCAGGCATTCTACTTTGCTTTGGGGTAAGCTATCTTTATACTATCTGTGCTGTTTACATTCATTAAAGGACAATGCTCGTTTTTGACAACCTGGACCTTATTTACGACATATTTTAAGACGTTTGACTCACCGAGATCACTTTGGTGTAGTTCGGAGGCCTGTAGAAGAAATTTAAAATCCAGCGCAAGCCAGTATATCCATGTAATGGCGGTGGTGGGGGCACTGAGAATGCAGTTTCTAAAAATCTATTTTCTGCCGCGAAACGGTTGTTTTCATAAATCTGTCTTGATGAATCGCTAGTTGTGCTTACATAGAGAGCATAGGCCTGTTGTGGTATTTCACATGCCTCTGTAATATGATCTTTAGAAACGTCTTTAGACACGAAATAGCTTCTTCACTTGCTCCAGCACGCATGCGCACAGTTAGCTAACGTTAGCTAACATGCTAGTTAGCTGAGCTGTCCCTTCGTTCCTAAACTAGCCAGCAAGGCAGCTAATATCTAGCCAGCTGCCTAGCACGGGGACATGGCTAGCTAGTGAGCAAGCCCTTTGTTCCTAAATTAGCCAGCGAGGCAGCTAATATCTAGCTAGGTAGCTATATTATAGAGAGAAACAGAATGAGAGAGCATGAGAGGTATGGTAGTCTGACACCTTTGTTTTTTGTTTTGGTTACAGGATGAGCAAAAACAAGCTCCAGGCCTGTGAGGATTTGCAGCTCTCCCTTGGCCCCTCCATACCAGCCAGCAAGAAGATCACTATGCACTACAGCTTTGATTTTGCACAACAGGTGAGAATACGTTCATCCTATGATGAGTGTGTTGTGATGTGGTAGGGTTAGGGTTAAAGGTGTGTTTTTGATTTTCAATGCATCTCATCTTTTCCTTTTCTTCCTATTTTTTCCTTTGTCCAAGGTCCACTTCCTTTCTGACCCTCTTCAGCCAGGACCCATGTACTTTTTGACTCCGCGCACTTGTGGCATTTTTGGTGTCTGCTGTGAGGGGATGCCGAAGCAGCAATGCAGTCATCAACTACGTGCATCATTTCTTCAACAACTATGGAGTTGGAGAAACACACGTGGACCTACATTGTGACAACTGCCGTGGACAAAACAAGAACAATTTTGTGCTGTGGTACTGTGCTTGGCGGACCATGCACAAGCTTCACCTGAAACCCTACTTCCAGGCACTCCCACAGATTACGAGTTACCAGCACTTCAGGTAATTATCATGCATTAGCTAGTCTATTTAATCAACACATTCTGCTACTATTTTATCTATATGGAGGGCCAGTACTGTGGGCAATAGTTTAATGTACTTTCTTCCTTCTATTCTATTGCAGTTTTGATGCTGAGAGACCTGGCATGGTTGTGGCCAGAGAACACCGTGATGCACCGGCAGTCGAGTTTCAGCTGCTGCGCAAGCCTAATGTCCTGCCCCCCAGAGAAGGTCTTCTTGTGCAAGCCCCACCCGGACTGGACATGGCCAGACAGACGTATCTCTTTGACAAGATCAGAGAGTTCTGCTCTGATGAGGGACGAGACGTCACATATCCTCCGCCAAACTCCACAGCAGCTCAGAACAAGACTGTCCGCTTGTAGATTCACTGCAGATCATCAGGACGGACAGCACTGCAGGAGAAAGGCCACAGCCTTTTCTTGTTTGTATACTGAAGCGTTGCTTGTTCTCTTGCACAGACTTGCCCACACTTGCACAGACTGCATTGTCAGAATATTGAATACTGAGCTGAGTACTGTTGTTATTACCTTGAGTATTGAGCTGGGGACTGTTATTACTTTGTTGTACACTTTATCACAATGAACACTATGCACCTTGTCTATAAAACAAACAACTGACTGTACACTTTAACACTTAGACTGTTGCCTTTTTTTGTACACTTCACTACTTATGCTTGTACTTTATATCATGTATGTGACAATAAAGAACGTTACATTTGAACTTCATCTTATATTGTGTTGTGAATGCAGTTGAGAACAAGATTAATACTGACTCAAAGAGTGTGGGGTCATCAGTGAGAAAGCACGCCACTTGACAGCCACTCTCAGTTAATACCCCAAGTTGACAGCCACTCTGACAGATAATGACAGATCGTCCAGTGGGGGAGTGGCTGGGGGTGGGGTTACCAGGCTATTGTTCACGCCCATTACCTGGCAGTCAGAGGTGTGAAAATGTTGGAGAACTTTGGAGGAGGATTTCTCAGCTAAGTTGATTTGGCAGTCCTAGCATTCAAATAAGCATATCTTCTTCAACTATGTTCAGATTTCAATGTATGAGACCTCATTTGAAAGCTTACAATCTGCACTTTCATAATCTGTAAAAAACTGAAAAAAGACCTTTGCCTAGTTGAGGACCAAATTACCAGCGGCGGTCACATATATATTATACTAAATAAATATATAATATTTTGGGTGGGCATTGGGGGGATTTGAGGCACTCATTTGGGCTGGAGCACCAATCTGGCAATCCGGCTTGTTTACATCCGGACGTGAAGTATGTAGCAATATTCTGTGGAGGGCAGTAATAGTTGCATCGACACTGCTGGAAAGCCGTAAGAAGAAGTGATTGAATACATTTTCCGCATGTTTGTTGTATTCTATTTGACATGTTCCTTTGCCTCATTTAGCACCAGCTGCAACAATCTCCTCCAAATCCGTTCTCTCCGTTAGCAGGGCTAACGTTGCACTCAGTAGTTTGTGCTTATTAGCTAGGTTTGGTAAAAAGCTTGTGCAGTGGAGGGGTTCTTTTGGGGGAATTATTGGATAATGCCAGCTAACTTTAGTTCCCAGGCTTGTTTAATAACTATTCGATGCAGTCTGCCAGGCTAGTGCCTGTCGCCGTCATGAATGAGACGGCCCCAGTTTATAGACGGCCCCAGCTTTTGTTAGCTTTTAACTTCAAATTAACGTTTTTGTGTTTTATGGCCAACTCTTAAAATAATATAATACGGCATGCATAGCTAGCGAGAGATATGCCCCCGCATCATTTTACAACCTGTATTGTTCGACTTTGCAACTGCTTGCTTGCTAGCTAGCTTAGCTAGCCTAACGTTGGGTGTATGAAGCTGGATAGTGGCCAATTGCACCACCCTCATCCCTTGATGGAGGCTATCAACTGGCCTTGGGACTTTGCCTCTCATTGCTAACTGGCAACTGTCCCGGTTGAGCTAATGGTAGGTAACGTTAGCTAGCTCAAACGTCGTTTTTGTTTAGGCTATTATTAGCCTATCCAACCAATGTTATGTAGTTGTAGGCCTACTGCTGTATGGGTGGGGTTGGTATTTGCAGAGGGCTACAAACACAGCGTGACACATGAGCACAGTTTTCTATGCAATATAAAGGCTACTGAAAAATAAATTGACTTCAACAATAATCTGATTCAGTTAACACTTTATTTTTGAATAAGTGGCTCTTATTTGTGGCTGAACAGCCAGTCAGCCCCGTTGTGATTTCAGATTATTCTCAATCTCACGCACCGTTCCTTCATGGATCACGAGGGTAGCCTACCTACACCGAAACCAATTCAATTGGGTGATAAATGATACGCCGATAGGCCTATAAAAACATACATGTTCAAATAAAATGTCACATCAGATGCCACAAAGTAAACATCATCTCATCACTTAGGAGAGTTGGCTAAAATAAAAGGTTGCTCCCTGTCCTTTGACATTCGCTACCAGCAAACAGACAGCTAGGCCTATTTGCATGTCAATGTAAACCAGTGGGGGCTGGGGAGGGCTACAAGGTATGGCTTGGTAAGCCTACAGCCCTACCAAGAAATGTTACTCATAGTAGTTCTGCTTCATTCTCACAGCAATTTTCTGTAGGGGGGCTTTAGCGGCTTTACAAACCCTTCTCTAGAGAGAAGCCGTCTGACCGCCTGATCCCAGCATGGTATGAGGTGGAGAAGGACAATCTGGTCTCTGAGCTAAGGCAGGTTAGCAAGGTAGCTGGACAGCCATCAGTCAGGACCACTACCTTACTGTAACTGTGCACTACGTCTGGGAAGGTCAGATGAAAGAGAAGGTCCTCAAGACGAGAGCCGTGTACGAGGCACAGACAGGGCATGCTGTGGCTGAGGAGATAGATGAGATCATGGAGGACTTCAGCATCCAAGAGAAGGTTGTGGCAGCCACAGTTGACAACACCTCCAACATGGATATTGCTATAAAGAAGCTCCACCTTGTCAAATTTGGGTGTTTCGCCCATACACTCAACATGGCAGCTCAGAAGATCTACAAAATCCTACAAGTGTCCAACTGGGCAGCCAGGATCCATGCCACAGTGGTGTGGATGAAGAGGTCCCACATGGCCAAAGTGGTCTTGAAGGAGAAGCAGCAACTGCTCAGTAAGATCACATCTTAGTACATTCTTTTGATTATAGATACATGATTGAAAAATTAATGATATTAAAGTGTAATGGTAATTTAATATTGTTTTTTGAATCATGCTTTTTATTATTTTGTCATTAAAGATAACGGCAACATACAATATGTTATTCACTCAAATAGTTAGGCTTTATGAAAATTAATGCTAGTAAATGGATAGATTTTGGGTGACTAATTCTGTTTGTGTGTAATTTGTTTGTGTTTTCCTGTCAGGTCTGCCCATCCACATGCTCATCTTGGATGTCAGTACGAGGTGGAATTCTCTCTTTCTCACGATTGAGAGATTCTTTGAGCAGGTCCCTGCCATCCAAGCTGCTCTTATGGACCCACAGCTCAGGAAGTAGGTGGAGAAGGACAGAGTCAACAGCATGGACACAGGGGACTTCAGGCAGAGGAGTTTGTGGAGCTGATGCGTGTGCTGCACACATCCACACTCTGTGTCTCCAGTGAAAGAAACCCAACCTGTGGCCAGATCATTCCAATCCTCCAAAAGTTGCAGGCCCATTACACTGTACACCAGGGGGACTCTGCCTTAGTGATCGCCATCAAGCAGGCCATTTGGGGTTATCTCTCCAAACGCTACCAGGATAATATTATACCAGAATAGTCGTGAGATATAGGGCAACACAGGGATATCATTGGTCCTCATTCCTGAACATTTTCTTAAGTGTCTTCTTAAATGTCTTCTTACGAACTTCGTAAGACCAACCCTAAGAAGGATCCCCGCCGGATTCATGAATGGGTGGAAATGTGTTCCTAAACCGCCAAAGTGTTCTCAGCTGTGCTCCCCTTCTTAAGTTGAATGCGCGTTCTCGTACACCTGGATTTGCATACAAACGCCCCGACAGCTCCTTACTACAGGGTCGTGTGCACACAAAATCCCAAGACAACGCGGAAAAAGTTGAGACGTTCCCAATTGACATGCTTGATGTTCAAGGTCACGTGCAAATTTGACGTTTTATTCGTCACATGCAACATAACCTACCAGTAAAATGAGCAGTGAGATGTTTCTCCGCTGGCTCTTATAACGTGCACACTAAGCTTAAGCAAGGTGAAACAAACCAATACAAAATAACAAAAGAAAACAAGACGGTATATATGGGCTCAATACAATATGCAAAATATATAACCTATATGAAAGGGATGGGATGTGCTGAGAGCAGATTGAATTGTAGCCTACAGTTTAGTTAAATGCATGAGTAGACTACTTATGGATCTTGATAGGCCCTATATCTATATTATGTAGGACCATATGATATATTTTAGTTATGGATATTCACGTTTACAGTATTTACAGAATGTAGATGTGTCCATTCTGACGACTATGGAATATGCTGTTGTGCTGAGTCTGAGTATAGCGACTGAGTTTAGTGCTTATTTATTATTTCACTGCCATTTGCAGTGTTTGTGTAGTGCTTTTATTTATTTTAGGACACCGCGATGCCTTCATGAATGTGAAACGTAATTGGAAATGATACAAATATCCTCGTATTTATGATTATGATTATTGTTCAAGCCTAGGAGGTCTGTAGACTTGATGTTAACGCAATCACCTCGGATTTCTCATAAATTCAGCCCTTGCGAACGGGCGCACTCCAATCTGGCCTACCTACGACTGCATTTTCGCGTTCTTAAATCCTGTTCTTAGATAAGAACAAATCCGAGATAAGAAACCATTCAGGATTGCCAGAATTGTCCCGGGAACTTCGTAAGTGGAGTTAAGAAGAAATTTCTTCTTAACTTCTTCTTAACTGCGTTCAGGAATGAGGTCCATTGTTTTTTCAATTCAAATAGAGGCATGAGCATGGCTGACACAATCCGGGGACTTTTCGGTCGCACCTCGTGTATGTATGTATGTGTATGTATGTGTGTGTATATATATATATATATATATATATATATATATATATAAATGATATAGAATAGAAAAGTTAGTTAAAATAGCCAAATACATCTATAATCAAAGCCTAAAATACAATTATGTAAAATACATTTTTTAGTAAATTTTTGTTTTTCACTTTATTATCCCCAAATGTAATACTGGGATGTAATAACACTGAATAATGACTACACACCACATAAACCTTCATGGAATGTCTGGAAATAAAAAGACCAAGGAAACAGGTTCTCTTTCTCCAAACGTATCATTTACTTGTAATTTTTCACTGGAATGAACAAACAAACAATGCACTTGTTACTCCATAAATTAGTAAAATCAATAAATAAACCATCTCATGAAGTGTATCAAGCTATGAACAAGATATCTGGTAGCAAAGCCGGTGGTCTTGAACGCATCTCAGCAGAACCAACTAGGATGGAAACTGGCGTGGATAACGTGGCTGGTTTGTGCTTCTCTTTTCTGAAAAATACAAAACAGAGAAACAACATTAATGATAAATTTGATTTATAAAGCGCCTTTCAATACACCCAAGGACACTTTACAAGAACGGAGGAGACCAATGAGACAAAACAACAGGCAGGACTAACAACACAGGGTAAGCTAACCGAGTAGGTAACCTGGCCAACTATGGGCCAAAGGCCTGGGCCTGGGCACGCGCACACACACACACACACACACACACACACACACACACACACACACACACACACACACACACACACACGTGTGCATACTCTAGTAGAGCACTGGCAAAACAGACATTCACTGGCAAATTAAACATTCATTGTTGGATAGAAAGATGTATATTTTGCAGGACGTAAATCATTAGGCCTACTTTAGATTTGGTTTTCACTGAAACAAGAAGTCGGCGCACTTTGGAGAAGCACAGCCGCACCTAGGCCGGATTCATAGTCGACGCAAACTACATAAGCGCAAGCTTCGCAAGGCCACGCAAGATGTAGTGCGCACCAATGATGTTTCCATGACGACGGCTGTAAACAGGAGTAGACCGGCTTGAGATGTAAACAAGACGTAAACATGGAGATGTTACAACGCCTGTTGCTCCTAGCACTAGTGCTTATTTATGTCTCTTGTCCTCTTATTTCGGCGATTAAAGTTATAATATTTCAGTTATTCAGTCCCTCATCACCTTTGCGCTAGCTCGCTAGCTAGCTCGATAGCTAGCTCGCACTCCACTGGAGAGTCAAGTAAACAAACAGTGCGCCCCACAATGCACAGCGCATCTGACTACGGGGTCTTTTTTAGGTCAAACATCCGTCCGAGAACGGGCAGTTTCACACAACTGGAGAGCCCTAGAAATCAGTTGTGACCGCTCCGAAAACACCTCTGCAGGAGGGTCTCGGAGCGGCTGTTTTAGTGCGCACTTGTCTGCGATTGTTGTCTTCACACAGGCCCATACAGAGTGCTCTCGGGCCCAAAGCTCATTTGGTGCGCACAAAACTATATGTGTGAAACCACCCTAAGTTACTCCCTTTACGCACAAATATAATGAGCGGATATTTATTCTTGATAAGTTCATGAGGTAACTTACAGTAGGATTGATTCATTTTGTGTGCATAAACAGTGGCTAAGCATAAAACATAAACAAACAGAGCTAGCTAACATACAGTGCTAGCTAACATAAGCAGCAACATTACAGTAACGTCAACATTACCGGTAAGAATGGGCTAACGTTACCAAAGCTAGCCAAACTTACATCATCGACGAGATCCAAATTGTTGTCACGTCTCCAAATCCCCCAAGCTCCTCTTCTGATGAGCTGGACTCAAAGACAGCCTCTAAAACCTCAGCACATCTCCTGTTTTTTGTTTGTTTGCTCATTTTATCTCCTCCGGTAGCCTAAGTTCATTCAGGTAACGTTAGCCCAGCCGGATTCAAAACATCCTCCCTAGTTGTTTGCAAACCACATGGCCCAGGTTTATCCAATGGGGGCCTCTCTTGATAGAAAGTGGTGAATAATGTGGATGGTCATTGGTTTATTATGTCTGAGACTGATAGACAGCTGAATCCATGGGGAAAGCTCCAACCAATGGAGATTCAGAGAAGGCAGTGTAGGATGCCTTCAGGAACCAATCATAAACGCTGTAAATTTCAAGACACGAAACAGACGTCTTATACACAAAACAACGGTGTAAAATTATGTATATGATTTCTGTGTGTGTTGATATGGCTGAAAAATCTATAGAAACGTACGACGCCGGCGCCACCGCGGGTGCAGACTCCAGAGGGATAAAGCACAGTTCTTTTTATTCACACCAATGCTCCTATATAATTATAATTATATTATACTCCCAGTTATATTATATATTTGCTTTGTCCAGATTGCCAGTTGAACAAAAACGACCCAAGTGCAACATTGTAACATATTATTCCCTGAACCGATGCAAACGATCTAGAGGGTTGAATAGCCTGCACCCCTAGTAATTTTGCATTCATTCACTAGCCTACATAAGCATTCACATCCATACACGTAAGGGTGTGTTTTCAAGACATTTACAACATTTCAAAATTCAACATTTGCATCAAAGACTATTGAGTGCTATTCGTTTGAGGACATTTGACCTGTGTTGAGCTGAAAACATACGTTTTGAGATTAAACACAGTTTTATCTAAATGAGCAATTGTGTGAGTGTAACCATTTGTGACCGCCGCTGGTAATTTGGTCCTCAACTAGGCATTTTCATTTTTCAGTTTTTTACAGATTATGAAAGTGCAGATTGTAAGCTTTCAAATGAGGTCTCATACATTGAAATCTGAACATAGTTGAAGAAGATATGCTTATTTGAATGCTAGTACTGCCAAATCAACTTAGCTGAGAAATCCTCCTCCAAAGTTCTCCAACATTTTCACACCTCTGACTGCCAGGTAATGGGCGTGAACAATAGCCTGGTAACCCCTCCCCCAGCCACTCCCCCACTGGACGATCTGTCATTATCTGTCAGAGTGGCTGTCAACTTGGGGTATTACCTGAGAGTGGCAGCCAAGTGGGGTGCTCTCTCACTGATGACCCCACACTCTTTGAGTCAGTATTAATCTTGTGTTGTGAATGCAGTTAAGAACAATATAAGATGAAGTTCAAATTTAACGTTCTTTATTGTCACATACATGATATAAAGTACAAGCATAAGTAGTTAAGTGTACAAAAAAAGGCAACAGTCTAAGTGTTAAAGTGTACAGTCAGTTGTCTGTTTTATAGACAAGGTGCATAGTGTTCATTGTGATCAAGTCAATCAATCAATCAAAGCTTTATTTATATAGCGCATTTCATACCCAGAGGTAACACAATGCGCTTTACAGAGAACAAGGGAGGTGGGCAGACATCCCACCCCTACATATTCCAGAGGGAAGCAAAAAACAGTAATCACCCGGGGGCCAGATAAGTGAGCTGTAAAAATTCTTCCCTGACCCCTCTCAACGAGGCGATCGAGCAAGCTCCTGGAGTATGTTTGTCTACCGGCTAAGAACATTTATAGAGCAATAAATAACATTAAATTACATTTTCAGAGTAAGAGAGGCTAATAACATCATAGGAGAGACATGGCAAACATTGGTGTATGTCTGTGTGTGCATAAATGTGCCTGGGCCCAGATAGAGGCAGGGTTTTGGGTAGGGTGGGGGGTAGGAAAAGGATACGGACCCGGGTTAGGGTGAGGGGAAGGGGATCTTAGCCCAGGACTGGTGTATGTCAGTGTGTGTGTGAGTGTGCCTGGGTCCAGGTAGAGGCAGGGGTCAGGGGTAAGGTGGGGGTAGGAAGAGGATACGGACCCGGGGTAGGGTGAGGGGAAGGGGGTACTGGACCCAGGCCTAAGGCCGGAAGTGGACTGTTGTATGTCTGTGTGTGCGTGTGTGTGTGTTAACTAATTTGCTACGACATCTGCAGCAGACACAGGGGTATCTATCGGACTCAGGGTGGTCTACTGGTGACAGTGGGGCATCCACTGGACCTGGTTAGAAGATAGGAGGGAGAGAGAGAGGCACTAGGGAGAGGGGATGCAGAACAGGTGTGCAACAAAGTAATAACAGTCCCCAGCTCAATACTCAAGGTAATAACAACAGTACTCAGCTCAGTATTCAATATTCTAACAATTCAGTCTGTGCAAGTGTGGGCAAGTCTGTGCAAGAGAACAAGCAACGCTTCAGTATACAAACAGGAAAACAGGAAAGGCTGTGGCCTTTCTCCTGCAGTGCTGTCCGTCCTGATGATCTGCAGTGAATCTACAAGCGGACAGTCTTGTTCTGAGCTGCTGTGGAGTTTGGCGGGGGACATGTGACGTCTCGTCCCTCATCAGAACAGAACTCTCTGATCTTGTCAAAGAGATACGTCTGTCTGGCCATGTCCAGTCCGGGTGGGGCTTGCACAAGAAGACCTTCTCTGGGGGGCAGGACATCAGGCTTGCGCAGCAGCTGAAACTCGACTGCCGGTGCATCACAGTGTTCTCTGGCCACAACCATGCCAGGTCTCTCAGCATCAAAACTGCAATAGAATAGAAGGAGGAAAATACATTAAACTATTGCCCACAGTACTGGCACTCCATATAGATAAAATAGTACCAGAATGTGTTGATTAAATAGACTAGCTAATGCATGATAGGATGAACGTATTCTCACCTGTTGTGCAAAATCAAAGCTGTAGTGCATAGTGATCTTCTTGCTGGCTGGTATGAAGGGAGAGCTGCAATTCCTTACAAGCTGGAGCTGGTTTTTGCTCATCCTGTAACCAAAACAAAGAAAAAGGTGTCAGACTACCATAGCTCTCATGCTCTCTCATTCTGTTTCTCTCTATAATATAGCTACCTAGCTAGATATTAGCTGGCTAGTTTAGGAACAAAGGGCTAGCTCCGCTAACTAGCATGTTAGCTAACGTTAGCTAGCTAGCCTTTGTTATGCTAGCTAGACTGAGTCACTTGTTTAGAAAGGAGCTTCTGCTAAACGACTAACGTTAATGTAATATAAACAGCACAGATAGTATAAAGATCAGCTTACCCCAAAGCAAAGCAGAATGCTTGGCGGTGGTGTGAATCTGGTACGTCGTTCGACGCAACTCTGCGCTTGGTAGCAACAAGTTGATACAGTCATCTCTGTATCACAGGTCATCAAGAATAAAACTCCGTGTACGAACGAGTCCTGCTCTGCTGGAGTTTTAGCTGCTCTTAAAACTCTTTCCATGTCCTGGATGCCATCCCCGTCTTCTCTTTAGCAAACGCTGTAGCATCCATGGTTAAACTTGGGACTGATGTAAACACCGGCGTGTTGGGGAAGGGTGGGGGCGGAGAACCCGGAAGCAATAGCCAATGAAACCAAATCATGCTAATCGATCTGCCCGCCCCCAAGCCCGGCTCGAAATCAGCTAAAAACGAGCTTAGTTTGCAGACTAATTAAACGTATTTCGTGAACCTAAAACTGTTGTCTGTTATAGTAAGTGGGTTCTTCACAACTTCAACTTTGGTAATACAAAATAAAACAAAAAACGAAAAAAAACGTTTTTTTATGTATTTTGCCCTCTAGCGCATTTCGGGGTTTGCCGAGTTGCGGACCAAATCACCAGCCGCTGTCACATTTGCATTCATTGTTGAAGTCACATATAGTATACCACAAAAATATTATTGCTGTGCACATTCTTATATCCATATGTAAGGATGGATTATTCATTCAACCTTGATTCCTATGAAAAAAAACTAAAAAAAACATATTGATGAACCTAGCCGACATCTGCTGGGAGAAAGTAGCATTGCAGTCAGGTAAAAAAAGATGGCCGACCGGCCTTTAGCCAGAATTCACTAAAAAAATGACCAAACTACCTTTTCCTGGTGGGATTTCGAAGTTTCAAAAACACTGACACGTAAAACGCACATATCTAGGAAAGGTCATGAAAGCAGGGCGCAGAGAATTCTTTTTTAATGTAGTTGCATGGGTCACCTTGACCCACCCTCAGCTATTCTAGTGTTAAAAGCCTTTCTATATTCAAGTATTTCCATTTCCTCTCTCTACCCCTATCCCATTTTGTTCTGTTCTATTCTATATAGAAGCGAAGTGAGTAAAACACAATTATTTTTCATCTGAATAGCCATTAATTTACATCAAGATTGCATAGAGTATATTGAATTAGTTAGTTAATAGCGTTATCTCTTTCGACTTGTTTGTTCAGAATTGTATTTGCATTTGCTTTATAACTAAATACAAAGACAAAACGATACGATCTGATGCTTTTTTATATATTTCAGAAGTACACTAATTGTATTGGATCTACAAATACAGTGCATAGAATTGATCTGAATAGTCATACATACGTCATCGAGGTGAAAGTCATACATACACATCTACATTGTTGATTTTCTGATTTCCTCGTGACCATGCCGCGGAAGGGTAAGAAATCTCGGGCTGTAAAAGAGTGCTGGAGGAAGCTGGATCTATCCGACTGTGGAGCATCAGCAGAAAAGGTTGAGTCTCATGGTCCAGTGAGAAGCAGAGAGGTAAATCTGTCAGAGCTGTCTTATGCTGACTGTGTACAACAGGGAGGTCAGTCTGATGTTACATGTGTGAAGTGTCCCGTAGCCAGGCGTCCTTGAGGTATGGTGAGTTCTCTCGGAACAAGCAGTGTTCTTGCAACTCCCTCACATTTCTTGCATTCCTTGAAGAGAATCTAGTACTCATCAAGTGCAGACCTTGACCTTGTATTAGATAAGGGTGATGTTATGTATAGACGTATTAGACGTGACAAATGTACATCTATGTATAGACGTGACAAACAATGTTCACATACATTTGGCTAGTGATGAGCTCCCTGAGAGAGTTGCTGCACGTAGGCAAGAGTACAGTGTGGAGAAATTACATGACATGTCAGGTCCATCAAACTTAACTTCCCTCACACATGATGCTACTCACAAAAACCAACCTCAAACTTGAGTACCCCACACAAGCCCTCTGCTCTCACCGACTCATCTGTAAATGAAAATATGACGCAGGTAATCTCCAGTAACATTATGGTAGAACGTCCTATATCAGAAATCCCAAACCTGAGCAAGCAACATATTCCAGATGTGTCAAAATTGACTATGCAGCAACAGAAAAAGTTAAAGAGGAGGGCATTGCACTTGGAAAAAATAGAAGAAACTGCAAAGGATCACTGTCAGAAAGGTAGACAAAGTAAGATGAAGTGAAGTTAAAAAAATTAAAAAAAGAGAGAAGTATGCAAACGATACAGCTCTCAGAGAACAGAAAAGTCATACATAACCAGTCGTTACAGTCAAGATGAGGACTACAGAGGGAAGTAGAAGTCATATATAACCAGTCGTTACAGTCAAGACGATGACTACAGGGGCAAACAAAAGTCATATATAACCAGTCGATACCGTCAAGATTCTGACTACAGGGGGAAACAAAAGTAATATATATGCAAACAGTCTTAGACAGAAACAACTCATGAAATACAAGTACACAAATGATGCCGATTTCAGAATGCATCACAGTCTTAGACAGAAACAACGCATGAAATACAGGTACACAAATGACAGATTTCAGAATGCATCACAGGCAACGCTGTGCTACTTACCTTCACAAAAGCTATCACAGTGAAGCAGCATTTAGGATCCTTTATAACATGCGATCTGCAATGAAAATAAAAATAAAATATCAAAGGATGAATATGCAACAGACCTGTACATTAACCCCTCAGATTGACAACTCTTTGATTGAAAAAGCTATAGCCGTTTTTCAGACACAAATAAAGAATGGACCCACATATGTCTGCAGTCTGTCATAAAGCATCATTTCCAAATCAAGTACGATCCTGCATCAGGTCAAATTACATAAAAAATCCTTATGTGGTTGCAGCTTGCCTGACAGGAAGTTATGTTCATGTTTGTAATGATGAATGCAGAGGTACACAAGAGTGTCAAGTACCCAGTGAGAGAGAGAAAGAGTGGATTTGTTTCACTTGTCATGATCATCTCAAGGCAGGAAGCATGCCCTCTCTAGCTGTGGCAAATAAACTGGAGTTATCACCGATTCCTGCTGAACTTTGTGTCCTGAACATACTTGAGAGGCACGTCATAGCCAGACACATTCCGTTTGCTAAAATCATCTCCCTTCCCAAAGGACAACAGAGAGCGATACATGGCGCTGTGGTGTGTGTACCTTCAGAGGTGGAAGCGACTGTGAATACATTACCAAGACCCGATAGTGAATCCCAGCTCATGAAAGTTAAGTTGAAAAGACGCATGAACTACAAAGGCCATTACCAGTTCCAGACACTAAACATGAGGAAAGTGCTAACAGCCTTATCAAAGTTGAAAGAGATCCATTCTGAGTATAACGACATATCTATCAGAGATGAAGCCTCCTCTAATGACCAAACTGTTGACAGTATAGCACAGGAACTGATGGATTTTGATAACTGTGATGACAGTGAAGTGACAGAGGCGCAAGATAGTGTTGTAGAGCAGCAGCAAAACTGTGATATGCCACAGCCAAACATTTGTGATGCTGTTGACAACTTTAACCAAAGGGATCTAATGGAAATGGACAGCTGGGAGGAACATGTAATTGTGGAGGCAAATCTGTCAGATCAACCCAGCACTGAAATGATGCCCTCTGATGAAAATGTGACCGCAGATAATCAGACACCTGACTCAGAACAGGACATAGATGAGCAGAGACCCGGTGTTGCCCTGGATACGTGCCTTCAGCCAGCTGACATAGCACATGAGATGTTAACCTACAGTGACAGTGTTTATTGTATCGCTCCTGCTGAGGGAAACAGACCAGTCAGCTTTTTTAAAGTTCCTAAATTGGAGGCTATGGCTTTCCCCGTTCAGTTCCCCACTGGAGAGAACACCTTAGATGAGGTCAACAGAATGAGGAAGTTATCGCCAAGCGGATATTTCAAGGCGAGGCTGTTCTGTGTCGACAATCGTTTTGCTATGGACACAAATTACATATGTTTTGCACAGTTTGTCACAGAAATGCATACTGCACCATGCATACGCATACGGCCACCTCCAGTATGTCCATACAGCTCAGAAAAGGCAAGCCCATGATCAGAGATGGACGCAGAATAAGCACTAGATTGCTGCAGGACAAACGTGAGGTTCAGAGGCTGGTGGAGAACAAAGATGTAACCAGATTTATGGCACCACTGAGAGGGACTCCAGCCTACTGGGAGAAAACACTAAGGGATTTGTTTTCCAACTCAGACAACTGGGAACACCAACTTTTTTCCTTACGTTCAGCGCAGCAGAAATGAGATGGCCTGAAGTGATAACAGCAATAAAGGCACAACAGGGTCAACAGGTAGACTTTTCAGAGTTAGACTGGGCCACAAAATGTGAAATACTGCAAAGTAACCCCGTCACCTGCATGCGCAGGTTTGAGAAGAGAGTTGACGCGCTGATGAGAGATTTGCTCATGTCACCTGCACAGCCCATCGGTGAAGTGATAGACTTCTTCATTCGTGTGGAATATCAAGCACGTGGATCTCCTCACATCCATCTTTTGGTTTGGTGCCAGAACACACCTGTATTTGAGGAAGACCCTGATCAGAAAGTATGTGACTTTGTTGACAAGTAAATAACATGCAAACTGACCGACCAAAATGCAGACCCTGAACTATATACAATTGTGACAGAGGTACAGACTCATAGCAAAAAACATTCAAATTCATGCAAGAAAGGCAACAAACACTGCAGATTTGGATTTCCAAAACCGCCTGTGAGGAAAACAATGGTAACTCGACCTATGGCCACCACAGGTCAGTGAAGCCAATGAACAACCAGGGTTGACTCCAGAGAGAGCTAAAGCAAAACTGAAACCTGTGTGGGACCTGCTTAACGACCCCAAAACTACTTTTGAAAACACCCCACAGCTTCTCGCCCAATGCAACTTAAGCTATGAGGAATATGTAGACAATGTGGAGTCACTCACCAACGCCAGCGTGATTGTCATGAAGCGTGATCCAAAAGACTGTTGGGTGAACAGATATAATCCCCACTTGCTGAGGGCTTGGAATGCCAACATGGATATCCAATTCATACTGAATCCTTACTGTTGCATTATGTACATGCTGTCCTATATTTCAAAAGCAGAGCACGAGATGAGCGACTATCTCAAGACAGTAATGAAAGATACAAGTCAAGCCAACACATCTGATCGGGAACAAATGAAACAGATCATGCAGGCCTACTCAAAAAACAGAGAGGTTAGCGCTCAGGAGGCTGTTGCCCGCACATGTAGTTTGAAGCTGAAATCCTGTTCATGCAGCGTTGTATACATACCCACAGATGACGACGCACTAAGAATGAGCCTTCCTGTTAAATACCTGGAGAACAAATCGCAAGACTCTGAGGATGTTTGGATGTCAGGGTTTCCAGACAAATACAAAGCCAGGCCACACACACCTGAATTTGAAACAATGTGCATGGCAGACTTTGCATCAACCTACAGAGTAGTCTATGGGAGACACAGGAACAGTAAAAATGTAATTCGACTAAATAATGACAAAGGATTCATTCAAAAGCGCTCAAAGGGGAAACCTGCCATCATCAGATATGCCCGTTTTTCACAGCAAAAAAACTCAGAGAAGTTTTATGGCACGTTGCTGAAACTCTACCTGTCCTACCGCTCAGATGCACAGCTGAAGTGTCATGGATTCCAGTCGTATGAATCATTTTATGCCGGTGCTTCTGTGCAACTCCCGGGAACACAGTATACTGAGCGGTTGTGTGTAATTGTCAACAGAAACAGGTCTGTGTATGATAAACACAACACTGCCATTGAGAAAGCCATTGAGGACTTTGAACAACAAGGACCCATTGAGGATGCATGGACAACGCTGGCACCTGAAACAGAGTTGGTCAGACTGGAGTGCATTTCAGAACGTGAAGAAGTAAACCCTGATGAACACAACGAACAAGATGATGTCCCTGAATACACTGCTTCCAGAGTGGAAAGAGGAGGTACTGCACCATTAATTGAGGAACCATAGATAAGCCCTGCAGTTGTGCGCAAGATGTACCAAAGCCTAAATCAGACCCAAGCATCCATTTTCTACACGGTCAGAGACTGGTGCATGAAACGCGTGTATGGCGAGACTCCAGGTAAGTTCTTCTACTTTGTCACCGGTGGCGCTGGTACTGGCAAATCACATCTTATTAAGTGCATCTACACAGAGGCCACAAAGATACTGTGCAAACTCCCCCGTGTCTGTGAGGAAAGTGACATGTCAATGCCCACTGTTCTATTGTCTGCATTCACCGGCACTGCTGCCTTCAACATATCAGGCAAAACGCTTCATTCTATCCTCAAACTTCCCAGAAGTCATAAGCCTCCATATCAAGGACTCGGAAACACTTTAGATGAAGTGAGGGCAACGCTGTCAAACGCTGAGATACTCGTCATCAATGAAGTATCAATGGTCTCCAAAACCCTCTTTGCCTATGTGAACTGGAGGCTGCAACAGATAAAAGGAAGCAAGAAACCTTTTGGTGGTATGTCAGTTCTAGCTGTCGGAGACTTCTATCAACTGCCACCGCTTGGGAACGCTAAACCTCTGTGTGTGTTTGAGGAGCACATGCTTGATTTTTGGCAAGACCATTTCCAAATGATCACGCTCACAGAGATCATGCGACAGAGAGAGGACATTGCCTTTGCTGAGCTGCTAAACCGGATCAGAGTGAAACAGAAAGGAGAGGCCTTATCTGAAGCAGACAGATCTTTGCTTGTCCAGGCTGTGAGTGACCCAGTGAGTTTGCCTATTGAAGTGCTGCATATATTCGCTACCAACAAAGAAGTGGACAAGCACAACACAAACACAATGTCTGCCCTCCATTCTGATTTTGTCAATGTTGATGCAGATGATTACAAGAAGGATCCTTGCACAGGACGGATGGAGAGAGTTAGTATACCGTTTGAAGGGCGCAAGGGAGATCTAGCAGACAGATTGCAAGTGGCAGAGGGTGCTTGTGTGATGCTCACCAAAAATATTGATGTGGAGGATGGACTGGTAAATGGCTCCTTTGGCAATGTCGCCAGAATAGTTACCCACGTTCAGGATGGCAGGACGGTTGTACACATGCTGGGACTTCAGCTTGACAATGTGAGTGCAGGACAGAGACACCGAAACAAGATACCCAACGGGCCTGACAATGTTGTGTACATTGAGAGAATAGAGGAGCCCTTGAGCAGAAAAGGAGTTGTTCAGCGCCAATTCCCCATGAAACTGGCCTTGGCATGCACTACTCACAAGGTCCAAGGCATGACAACAGTGTCCGCAGTGGTTTCATTGAAGAGAGTTTTTGAGCCGGGGATGGTGTATGTGGCACTGAGTAGAACTACCTCGCTTCATGGATTGCACATCACTGACTTTGATGAAAAGAAAATATATGCTAATCCCGAAATCACCATGTCCCTGAGAGACATGAGGAAAGTCACATTAGACAATGCAATGCCGCTCTTCAGAAATGCTCAGACAGTAAGCATGACTCCCACACTTACAGTTATTCATCACAACACAGAGGAACTGTTGTCACATATTGATGATATCAAGACTCATCATGAGTTGTGCCTTGCAGATATTTTGTGTTTCACAGAGACCCACCTGTCAGGCTCCCTGGTTGCAGATAATCTCCAGTTGGAAGGCTACAGCATGTTTAAACGCAACAGGCATGTGTCATACACAAACAACCCTCATCTAGCACAAAGAAGCGGTGGTGGAGTGGCCATATATGTGAGAAACAACCTTCAGGTACAACCCATGCAGTACTTTCAGAATGTGACAGACCTAGAGTTTTTCGTTGTCAAGGTCGAAGCCCCAGTGAATGCATTGATTGCTGCCATTTACAGACCTCCGCTCTATAGTCTTGCACAATTTCTACCAAACCTGTGCAACCTCCTGGACTCATTGGAGATACTAGATCACCATCCCAGCATCATCTGTGGAGACTTCAACGAGGATCTGATGCCCAACAACAAGAGCAAGCCCATCTTTGCGCTCCTTCAGTCACGAGGATACACACAACTGATCAGAACTGCCACCACTGAGAAAAACACCCTCCTCGATCACATTTTCATCTCTCGACCACAGCACTGTCTCCAATCTGGTGTACTTCAGACCTACTATAGTTATCACAACCCTGTGTACTGCGTATTAACCTCCCACAGGTCGTAAGTATTACTGTACGAAAGGCTAGTTTCCTCTCTTGAATTTAACTGGTTGAGTAGGTGAAGATACGATGAAATTAGTGCAGTTCCGGTCGCGGGGATGGTGATCCCTACAATCAAAAATAAAGATTGTATTACAAATATATCTGGATATGCATTTACATGATTAGAATTACTATAATATCAACACGAGAAATATTACTAAATGAATATCACATACTGTAAGATATGGTACAAAGTAAGAATGTAACCTAGCTCAGCAATGTAGCTCAGAAAACAGAAGCTAAGTAAGTAGCTAATTCAGGTAACTAGCAGTAACTAAATTCCACAGATACAGTGCTGCTACCAATACAAAGAATCACAGTGTACAGACATTAACATGGTGAATGATATACTCACATATTGCATTTACACACAACTTATGAAACAACGAAGGACCATCGTCAGCTGTCAGCAAACATACTGAGACCAGCTAGAACTAGAAGAAACATAACAAACAACATCTAACTCAAAGGTGTACGTCTCCCCCTAGCGGCTAAAAGAGAATACTCAACATATCACTTAACTTAACAAAACCCAACTTATGAAGCAAGACCTTTTTGAGGCCAAATTATTCAAGCAAACATTTGTGGAACCTTTTTGTATTACAGCATAGTTTAGATTAAATTATTTAAGTATTATATTAAAGATTTTACCTGTAGATTAAAGTTTAGATAAGTAGTGTAAGAAAGTATAGATTGAAAGAGCATAGTTTAACAGAACAGTTTGACAGAGCAAAAGTTTAATTAGGTGGGCTAGCTTGCAAAAGCTAGCCCAACTTGTGATATTCCCACTATTTCTTTCTTTATTATTAGGTGGGCTAGCTTGTAAAAGCTAGCCCAACTTGTGATATTCCCACTATTTCTTTCTTTCTTTATTATAAATTGGGCTAGCTTGCAAAAGCTAGCCCAACTTGTGATATTCCCACTATTTCTTTCTTTCTTTATTAGGTGGGCTAGCTTGTAAAAGCTAGCCCAACTTGTGATATTCCCACTATTTCTTTCTTTCTTTCTTATTATTATTCTCCCCGTTTTTTGTCTCCTTTATAACTTCTTCATACTTTGTGCTAGAAACTTCATTCAAACTTTAAAATGTTCACGATGTTTAGGTCTTTAACGGATGTATTCAGATTATTGATATTTTTTATAGTTTTTTAGTAATTTAACTTTTAATAGTAATTTTTGTGCCATTGAAACTGCTGGTGGAATGTTCAGTATCATTATGTTTTTAGAGTGGTGGCAGCTGTTGCTTTGAAAATATATACACATTTTGTAAACTGCTGGCACTCCTACAGTTTTGAAAGCTCACACACGTATTATACATCGAAACGTTCACACAACTGTGCTGATTCGTACAATGTAAGTATCTAAGCCGTGTGACTTATAGTTTTCGCTGTATGACGATTTGTTCAGCAACTGCGCTCTTCATTGAAACGTATGGGCCCACACTCTACCTTTTGAGCTGCTAATTTTGCATTTTTACCCTTTTTCTAACTCGTCGCCATGCCTACAGTTTTTAGGCTACACGGACATATCATAGCCTAAAATGTTCAGCATTTTCTCAGGATTCCTACGGTGTCAATATCTAGGCTGTGACCTTTATACTTTTTGAGAGAGAGCTGTCTGAAGCCGGCATGCCTTTCCATTGACGTGAATGAGAGGATGCTCACAGTGTCAGTTGTGATTTGAATTTGGGGACACGTGCAGGCTCTCTGTACAGGCACCCTTTTATGACTACTGTGGTAGCATTCATATTCCTTCCTTCCATCCATCCATCCATCCATCCTTCCTTCCTTTCCTTTCCTTTCCTTTCCTTTCCTTTCCTTTCCTTCCTTCCCTTCCTTCCTTCCTTCCTTCTGTCCTTCCTTCCTTCTTTCTTTCCTTCCTTCCTTCTTGCTTTCTTTCCTTCCTTCCTTCCTTTCCTTCCTTCCTTCCTTCCATCCTTCCTTTCCTTCTTTATTTCTTTCTTTCCTTCCTTCCTTCCCTTCCTTCCCTTCCTTCCATCCTTCCATCCTTCCATCCTTCCTTCCCTTCCATCCTTCCTTCCCTTCCATCCTTCCTTCTTTCTTTCTTTCTTTCCTTCCTTCCTTCCATCCTTCCTTCCTTCCATCCTTCCTTCCTTCCTTCCTTCCTTCCCTTCCATCCTTCCTTACTTCCTTCCATCCTTCCTTCTTTCTTTCTTTCTTTCTTTCTTTCTTTCCTTCCTTCCTTCCTTCCTTCCTTCCTTCCTTCCTTCCTTCCTTCCTTCCTTCCATCCTTCCATCCTCCCCTTCCTTCCCTTCCATCCTTCCTTCGTTCTTTCCATCCATCCTCCAACCTTCCATCCACCCTACCTTCCCTACCATCCATCCTTCTTCTTTCCTTCCTTCCTTCCTTCCAACCTTCCTTCCATCCTTCATACCAACCAACCTTCCAACCTCCATCCTCCATCCTTCATTCCTTCCTACCTTCCTTCCTTCCATCCACCCTTCCCTTCCTTCCTTCCTTCCATCCTCCCATCTCCATCCTTCCCTTCCTTCCCTTCCCTTCCTTCCCTTCCCTTCCCTTCCCCCCACCTTCCTTCCTTCCTTCCATCCATCCACCCCCTTCCCTTCCCTTCCCTTCCCTTCCCTTCCCTTCCCTTCCCTTCCCTTCCCTTCCCTTCCTTCCATCCTTCCTTCCTTCTTTCTTTCCTTCCTTTGTTCCTTCCTTCCTTCCTTCCATCCTTCCTTCCATCCTTCCATTCCTTCCTTTCTTCCTTCCTCCCATCCTTCCTTCCTTCTGCCTTCCTTCCACCCTTCCATCCTTCCTTCCATTCCTTCCTTCCTTCTTGCTTTCTTTCTTTCCTTCCTTCCTTTCCTTCCTTCCATCCTTCCTTTCCTTCTTTCTTTCTTTCTTTCTTTCCTTCCCTTCCTTCCATCCTTCCATCCTTCCCTTCCCTTCCATCCTTCCTTCTTTCCTTCCTTCCTTCCTTCCTTCCTTCCTTCCTTCCTTCCTTCCTTCCTTCCTTCCTTCCTTCCATCCTTCCTTCCATTCCATTCCATTCCTTCACTTCCTTCCATCCTTCCTTACTTCCTTCAATCCTTCCTTCCATCCTTCCATCCTTCCTTCCTTCCCTTCCATCCTTCCTTCTTTCTTTCCTTCCCTTCCATCCTTCCTTCTTTCTTTCTTTCCTTCCTTCCTTCCTTAATTCCTTCCTTCCTTAATTCCATCCTTCCTTCCTCCTTTCTTTCTTTCCTTCCATCCATCCTTACTTCCTTCCATCCTTCCTTCTTTCCTTCCATCCTTCATTCCTTTCCTTCCTTCCTTCCTTCCTTCCATCCTTCCTTTCCTTCTTTCTTTCCTTCCTTCCTTCCCTTCCTTCCATCCATCCTTCCTTCCATCCCTCCTTTCATCCTTCCTTCCATCCTTCCTTCCTTCCCCTACTTCCATCCATCCTTCTTTCTTTCCTTCCATCCTTCCTTCCTTCCTTTCCTTCCTTCCATCCTTCCTTTCCTTTCTTCCTTCCTTCCTTCCATCCTTCCTATCCTTCCATCCATCCTTCCTTCTTTCTTTCTTTCTTTCTTTCTTTCCTTCCTTCCTTCCTTCCTTCCTTCCATCCTTCCTTCCTTTCCTTTCCTTTCCTTCCTTCCTTCCTTCCTTCCTTCCCTCCTTCCTTCCTTCCTATTTTCCTTCCTTCCATCCTTCCTTTCCTTCCTTCCTTGCATCTTTCCTTCCTTTCCTTTCTTCCATCCTTCCTTCCATCCTTCCTTCTTTCCCTTCTTTCTTTCTTTCCTTCCTTCCATCCTTCCTTCCTTCCTTTTCTTCCTTCCATCCTTCCTTTCCTTCTTTCTTTCTTTCTTTCCTTCCCTTCCTTCCTTCCTTCCTTCCATCCTTCCTTCCTTCCTTCCTTCCCTTCCATCCTTCCTTCTTTCCTTCCTTCCCTACCCTTCCATTCCTTCACTTCCTTCCATCCTTCCTTACTTCCTTCCATCCTTCCTTCCATCCTTCCTTCCTTCCCTTCCATCCTTCCTTCTTTCTTTCCTTCCTTCCCTTCCTTCCCTTCCATCCTTCCTTCTTTCTTTCCTTCCTTCCTTAATTTCATCCTTCCTTCCATCCTTCCTTCCTCATTTCTTTCCTTCCATCCATCCTTACTTCCTTCCTTCCATCCTTCCTTCCTTTCCTTCCTTCCTTCCATCCTTCCTTTCCTTCTTTCTTTCCTTCCTTCCTTCCCTTCCTTCCTTCCATCCTTCCTTCCATCCTTCCTTTCATCCTTCCTTCCATCCTTCCTTCCCTTACTTCCATCCTTCCTTCTTTCTTTCCTTCCATCCTTCCTTCCTTCCTTCCTTTCCTTCCTTCAATCCTTCCTTTCCTTTCTTCCTTCCTTCCATCCTTCCTATCCTTCCGTCCATCCTTCCTTCTTTCTTTCTTTCTTTCTTTCTTTCCTTCCTTCCTTCCATCCTTCCTTCCTTCCTTTCCTTCCTTCCATCCTTCCTTCCTTCCTTCCTACTTTCCTTCCTTCCATCCTTCCTTCCATCCTTCCTTCTTTCCTTTCTTTCTTTCCTTCCTACCATCCTTCCTTCCTTCCTTTTCTTCCTTCCATCCTTCCTTTCCTTCTTTCTTTCTTTCCTTCCCTTCCTTCCATCCTTCCATCCTTCCTTCCCTTCCATCCTTCCTTCTTTCCTTCCTACCTTCCTTCCTTCCTTCCTTCCTTCCATCCTTACTTCCTTCCTTCCATCCTTCCTTCCCTTCCATCCTTCCTTCCCTTCCATCCTTCCTTTTTTCTTTCCTTCCTTCCCTTCCTTCCCTTCCATCCTTCTTTCTTTCCTTCCTTCCTTAATTCCATCCTTCCTTCCATCCTTCCTTCCTCCTTTCTTTCCTTCCATCCATCCTTACTTCCTTCCATCCTTCCTTCCTTCCATCCTTCCTTCTTTCCTTCCATCCTTCATTCCTTTCCTTCCTTCCTTCCATCCTTCCTTTCCTTCTTTCTTTCCTTCCTTCCTTCCCTTCCTTCCATCCATCCTTCCTTCCATCCTTACTTTCATCCTTCCTTCCATCCTTCCTTCCCTTACTTCCATCCTTCCTCCTTTCCTTCCTTCCATCCTTCCTTTCCTTTCTTCCTTCCTTCCATCCTTCCTATCCTTCCGTCTATCCTTCCTTCTTTCTTTCCTTCCTTCCTTCCTTCCATCCTTCCTTTCCTTCCTTCCTTCCATCCTTCCTTCCTTCCTACTTTCCTTCCTTCCATCCTTCCTTCCATCTTTCCTTCCTTCCTTTCCTTCCTTCCATCCTTCCTTTCCTTCCTTCCCTTCCTTTCTTTCTTTCTTTCTTTCTTCATTCCTTCCTTCCTTATATTCAAAGAAATATTCAGAATTACACTTTTTCAGGCTGCAAACTCATATTAATATATGTTCTCCTCTTTCAGCTATTGAACTCAATAAAACTATGAGTTATGATGAGTGGTCTAATCTATTTTTGAGTGTAGTACTAGCAGTACTTATAACAAACACCTACTGCAACACCTCCACAGCTACTGCTCCGCCCGGAGTGGGCTATAGACACATGGTCTCCAATGAGGGGTGCATGGGGATGGCCTGGCAATCACTGACCTGCCCCCCACAACCTCTGACCTGAGGGGGCGGAGTCTCGCCACCACGCCACTATCCACGCCACCGTCCCCACATCTCAGACCCTGAGTTGGCTAAAGACGCAGTTTTCACGGTTGGGTGCATGTGGATGGTCCGGGGAGCAGTACGCTGTCCTAGACCGGCTCTGACCCGAGGGGGCGGAGTCTCGTCACAAGGCCACTATCCACGCCACTGTCCCCACATCTCAGCCCCTGAGTGAGCTACAGACACACGGTCTTCACTGTTGGGTGCATGGAGATTGCCCGGATGTCAGTGCACTGCCCCCGACCTGCTCTCACCGGAGGGGGCGGAGTCCCGCCATCACGCCACTATCCATGCCACGGACCTCACAACACAGCCTCTGAGGTGGCTAGAGACACACAGTCTTCACTGGTGAAGGCAGGTGGGTAGCCCGGCATGGCCTACACTGTCCACGACCGGCTCTGACCCAAGGGGGCGGAGTCTCGCCACCACGCCACTGAACATGCTACGGACACTACAACTCAGTCCTTGAGTGGGCTGGAGACACATGGTCTTCCCTGGTGAAGGCAGGTGGATAGCCCGGTGTGGCCTACACTGTTCACGCCTGGCTCTGAACCAAGCGGGCGGAGTCTCGCCACCATGCCACAGACCCCACAACTCAGACCCTGATTGAGCTAGAGACACACAGTTTTTTACCAGTGGGTGCAAGGAGACTGCCCAGAGGTCTTCATCGTGGAGTCAGGTAGGTGGCCCGGAGAGGGGTACACTGTCCCCGACTGGCTCTGACCTGAGGGGGTGGAGTCTCACCTCTACGCCACGGGCCCCACAACTCAACCCCTGAGTGGGCTAGAGACTGGTGGATGCATGGAAATTGCCCAGAGGTCAATGTACTGTCCCCGACTAGCTGTGACCCAAGGGGGCGAGGCCTAACCAGCACGCCACTATCCACGCCACAGGCCCCACAACTCAGCCCCTGAGTGGGCTAGAGACACACGGTCTTCACCGGTTGAGTCAGGTAGGTGGCCCGGAGAGGGGTACACTGTCCCTGACTGGCTCTGACCTGAGGGGGTGGAGTCTCACCCCCACGCCACTATCCACGGCCCCACAACTCAGCCCCTGAGTGGGCTAGAGACACATGGTCTTCACCGGTGTGGGCGGGTAGGTGGCCCGGAGAGGGATACACTCTCCTCGACAAGCTCTGACCTGAGGGGGCGGAGTCTCACCACCATGCCACTGTTCCCGCCACAGACCCCAAAACTCAGTCCCTGAGTGGGCTAGAGACGCACGGTCTTCGCCGGTGGGTGCATGGAGATTGCCTGGTCCATAGTAGTCCTAGCAGTAGCTGTTGCATACAGCTGCAGCAGCTAGCCCACCTCACATTTTCTCCAGGAAATGTACTTTCTAGTTATTATTCTTCTTATTCTCCCCGTTTTTTGTCTCCTTTATAACTTCTTCATACTTTGTGCTAGAAACTTCATTCAAATTTTAAAATGTTCACGATATTTAGCTCTTTAACGGATGTATTCAGATTTTTGATATTTTTTTAATAGTTTTTTAGTAATTTAACTTTTAATAGTAATTTTTGTGCCATTGAAACTGCTGGTGGAATGTTCAGTATCATTATGCTTTTAGAGTGGTGGCAGCTGTTGCTTTGAAAATATTTACACATTTTGTAAACTGCTGGCACTCCTACAGTTTTGAAAGCTCACACACGTATTATACATAAAAACTTTCACACAACTGTGCTGATTCGTACAATGTAAGTATCTAAGCCGTGTGACTTATAATTTTCGCTGTATGACGATTTGTTTGGCAACTGCGCTCTCCATTGAAACGTATGGGCCCACACTCTACCTTTTGAGCTGCTAATTTTGCATTTTTACCCTTTTTCTAACTCGTCGCCATGCCTACAGTTTTTAAGCTACACAGACATATCATAGCCTAAAATCTTCAGCATTTTCTCAGGATTCCTACGGTGTCAATATCTAGGCTGTGACCTTTATACTTTTTGAGAGAGAGCTGTTTGAAGCCAACATGCCTTTCCATTGAAGTGAATGAGAGGATGCTCAGTGTCAGTTGGGATTTGAATTTGGGGACACGTGCATGCTCTCTGTACAGGCACCCTTTATTGACTACTGTGGTAGCATTCATATTCATTCATTCATTCATTCCTTCATTCCTTCCTTCCTTCCTTCCTTCCTTCCTTACTTCCTTCCTTCCTTCCTTCCATCCATCCATCCTTCCTTTCCTTCCTTCTTTCCTTCCTTCCTTCCTTCTTTCCTTCCTTCCATCCTTCCATCCTTCCATCCTTCCATCCTTCCTTCCTTCCATCCTTCCATCCTTCCTTCCTTCCATTCC
>NC_140256.1:13129724-13132375 GCF_949987555.1 Borostomias antarcticus | reverse complement strand
CTTTCCTTCCTTCCTTCCATCCTCCATTCCTTCCTTCCATCCTTCCTTCCATCTTCCTTCAATCCTTCCTTCCTTCCTTTCCTTCCTTCTTCTTGCTTCCTTCCTTCCATCCTTCCTTCCATCTTCCTTCCATCCTTCCTTTCCTTCCATCCTTTCCTTACATCTTTCCTTCCATCCTTCCATCCTTCCTTCTTCCTTCCTTCCTTCCATCCTTCCTTCCATCCTTCCTTCCTTCCTTCCATCCTTCCTTTCCTTCCATCCTTCCATCCTCATCCTTCCTTCCATCCTTCCTTCATCCTTCCTCCTTCCTTCCTTGCTTCCTTCTTTCTTTCCTTCCTTTCATCCTTCCTTCCTTCTTTCCTTCCTTTCCTTCCTTTCCTTCCTTCCATCCTTCCTTCTTTTATCCGTCCTTCCTTCCTTTCTTCCTTCCATCCTTCCTTCCCTTCCCTTCCCTTCCCTTCCCTTCCCTTCCCTTCCCTTCCCTTCCCTTCCCTTCCCTTCCTTCCTTCCTTCTTTCTTTCCTTCCTTCCTTTCATCCTTCCTTCCTTCCTTTCCTTCCTTCCATCCTTCCTTCCTTCCTTTCATCCTTCCTCCTTTCCTTCCATCCTTCCTTCCCTTCCTTCCTTCCTTCCTTCTTTCTTTCTTTCTTTCCTTCCTTCATCATCCTTCCTTCCTTTCCTTCCATCCTTCCTTCCTTTCATCCTTTCATCCTTCCTTCCTTCCTTTCCTTCCTTTCCTTCCTTTCCTTCCTTTCCTTCCTTCCATCCTTCCTTCCCTTCCTTCCTTCTTTCTTTCTTCCTTCCTTCCTTCCTTTCCTTCCCTTCCTTCTTTCTTTCCTTCCTTCCTTTCCTTCCTTTCCTTCCTTCCATCCTTCCTTCCTTCCTTCCTTCCTTCCATCCTTCCTTCCATCCTTCCTTTCCTTCCTTCTTTTCCTTCCATCCTTCCATCCTTCCATCCTTTCTTTCTTTCTTTCTTTCTTTCCTTCCTTCCTTCCATCCTTTCTTTCTTTCTTTCTTTCTTTCTTTCTTTCTTTCTTTCTTTCTTTCTTTCTTTCTTTCTTTCTTTCTTTCTTTCCATCCTTCCTTCCATCCTTCCATCCTTTCTTTCTTTCTTTCTTTCTTTCTTCCTTCCTTATATTCAAAGAAATATTCAGAATGACACTCTTTTTCAGGCTGCAAACTCATATTAATATATTTTCTCCTCTTTCAGCTATTGAACTCAATAAAACTATGAGTTATTATGAGTGGTCTTATCTATTTTTGAGTGTAGTACTAGCAGTACTTATAACAAACACCTACTGCAACACCTCCACAGCTACTGCTCCGCCCGGGGTGGGCTATAGACACATGGTCTCCAATGAGGGGTGCATGGGGATGGCCTGGCAATCACTGACCTGCCCCCACAACCTCTGACCTGAGGGGGCGGAGTCTCGCCACCACGCCACTATCCACGCCACCATCCCCACATCTCAGACCCTGAGTTGGCTAAAGACGCAGTTTTTACGGTTGGGTGCATGTGAATGGTCCGGGGAGCAGTACGCTGTCCTAGACCGGCTCTGACCCGAGGGGGCGGAGTCTCGTCACCACGCCACTATCTACGCCACGGGCCCCACAACTCAGCCCCTGATTGGGCTAGAGACACATGGTCTTCAGGGCGGGTAGGTGGCCCGGAGAGGGGTACACTGTCCTCAACCAGCTCTGACCTGAGGGGGCAGAGTCTCACCACCATGCCACTATCCACGCCACAGACCCCACAACTCAGCCCCTGAGTGGGGTAGAGACGCACGGTCTTCGCTGGTGGGTGCATGGAGATTGCCTGGTCCATAGTAGTTCTAGCAGTAGCTGTTACATACAGCTGCAGCAGCTAGCCCACTTCACATTTTCTCCAGGAAATCTAGTTAGGTGGGCTAGCTTGCAGAAGCTAGCCCAACTTGTGATATTCCCACTATTTCTTTCTTTCTTTCTTTCTTTCTTTCTTATTCTCCCCGTTTTTTGTCTCCTTTATACATACTACATACTTTGTGCTAGAAACTTCATTCAAACTTTAAAATGTTCACGATGTTTAGCTCTACATCCGTTTAGCTCTACATCCGTATTCAGATTTTTGATATTTTTTATAGTTTTTTAGTAATTTAACTTTTAATAGTAATTTTTGTGCCATTGAAACTGCTGGTGGAATGTTCTGTATCATTATGTTTTTAGAGTGGTGGCAGCTGTTGCTTTAAAAATATTTACACATTTTGTAAACTGCTGGCACTCCTACAGTTTTGAAAGCTCACACACTTATTATACATCAAAACTTTCACACAACTGTGCTGATTCGTACAATGTAAGTATCTTAGCCGTGTGACTTATAATTTTCGCTGTATGACGATTTGTTTGGCAACTGCGCTCTCCATTGAAACATATGGGCCCACACTCTACCTTTTGAGCTGCTAATTTTGCATTTTTACCCTTTTTCTAACTCGTCGCCATGCCTACAGTTTTTAAGCTACACAGACATATCATAGCCTAAAATGTTCAGCATTTTCTCAGGATTCCTACGGTGTCAATATCTAGGCTGTGACCTTTATACTTTTTGAGAGAGAGCTGTCTGAATCAAACATGCCTTTCCATTGAAGTGAATGAGAGGATGCTCACAGTGTCAGTTGG
>NC_140256.1:13047224-13127224 GCF_949987555.1 Borostomias antarcticus | reverse complement strand
TCTCGTCACCACGCCACTATTCACGCCACTGTCCCCACATCTCAGCCCCTGAGTGAGCTACAGACACACGGTATTCACTGTTGGGTGCATGGAGATTGCCCAGATGTCAGTGCACTGCCCCCGACCTGCTCTGACCGGAGGGGGCGGAGTCTCGCCATCACGCCACTATCCACGCCACGGACCTCACAACACAGCTTCTGAGGTGGCTAGAGACACACAGTCTTCACTGGTGAAGGCAGGTGGGTAGCCCGGCATGGCCTACACTGTCCACGACCGGCTCTGACCCAAGGGGGCGGAGTCTCACACTCACGCCACTATCCACGCCACGGCCCCACAACTCAGCCCCTGAGTGGGCTAGAGACACATGGTCTTCACCGGTGCGGGCGGGTAGGTGGTCCGGAGAGGGGTACACTGTCTTCGACCAGCTCTGACCTGAGGGGGCGGAGTCTCACCACCATGCCACTGTCCACATCACAGACCCCACAACTCAGCCCCTGATTGGGCTAGAGACGCACGGTCTTCGCCGGTGGGTGCATGGAGATTGCCTGGTCCGTAGTAGTTCTAGCAGTAGCTGTTACATACAGCTGCAGCAGCTAGCCCACCTCACATTTTCTCTAGGAAATGTACTTTATAGTTATTCTTCTTCTTCTTCTCCCCCTTTTTTGTCTCCTTTATAACTTCTTCATACTTTGTGCTAGAAACTTCATTCCAACTTTAAAATGTTCACGATGTTTAGCTCTTTAACGGATGTATTCAGATTTTTGATATTTTTAATAGTTTTTTAGTAATTTAACTTTTAATAGTAATTTTTGTGCCATTGAAACTGCTGGTGGAATGTTCAGTATCATTATGCTTTTAGAGTGGTGGCAGCTGTTGCTTAGAAAATATTTACACATTTTGTAAACTGCTGGCACTCCTACAGTTTTGAAAGCTCACACACATATTATACATCAAAACTTTCACACAACTGTGCTGATTCGTACAATGTAAGTATCTAAGCTGTGTGACTTATACTTTTCGCTGTATGATGATTTGTTCGGCAACTGCGCTCCCCATTTAAACGTATGGCGCGGCACTCTAGCTTTTGAGCTGCTAAGTTTGCATTTTTACTCTTTTTCTAACTTCTTGCTATGCCTACAGTTTTAACAGCTCATACACATATTATATATCGAAACGTTCCCATAACTGTGCTGATTTGTACAATGTAAGTATCTAAGCTGTGTGACTTACCATTTTTGAGGTATGACGATTTGTTCGGCAACTGCGCTCCCCATTGAGACATATGGTGCCGCACTAACTTTTGAGCTGCTCATTTTGCATGTTAACCCTTTTTCTAACATGTCGCCATGCCTACAGTATTCTGGTCCCTGTGGCTCAATTGCATGGTTTTGGCGCCACCTACTGGTGGATGTTATTATCTATCTGAACTTCGGGTCAGTCAGTGGAGTCTCCGAGAAACAGAGTTGGAGAATTTCATGTGTTCTTTCTCTTCTTGATTTCGCCCTTGATTTGGAACAGTCTGTAAGTAGCAACAGGATATTTAACTGTCTATTGCTTGGATTGTTGTGATAAGATGTCAGTTTTGTTTGTTTTAGTATGTTATAGCCACTCTAGCTGTTGTTTATGCTAGCAATGCAACGTTACTAGCTAGCTGTTAACCCTAGCCCTGCCGTTAGCTACCTGTATTGTGTAGAGATTATTATTGATATTAAGTGTTGTGCCTTGGTAGTTTGGTGGTTCATTTGGTGTGTATCTTGTCACGTGGAACATTTAATTAGGATGCATTCATGTCATGTAATTATCAGTTGCATTGTCTCATGCGTTTTCATGTATATTCATATGGTTGTTTGTTGTCTCATTCTTGCAGTTTCACAAAAAGGCTTCAGTAAAGGCACCTAAACTGTCACTGCCGTCTCAGGTGTTTATTGGAGTATGTTTAGTTCTCTGAGCTATGTAGGCTACTATTACACATGGTCAGGGCAGAATATACAGTGTTTAAGCTATACAGACATATTATACATAGAAATGTTCTGCAAGTTCTCAGGATTCCTATGGTGTCAATATAAAAGCTGTAACATTCATAGTTTTCTCATGCAGGCACGCAGCCAGCTTGGGACACACACACGCGCGCACAGAGACATACACACACACACACACACTGAATGACACCCCAGTCACCACTGTTGACTCCTTCCACTTCCTGGGCTCCACCATCTCCCAGGACCTCAAGTGGGAGCTAAACATCAGCTCTCTCACCAAAAAAAGCACAGCAGAGGATGTACTTCCTGAGGTAGCTGAAGAAATTCAACATGCCAAAGGCAATGATGCTACTCTTCTACATGTCCATCATCAAGTCCATCCTCCCCTCCTCCATCACCATCTGGTTCTCCGCCCCAAAAGATAAAGCTAGACTGCAACGCATCATCCGCTCAGCTGAGGGGGTGATCGGCTGTAGAATGCCACCCCTACCGTACCTGCACACCTCCAGGCCCCTGAAACGTAATACCTACTGTCGAAAAACTGCTATTACTCTGGTTTAATTGTAAAAGATAAAAGGAAATGCAGACACTTTCTCAAATTATGAATTTAACACACTAAAACCAAACACTAAAACACTAAAAACAAACAATGACATTTACACAAATTAGATCACACTTTAGGGCGCATCACAGAACTTGTCATGACCTGGCTCAAATGGCCACAAAAAAAAGGAGACAAACCACGGTTCAAAGTATAACAAAATATTTATTAACCAAACATATTTTCAGGGATCTTTTTCTCATACAGTATGTGCAAGTGACATGCATATATAGTTGTTACGCGTGTGCACAATAGATAAAGGCAGTAGTACTGTAAGTGAAAAACCACAGTAGTGGTAAAGGTAGAACTGATTAGTTTTGAAAACACAACTGCAAAACCATAGTAGTGGTAAAAGTAGAACGGATTAGTTTTGAAAACACTCAAGTGCAAAACCACAGTAGTGGTTAACTGAACTGATTGTTTTTAAAATACTCAAGTGTTAGGTTAACTGAACTGATTGGTTTAAATACTCAAGTGAACTGTTTAAATACTTAACTGAACTGATTAAGAAGAACTACACAATAGGCTACAACATATTTACACAAAAATAATCAAATTAAATTACAAGGAGGCTATCAATTACACCGCCACTTTCGGTTACGACCACCCGGCAGGGAACATTGGTCAGTCCATTGGGAAATGTTTGTTCCCAGAGAGGTCCCTTGATTGTGAGGGTGGAGTCATCCACCAGAAGCACCTCCTTTTCCACACTTTGGAGCGCCATCACCCCCAATATCTTCACCTCCCTATCGACTCTGTGCTGATGCTGTTGAAAGCAAACATTTTGGTTTCAGTCAGGATTTTTGCACACACATTTGATGATAACAGTTTTAATATAAAGATCATGCTGACGCCATCAAGTTCGTAAAAGAACTCCAGCACAGAAGAGAGAGGAACAGAAAATCCGTGGGGCATAGGCAGCACACTGGATTCTGCTGGAAGACGTTTTGGACAGCCTGCAGGAAAAAGAAACATATATGGTGAAATAGTGGCATCGGCGTTTCTCATTGATGCACACTTGACCGGGGTGTAAAATAAAGCACTATAGCCTATAGAGTCAACCATACTGCCAAATAAACCTATACCTATAAGCGCCACCAGAAACCGGATTTTGCGTTATTATTATGCAAGATACAAGTTTAAATTGCTTGTGCCACATCATTAAATGAGTTCTCACACCCCATTACCATTTAAACTTATGCTCAGATCTCTCCACGGAATGTTGCATAGCATGTCAATTTTGATAGAGTGTTGATGGCAAAGTGTGCACTTACACAACGTCTCTCAACTACGCTATATTCCAAAAGGCATTGTGCAAGTGCATTTTTCATATCTTCAAAATATCTCTTACCTTCACCATGACGTATCTCTGATGTCCATGTAGCCAGGCCAGGCTGGTGAGGACACCTAGGTGAGGAAGCAGGCAGGCGGCACAGCTACCAGTTCTGGAAGGACAGAGGAAAAAGTGTTACAGTACGACCATAACAAGCAAGGTAAGGCTAGCACTATAAACGCAAACTCTGATGAGTAGGCTAAATTGGCTAAGGACTTGCCACAATCATGTAGAGTATGGGAAGATCTGGTGACGAATGAAGGGAAGACCAGGATTCTTGCAGCAGTGGAGATTGGATTGAAGTCAGCTGCGCCGCTACGTCACTGATGAATGGGTATTAAGGTGATGTGCTGCACCTGCTCTGAGGTGCTTTGAGCTGGTATCCGTTGAGGTACAGTAGGCAGGGAGTAGGCTAATTTGAAATGTCTTACTGGACCTTGAAATGTCCTGTCCATCTTGTCCTCCAAGAGCCCTGTTCACAACCCCACCTTGCTACGACACTGTTACCATGGTACTAGAACTGAGCAGTTTAAAACACTGTAAAGGTAAAACTTAAGAACACTGATGGTAGGACTAAGTACAATTGAGTGGATTACTAATGTATTAACACAGGTACTATGGTAAAGGTAGAACTGATCAGTTTAAATCGCTGTAAAGGTAGAACTTATTAGTTTAACAACACTGAAGGTAGAACTATAGTGTATAACAACAGGTACTATGGTAAAGGTAGAACTGATCAGTTTAAATAACTGTAAAGGTAAAAGAACTATGTACAACTGAATGAGGTAAAAGAACTATGTACAACTGAATAGATTACAAATTTTACAGAACAGATTACTATCACGCGAGGCGCTGTGACCCCCAGCGTCCGTACCGCCGTCCGGGCAAAGGGTAAAAGGTGGGGGTGGGGCAGGAGGGCGAGGCGCTGTGACTCCCAGCGTCCGTACCGCCGTCCGGGCAAAGGGTTAAAGGTGGGGGTGGGGCAGGAGGGCGAGGCGCTGTGACCCCCAGCGTCCGTACCGCCGTCCGGGCAAAGGGTAGGGTGGGGGTGGGGCAGGAGGGCGAGGCGCTGTGACCCCCAGCGTCCGTACCACCCTCCGGGCAAAGGGTAGGGTGGGGATGGGGCACACAAAAAATATTTAAAAAACTATAAAATAAATAAATAAAATCACAAAGAGGCCATCGACCACCCCACCACTTTCCTCAACCCGCACCCGGCAAGGGACTTTGGGCAGTCCATCCGGGAAGCACTGCTGCCACACAGGTCCCGCGATGGTGAGGACGGAGTCGTCCACCAGGAGGACCTCCTTCTCTCCCCCTTCGAGGGGGCATCACTCCCCAAATTTCCACCTCCCTCTGCAGAGTCTGCTGATGCTGTCGAAAGCAAACATTTTGTTTTCAGTCAGGATTTTTGCACACACATTTAATGCATAGACAGCCTTTTTAAATGGAGAGCAGGCTCATAGAAATAAATAACAAATAATTAGCTAGACAACGGCCTTTTTATTGGGACTTTGCATTGTCTCAATGAGGGAGTTTATTATGATTATGATTATTATTATTACTTATACCTCTCATGGACAAAAGCGTCTGCTAAATGACTAATGTAATGATACCTCTCATCACATGTTAACTTGGCTTCGCCAGCCTGATCACTTACAAATCGGGTCTGGTGAGGCCAGGCTATGAGGCTGTTCCTATCTGAGGAAGAAAAAGTGAAATAATGTACTATAGCCAATTAGTTACCTCCACTGTGGGGAACTGCGTGGAGCTCAGCACCAGCCCAAACTGCTCTGTATTTCTCCCTTTCAAGTGGGAGATTGTCACCCTCGCGCCCGTCGTCAGCTTAGCTGACAGGTTGGCCTCCCTCCAAAGGGCAACCCTCACCTGGGCCCCGTCCTGCAAAAAACAAAGCATTCAAATGAGTGATCAAAAACATAAACCGAACCATATTGAAATGCCCACCCTTAAACCCTTCCGTCATTTCCCTCAACCAAATATTAAAAGTTAAATCAATCACTAAGCTTTGGCATGTAAAAAAAAAGTATAAGCCTAGACTAGCCTACATTTAATGAAAGTGAGTATGGTAAAATAATTATCTACCTGGCTGAGGGTGAGGTTCCTCACAGAGTATTTCCCACCCTGCCCAGTGTGAGTCCGCACCGCTTGCATCTAAATGTGATGTGACATTGAGAAGTATTGGCACAGAGTATTTCCCACCCTGCCCAGTGTGAGTCCACACCGCTTCCATCTAAATGTGATGTGACATTGAGAAGTATTGGCACTACAAAGTTGACCATGGAGTTATGTTTAATTTATGAATTAATGTTGGTGTATGGTTCAATTACTGTGTGAACTTACGGAGCTGATCGCTCCTTGAATGGACACCAGGCCTTGGGGGTTGGTGATGCCCCGAAGTGGTGTTAATGGAGACCTGGGTTTTAGGAGCTCCATACAGTTCTCCTCCAGCTCCTTGGAGACCTCCAGCGGGGCGGTGCAGTAAAAGGCGGTCTCCTTCCAGATCTGGATGCCAGGTTTGGCCCCAAACTTGGCCATGCGGTAGCCCCTGATCACGTATGTGCCTCCTGCCTTTGAAATTAATTGAATTGAGACCTTTATTTAGACATCGAAGACAGTTTAGAGCAAGCTGATCTTTTTTTAATAATCATCCTCATCATCCTCCTCCTCATCATCATCATCGTCGGGTCGTCCACAGATGGGCCTCGCATCTTTGTCTTCAGTTATCCCGGTCCTCCATACACCTAGCGATGTCATTGGTGGTCTCGCAACAGAACAACATAGAATAACAAATTGAAACCCCAAAAAACCTTTACTTTATGGGCTGCCTCCTCAAACACCACAAATGAGGTGGCGCTCTCCCCATCTGAGGCTGCCACCAGCACATTGCGGTTGAGGGCGATAGGTGTGGCATCGTCCTCGGAGATTGCCCAGCTGGTCACCCGAGGCATTTCCCTCATCCCCACGACCTTGAGGACAATCGGGCCAGTCAGTCCCACCGGTCCCAGAAAAAAGTTTCTGTAAAGCCATTCTGAAAATACATATTAAAATTAAATTAAAAATCTTAATATAGAAAACTCATTTGGACAAGGAGTTTGTTTCGTGTAGCCTATACCAAATAAGATTGGATGGTAGGCTAGCTAACAAACATTCCTGTCAGTTAGGCAGCTCACTAACGGACTACAGCTTACTATAGTCTAGGTCTAACCTTAGTAGGCCTAATATACCTATTTATCTAACTGACAGTATTATAATATAACTTAGCCTATAGCTAAACATAACATATAAGTTCTAGTTTGGCTAATTTAACAAGCCAAAATTAAACTTTACCTCACGTCAGTGTAGTTAGTCAAACTGACATGTATTAACAGTCTTTTAACTTACCAATACCACTTATACCACTTTCCATAGGTAAAGTAACTTGTTAATTCTATACAATAAGTAGTCTAACAGTGGTTTGTTAAAAATAATCAAATAATAATTCAAAACTTAATTAGTGAGTTACCCACCTCTTCTCGAAGATCAGTTGGAGTGATGCCAGATGTCTTGCTGAGAAGTCATATATATAGCCTAGTGTCCAAGCATTAATGTATATGCGCTATACCATGTAGCCTACAGTAATGCTACAGTATAGTTAACGGGCACTTAGGTAAAGGAATTTGTGAAATATTTATGAAATTATTATTATCAACATGTATATGTAGTTTACATTGGTTTGTTTTGATTAATAAACCAGATGGAGTCTAATGGGGGAAAAAGTCCAGCGGAAATCTTGTCACTTCTATGCATTGTGTAGAAAGCTAGTTCCAATAAATGCAGAGACCCAGCCTCTGAGTTTATGGGAACTAGCCTTTACCGTCCTTCTACACCATACATATTCTACACCGACTGTAGCTGGTAGCTAGCTGTATCTCATCTAGACACGATCTCTAAAGCATATGAGGTAGCTGAAACATCAATTGAGCCTGGCCATTTACTTTCGAGACATTCATGGACAAATAATGGATCGTTCGTGACTGAAGGTGAGATGTTTTATTGTCATGCGTTATGCGGGCTATACTTATAACTATATAACTTAAACTCATATTTTAAGACACACACCAATATTGAACGTACAATACATATGTGTTAATAAAGCTTGATCACTTAGAAGTTGAGACCCACCATCCCAGATTGTTCTGAAATTGCAGTTAGACACAGATGTAACAATAATTCTTGCAACATTTAAAAAACAATTTGAGATCTGAGAAATTAAGAGAATTGATGGCACCAAACTGAACATTTGTTTTATTCAGAAATATTTGTAATTTCATACAATTTGGAACAATTCCTCCCTCCTCATCTCATATCCTATTTATACAGTATGATGGCATGAATTTAATTGTATCTCAGCTCTCCTCTGGATGATGCCGGCAGCTCCATGCCCCTCTACCTGTCCCCTGGGCAGGACAGCAAGCCCCACCTACCACCCACCTGGAACACAACCTGGCTGTCAGTAACCACGCCTTCCAGCTCAGTGAGTCCGTCTACAAGAACCTCATGATGAGGTCAGAACCCCCCACAGCCAATCAGAGACACTGGTCTTACAATGTCGTCTGTCTTTTCCAATCTGTTCTCATAACTGAACCCATAAGTATCAGCATGATGAGGACAGACAGATGAAGATTACTGTTAGCTATGATGCACCTCTCCTTCCTTGTCTGACCAGTACCTCTGTTTTCTCTCCCCCTTCTCAGGTGAGGGTGAACACCACGCCTCTCTCCATTGAAAGAGGTGACAGCAAGATGTCCCATAAGCCCATGTACCTGAGGTGTGCCAACCAGGGAGAAACACCATCCAGATGACTGCCACGGCCAACACCGCCACACTATAGTATATATATATATATATGAGATTAAGAATTAAGAAATATTAAGATGGAAAGAGTGAATCTCGAGGTGGAGAAGTAGGCTAGCCTACGAAAAGAAGTTTTTATTTATTTCAGTATTATTTCAGTGTTCCTAAGAACGGGAAGCTAGTCTAATAATTCAACAATAGCGTAGGCCTACTTGAAAATGGAATAAAAAATGTAGGCCTAGCCTACTTGGTTCTACGCGTCACCCACAGCCTACATGAAACAATAAAATGCATAGTGCAAGTGCATAGCCTACCGTCTGCGGGACTGTAAACGCAAAATCAAGCAGCTGACAAAGCCATTCCGCAAAATCAAGCAGCTGACAAAGCCATTCCGCAATCTGTATACATTTAGGCTATATTTTTATATAGGCTATCTATCTATTTATCTATATTATAAGAACCTCTCAAGAGTGATCACTATTCGTCCACTGAGATTATTTTTTAATTCTGACGCTGAAGTTCCATATGCGATCTTATCATCCAATGCCATTTTCCAAGTGAATTTATCAGTCAGCAGGCAGTACTTAATTCTATAATCTGGAAGCTAACCTGCCCCGAAACAGGTTAGCTTGGCAGCATGAGTTACCATGGCGATATAGCACGGTGAAAGTGATCAACTTTCATGATACGGATAAACCAGGCTTGAACCTGAAGTTATCGCGCTAACCCCATAATCTAGCTTCGTAGTACAGGGCCCTGATCTGCATGTCTGACTCCGTGCCTCTCTCTTCATCACAGTAAGACAACGTTATTAGAGGGTCTGGAAGTGGACCAATACCATGCTACATGCTGGGGATTCTCATCTGTGACAGCGGCTGGTGATTTGGTCCGCAACTCGGCAAACCCCGAAATGCGCTAGAGGGCAAAATAGCTAAAAAAACTTTTTTTTTGTTTTTTTGTTTTTTTGCGTATTACCAAAGTTGAAGTTGTGAAGAACCTACTTACTATAACAGACAACAGTTTTAGGTTCACGAAATACGTTTAATTAGTCTGCAAACTAAGCTAGTTTTTAGCTGATTTCGAGCCGGGTTTGGGGGCGGGCAGATCGATTAGCATGATTTGTTTTCATTGGCTATTGCTTCCGGGTTCTCCGCCCCCCACCCTGCCCATAAGAACAGCACGCCGTCTTTGTTTACATTCAGTTCCAAGTTTAACCACCTACAGCTTTTGCTAAAGAGAAGACGGGGATGGCATCCAGGACATGGAAAGAGTTTTAAGAGCAGCTAAAACTCCAGCAGAGCGGGACTCGTTCGTACACGGAGTTTTATTCTTGATGACCTGTGATACAGAGATGACTGTATCAACAAAGCATGTTGCTACCGAGCGAACGCGAACGAGGTACCAGATTCACACCACCGCCAAGCATTCTGCTTTGCTTTGGGGTAAGCTGATCTTTATACTATCTGTGCTGTTTACATTACATTAACGTTGTCGTTTAGCAGAAGCTCCTTTCTAAACAAGTGACTAAGTCTAGCTAGCATAACAAAGGCTAGCTAGCTAACGTTAGCTAACATGCTAGTTAGCTGAGCTAGCCCTTTGTTCCTAAACTAGCCAGCTTGGCAGCTAATATCGAGCTAGGTAGCTATATTATAGAGAGAAACAGAATGAGAGAGCATGAGAGGTATGGTAGTCTGACACCTTTGTTTTTTGTTTTGGTTACAGGATGAGCAAAGCTCCAGGCCTGTGAGGATTTGCAGCTCTCCCTGGGCCCCTCCATACCAGCCAGCAAGAAGATCACTATACACTACAGCTTTGATTTTGCACAACAGGTGAGAATACGTTCATCCTATCATGCATTAGCTAGTCTATTTAATCAACACTTTCTGGTACTATTTTATCTATATGGAGTGCCAGTACTGTGTGCAATAGTTTAATGTACTTTCTTCCTTCTATTCTATTGCAGTTTTGATGCCGAGAGACCTGGCATGGTTGTGGCCAGAGAACACCGTTATGCACCGGCAGTCGAGTTTCAGCTGCTGCGCAAGCCTGATGTCCTGCCCCCCAGAGAAGGTCTTCTTGTGCAAGCCCCACCCGGACTGGACATGGCCAGACAGACGTATCTCTTTGACATGATCAGAGAGTTCTGTTCTGATGAGGGACGAGACGTCACATGTCCCCCGCCAAACTCCACAGCAGCTCAGAACAAGACTGTCCGCTTGTAGATTCACTGCAGATCATCAGGACGGACAGCACTGCAGGAGAAAGGCCACAGCCTTTCCTGTTTTCCTGTTTGTATACTGAAGCGTTGCTTGTTCTCTTGCACAGACTTGCCCACACTTGCACAGACTGCATTGTTAGAATATTGAATACTGAGCTGAGTACTGTTGTTATTACCTTGAGTATTGAGCTGGGGACTGTTATTACTTTGTTGTACACTTGATCACAATGAACACTATGCACCTTGTCTATAAAACAGACAACTGACTGTATACTTTAACACTTAGACTGTTGCCTTTTTTTGTACACTTAACTACTTATGCTTGTACTTTATATCATGTATGTGACAATAAAGAACGTTAAATTTGAACTTCATCTTATATTGTTCTTAACTGCATTCACAACACAAGATTAATACTGACTCAAAGAGTGTGGGGTCATCAGTGAGAGAGCACCTCACTTGGCAGCCACTCTCAGGTAATACCCCAAGTTGACAGCCACTCTGACAGATAATGACAGATCGTCCAGTGGGGGAGTGGCTGGGGGTGGGGTTACCAGGCTATTGTTCACGCCCATTACCTGGCAGTCAGAGGTGTGAAAATGTTGGAGAACTTTGGAGGGAGATTTCTCAGCTAAGTTGATTTGGCAGTACTAGCATTCAAATAAGCATATCTTCTTCAAATATGTTCAGATTTCAATGTATGAGACCTCATTTGAAAGCTTACAATCTGCACTTTCATAATCTGTAAAAAACTGAAAAATGAAAATGCCTAGTTGAGGACCAAATTACCAGCGGCGGTCACATCTACATCCAGAAGTGTCTGTGTTAGTGTGTGTCTGTCTGTGTGCGTTTGTGTGGTGTATTTAAAAAAAAGTTTTCATCTCACACCTCTCTCCCTCCCTCCAGTCTGGACTATGAGGAGATCTCCATAGACCCAGTGTGTGACTGGAGGCCGGTACCGGTCAAACTGGGCCTGCACATAAAGGAGGAAGCAGACAGGCCGGTCCTGAAGCGCTGCCGTATTGTCAGCCCCAGTCATCGCTCCTGCCCAACGTCATGGAGATGATTGCGGCCCTGGGGTGTGTGTATGTGTGTGTGTGTGTGTGTGTGCACATTAAAGTTACAAACCTATGAGACTGTTGAGTTGAAGTGTCTTTGGCATTATTCAGATTCAAGATTTCTTTGTCTTATGTAATGTACTGTACAGTTACAGTGAAATGTTGCTGTACACAACTGTGATAGTGTAACTTGTAATAACTGACTATGTCCTCTGTAGTACAGTTGTTGATTTTGACACTCTTGTTTTAGACTTGACTGCACTTGTTTTATCTGATTTGTTAATAGCAACAACGTTTCGGGATAGAATAAAGCCATGTGACTTTTTGATGGAATCACAAGGCAAGGATCCTCTCCTATGTCTGAATCCATCCATGGTTTGCAATAGTCAATATCGCCTGTGCATAGGCCATTGTACCATATAGGTGCCATTGTACCAGCCACTTCCATTGTACCAGTTAAAATGATTAATATGTAATGTGCACCACGGAGACGGAGGACATATACAGACAAAATATCAAAGTAAGTACTGCAACACAGTTCTATATGTCTGATCGATTGTTTTGACACGCGATTACTGTGGCACACGTAATGTGACCAGCTTCACGGCCTACAGGGAGTCGCGCATGCGTTCTGTTGTCAAGCTGTAATCAGTCTTGCCTGGCAATGGACGAGGTGAGGTGGTACAGTAGCTAAAAGAACGATTGTATCAAGTAAATGCCAATATATATCTCCATATATTATAATTACATCTTGTAAATGTTGCTAAACCAACGTAAACAAAGTTAACTATAAACTGAATCTGCCAAAGTAAAGTTTTGCCAACGTTAGCCGCTATATAGCTAGCTAAGGTTAGCTAGCGCTTGCAACAAGTGCTAATTGCTTTAGCCGGTGGCATAAACGGCTATATGCAACGACATCTGTCTGGTTAACTTTATATGTGATGTTGACAGCTAGTGTATGGTCGTTTTATTAGTTAGCCAACGTTAGCTACCAGTATGCTATGTCTGACAGTAAAGCATGGTACATCTGTTTGGTAGTAAGGTTAGTTAGCTGGCTGGCTTGGGAAACAATGTTACCTAGCTAGCTAACTTGGCTCTATAACGTAACCGGCCAACAATGGCTGTCTCGGTGTTATGGACCGCTGCTTTGTGGTATTTTGTGATAAGGGAATCAACCCCTGGATTCTTTGTATTGCATTTGCACTGTCAGTCTGCACTGTCCGGTCGTCTTTATCAGCGTATGCCATTACCCTAGTCAAATGTCTAGTGTCTGTACAAAGCGAAGAATAAACTGATCTTTGATAAGAGGCTGTCAGGCGCCAGTACGCCCGCAAATACGCAGATAGAGACTCGGAGACCAGAATACTTTCATATAATAGTTTTATGAACTAAGTAAAACAACTTGACATGTATACCCAATAATGGATGCATTTCAATGAATGTGTCCTTATACCTGCTCTCTTTCTCTTTTATTCACAGATTTGACAGTGATTCAGGTAAGTTCAATACACTTAAATCATCCACTAATTCATGGTAAAGGTTATCTCACAACAGGACATGCTGTATGGCTGTGTCCCAGTTTGCCACAATCATGTTAAATTGGTGTTTTGACTGCATCTAGTAGTTATGTTGCAGATTGGGGATTATACACTAATTAAAACATACTTAGGAATGTTATATTCAATTTCTGCCAAGGCTACACCAAATACTTTCAAAATTCTACACACTGCACCTTCCATGAAAGTTATACCTAAGTAGCAAATGTGTTCTGATCAGCCTATTGTCTCCAACCCTATATTAATACAAACTCTCGCCCCTCCCTCCCTGGCGGGGAGGGAGGGGAGGGGAGAGAGTTTGTATTAATCACTGCCGTGATTCCTGTTGGTTCATCCTGCTGGCTTATCAGACACTCTCTCTGACATACTGCTGGTCATCTGAGCTACCCTCAACGGTAATTTGTGTGCACAAAGTGCTGAAGTGTTTTGACCAATTAACACATTTTCTAAAAATAAAAAAATAAAAATATACACCTTTGTTCCCCGCTCGATTGTTCATAGCCTTATTTTGACAAATACATGATAAAATGTTAAGTGAATGTGAGCTATCACAAGGAGACTTATATTATTTTTCTTCTTTCAGGTAAAACTGCTGCTGGGAAAGCCAGACTCTCTCAAATCCCACCCCCCTCAACACTGCTGTCCACATTTTGGCCTCCATCTTTTCTCTCTGAATACTCTGCCTGTTTTTCACCCTATTGAAAAGTATGTCCTATCTTCCCCTACCCCCCTTTTAAAGAACGTCCCATCCCCCGCCTTGATTGTGCGATCCCCTTGTTGATAACGCCTTGATTGTGCGGACCCTTGTTGAGAAGCCTCGGTTGTGCCACCTACTACCTTGTTGAGAAAAGGCCTTGAATGTGCCATAAACCTTGTTGAGAAAAGGCCTTGAATGTGCCAGGCCTTGAATGTGCCATACACCTTGTTGAGAAAGCCTTGATTGTGCCATACACCTTGTTGAGAAAGCCTTGATTGTGCTATACTGTACCTACCTTGTTGAGAAAGCCTTGATTGTGCTATACCTGCCTTGTTGAGAAAGCCTTGATTGTGCTATACCTGCCTTGTTGAGAAAGCCTTGATTGTGCTATACCTACCTGTACACCCTTTTTCACTTCCAAACGATCAGTTGTCTATAATACAGTATATTATCATCAAAACATCATATTTAATCTGTTCAAGCTGTTTTGACAATTAAAAGATAGTCTACATCAAGGTTGTGTTCATTTTCTGATTTCCTCGTGACCATGGTGAAGAAGGGTAAGAAACCTCAGGCTGCAAGGCTCAAGAGCGCTGGAGGAAGCTGGATCAATCCGACTGTGGAACATCAGCAGAGAAGGTTGAGTCTCATGGTCCAGTGAAAAGCAGAGAGGTAAATCTGTCAGAGCTGTCTTATGCTGACTGTGTACAACAGGGAGGTCAGTCTGATGTTACATGTGTGCAAGCGTCCCGTAGCCAGGCGTCCTTGAGGTATAGTGAGTTCTCTCGGAACAAGCAGTGTACTTGCAACTCCCTCACGTTTCTTGCATTTCTTGAAGAGAATCTAGAACTCACAAGTGCAGACCTTGACCTTGTATTAGATAAGGGTGATGTTATGTATAGACGTGTTAGGAATGAGACAAACAATGTTCACATACATTTGGCTAGTGATGAGCTCCCTGAGAGATTTGCTGCACGTAGGCAAGAGTACAGTGTGGAGAAATTACTTTCCAAGTATGGCGAATTTAGAGCACCTGTACCTGAAGGCGCAGACGACTACCTGAACCTGGAAGAAAGACTTCAGTGTTTGACATCAGATGTGAACAACGCATTGCTGATAATGGGTGGATCATGCATCGCTGTATTTAGGGACAAGGCAGGAAGGTATGGTTTCTTTGATCCACACTCAAGAAGTCCTGGTGGTTTACCCATACTATCCCACCGCATGCAAAGTGCCGGCACTGCCTTAATGCTTACTTTCACCCATTTGAGTGATATGATTAGGAGGCTTGTCCAATGCCGTAACATGTTAGAAACACCCCCTACATGTCAATATGAACTGACTCCCATGCTATTTCACAGTGATGACGTGCCCAACATGGATCACAGTATTCACACAGATGCTACTGGTGTATCACCTATAGGCGAGCAGGAGGTTCAGATAAACTCCGATGTCACACAAGCTGAGCATGACATGTCAGGTCCATCAAAATTAACTTCCCTCACACATGATGCTACTCGCAATAAACCAACCTCAAACCTGAGTACCCCACACATGCTCTCTGCTCTCACCGACTCTTCTGTAAATGAAAATATGATGCAGGTAATCTCCTGCCAAACCTAAGAAAGCAACATATTCCAGATGTGTCAAAATTGACTATTCAGCAACAGAAAAAGTTAAAGAAGAGGGCATTGCGCTTGGAAAAAATAAAAGAAACTGCAAAGGATCACTATGTCAGAAAGGTAGACAAAGTCAGACGAAGTGAAGTTAAAAAGATGAAAAAAAGAGAGAAGTATGCAAACAATACAGCTCTCAGAGAACAGAAAAAGTCATACATAACCAGTCGTTACAGTCAAGATGATGACTATAGACAGAAGAAAAAGTCATACATAACCAGTCGTTACAGTCAAGATAATGACTACAAGGGGAAACAAAAGTCATATATAACCAGTCGATACCGTCAAGATTCTGACTTCCAGTTCAGACAAAAGTCTTACATCACAGACCGTTATGCAAACGAGGCTGCATTCAGACTGAAACAGAAACACATTATGAAGCAACAAATGCAAAACAAGTACATAAATGACACAGATTTCAGAATGCATCACAGTCTTAGACAGAAACAACACATGAAAAACAGGTACACAAATGACACAGATTTCAGAATGCATCACAGTCTTAAACAGAAACAACGCATGAAATACAGGTACACAAATGACACAGATTTCAGAATGCATCACAGGCAGCGCTGTGCTTCTAACCTTCACAAAAGATATCACAGTGAAGCAGCATTTAGGATCCTTCATAACATGCGATCTGCAATGAAAATAAAAAGAAAATATCAAAGGATGAATATGCAACAGACCTGTACATTAACCCCTCAGATTGACAACTCTTTGATTGAAAAAGCTATAGCCGTTTTTCAGACACAAATAAAACACGGACCCACATATGTCTGCACAGTCTGTCATAAAGCATCATTTCCAAATCAAGTACGATCCTGCATCAGGTCAAATTACATAAAAAATCCTAATGTGGTTGCAGCTTGCCTGACAGGAAGTTATGTTCATGTTTGTAATGATGAATGCAGAGGTGCACAAGAGTGTCAAGTACCCAGTGAGAGAAAGAAAGAGTGGATTTGTTTCACTTGTCATGATCATCTCAAGGCAGGAAGCATGCCCTCCCTAGCTGTGGCAAATAAACTGGAGTTATCACCGATTCCTGCTGAACTCTGTGACCTGAACATACTTGAGAGACACGTCATAGCCAGACACATTACATTTGCTAAAATCATCACCCTTCCAAAAGGACCACAGAGAGCGATACATGGCGCTGTAGTATGTGTACCTTCAGAGGTGGAAGCGACTGTGAATATATTACCAAGACCAGATAGTGAATCTCAGCTCATGAAAGTTAAGTTGAAAAGACGCATGAACTACAAAGGCCATTACCAGTTCCAGACACTAAACATGAGGAAAGTGCTAACAGCCTTATCAAAGTAGAAAGAGATCCATTCTGAGTATAAGGACATATCTATCAGAGATGAAGCCTCCTCTATTGACCAAACTGTTGACAGTATAGCACAGGAACTGATGGATTGTGATAACTGTGACGACAGTGAAGTGACAGAGGAGCAAGCTAGTGTTGTAGAGCAGCAGCAAAACAGTGATATGCCACAGCCTGATGTTAGTAATGCTGTTGACAACTTTGACCAAAGGGATCTGATGGAAATGGACAGCTGGGAGGAACGTGTAATTTTGGAGGCAAATCTGTCAGATCAACCCAGCACTGAAATGTTGCCCTCTGATGAAAATGTGACCGCAGATAATCAGACACCTGACTCAGAACAGGATGTAGATGAGCAGAGACCCGGTGTTGCCCTGGATACGTGCCTTCAGCCAGCTGACATAGCACATGAGATGTTAACCTACAGTGACAGTGTTTATTGTATCGCTCCTGCTGAGGGAAACAGACCAGTCAGCTTTTTTAAAGTTCCTAAATTGGAGGCTATGGCTTTCCCCGTTCAGTTCCCCACTGGAAAGAACACCTTAGATGAGGTCAACAGAATGAGGAAGTTATCGCCAAGCGGATATTTCAAGGCGAGGCTGTCTGTGTCGACAATCGTTTTGCTATGGACACAAATTATATATTTTTTGCACAGTTTGTCACAGAAATGCATATGGCCACCTCCAGTATGTCCATACAGCTCAGAAAAGGCAAGCCCACGACCAGAGATGGACGCAGAATAAGCACTAGATTGCTGCAGGACAAACGTGAGGTTCAGAGGCTGGTGGAGAACAAAGATGTAACCAGATTTATGGCACCACTGAGAGGGACTCCAGCCTACTGGGAGAAAATACTAAGGGATTTGTTTTCCATGCTCAGACAACTGGGAACACCAACTTTTTTCCTAACGTTCAGCGCAGCAGAAATGAGATGGCCTGAGGTGATAACAGCAATAAAGGCACAACAGGGTCAACAGGTAGACTTTTCAGAGTTAGACTGGGCCACAAAATGTGAAATACTGCGAAGTAACCCCGTCACCTGCATGCGCATGTTTGAGAAGAGAGTTGACGCGCTGATGAGAGATTTGCTCATGTCACCTGCACAGCCCATCGGTGAAGTGATAGACTTCTTCATTCGTGTGGAATATCAAGCACGTGGATCTCCTCACATCCATCTTTTGGTTTGGTGCCAGAACACACCTGTATTTGAGGAAGACCCTGATCAGAAAGTATGTGACTTTGTTGACAAGTACATAACATGCAAACTGCCCGACCAAAATGCAGACCCTGAACTATATAAAATTGTGACAGAGGTACAGACTCATAGCAAAAACCATTCAAAGTCATGCAAGAAAGGCAACAAACACTGCATATTTGGATTTCCCAAACCGCCTGTGAGGAAAACAATGGTAACTCGACCTATGCCACCACAGGTCAGTGAAGCCAATGAACAACCAGGGTTGACTCCAGAGAGAGCTAAAGCAAAACTGAAACCTGTGTGGGACCTGCTTAACGACCCCAAAGCTACTTTTGAAAACACCCCACAGCTACTCGCCCAATGCAACTTAAGCTATGAGGAATATGTAGACAATGTGGAGTCACTCACCAACGCCAGCGTGATTGTCATGAAGCGTGATCCAAAAGACTGTTGGGTGAACGGATATAATCCCCACTTGCTGAGGGCTTGCAATGCCAACATGGATATCCAATTCATACTGAATCCTTACTGTTGCATTATGTACATGCTGTCCTATATTTCAAAAGCAGAGCACGAGATGAGCGACTATCTCAAGACAGTAATGAAAGATACTAGTCAAGCCAACACATCTGATCGGGAACAAATGAAACAGATCATGCATGCCTACTCAAAAAACAGAGAGGTTAGTGCTCAGGAGGCTGTTGCCCGCACATGTAGTTTGAAGCTGAAATCCTGTTCACGCAGCGTTGTATACATACCCACAGATGACGACGCACTGAGAATGAGCCTTCCTGTTAAATACCTGGAGAACAAATCGCCAGACTCTGAGGATGTTTGGATGTCAGGGTTACCGGACAAATACAAAGCCAGGCCCCACACACCTGAATTTGAAACAATGTGCATGGCAGACTTTGCATCAACCTACAGAGTAGTCTATGGGAGACACAGGAACAGTAAAAATGTAATTAGACTAAATAACGACAAAGGATTCATTCAAAAGCGCTCAAAGGGGAAACCTGCCATCATCAGATATGCCAGTTTTTCACAGCAAAAAAACTCAGAGAAGTTTTATGGCACGTTGCTGAAACTCTACCTGCACTACCACTCAGATGCACAGCTGAAGTGTCATGGATTCCAGTCGTATGAATCATTTTATGCCGGTGCTTCTGTGCAACTCCCAGGAACACAGTATACTGAGCGGGTGTGCTTAATTGTCAACAGAAACAGGTGTGAGTTTGATAAACACAACACTGCCATTGAGAAAGCCATTGAGGACTTTGAACAACAAGGACCCATTGAGGATGCATGGACAACGCTGGCACCTGAAACAGAGTTGGTCAGACTGGAGTGCATTTCAGAATGTGAAGAAGTAAACCCTGATGAACACAACGAACAAGATGATGTCCCTGAATACACTGCTTCCAGAGTGGAAAGAGGAGGTACTGCACCCTTAATTGAGGGACCACAGATAAGCCCTTGCAGTTGTGCGCAAGATGTACCAAAGCCTAAATCAGACCCAAGCATCCATTTTCTACACGGTCAGAGACTGGTGCATGAAACGCGTGTATGGTGAGACTCCCGGTCAGTTCTTCTACTTTGTCACCGGTGGCGCTGGTACTGGCAAATCACATCTTATTAAGTCTATCTACACAGAGGCCACAAAGATACTGTGCAAACTCCCCCGTGTCTGTGAGGAAAGTGACATGTCAATGCCCACTGTTCTATTGTCTGCATTCACCGGCACTGCTGCCTTCAACATATCAGGCAAAACGCTTCATTCTATCCTCAAACTTCCCAGAAGCCTAAAGCCTCCATGCCAAGGACTCGGAAACACTTTAGATGAAGTGAGGGTAACACTGTCAAACGCTGAGATACTTGTCATCAATGAAGTATCAATGGTCTCCAAACCCCTCTTTGCCTATGTGAACTGGAGGCTGCAACAGATAAAAGGAAGCAAGAAACCTTTTGGTGGTATGTCAGTTCTAGCTGTCGGAGACTTCTATCAACTGCCACCGCTTGGGAACGCTAAACCTCTGTGTGTGTTTGAGGAGCACGTGCTTGATTTTTGGCAAGACCATTTCCAAATGTGACAGCGGCTGGTGATTTGGTCCGCAACTCGGCAAACCCCGAAATGCGCTAGAGGGCAAAATAAATCCAAAAACGTTTTTTTTCTTTTTTTGTTTTTTTGTGTATTACCAAAGTTGAAGTTGTGAAGAACCCACTTACTATAACAGACAACAGTTTTAGGTTCACGAAATACGTATAATTAGTCTGCAAACTAAGCTCGTTTTTAGCTGATTTCGAGCCGGGTTTGGGGGCGGGCAGATCGATTAGCATGATTTGGTTTCATTGGCTATTGCTTCCGGGTTCTCCGCCCCCCACCCTTCCCCAACACGCCGGCTTTGTTTACATTCAGTCCCAAGTTCAACCATGGATGCTACAGCTTTTGCTAAAGAGAAGACGGGGATGGCATCCAGGACATGGAAAGAGTTTTAAGAGCAGCTAAAACTCCAGCAGAGCAGGACTCGTTCGTACACAGAGTTTTATTCTTGATGACCTGTGATACAGAGATGACTGTATCAACAAAGCAAGTTGCTACCGAGCGCAGAGTTGCGTCGAACGAGGTACCAGATTCACACCACCGCCAAGCATTCTGCTTTGCTTTGGGGTAAGCTGATCTTTATACTATCTGTGCTGTATACATCACATTAACGTTAGTCGTTTAGCAGAAGCTCCTTTCTAAACAAGTGACTAAGTCTAGCTAGCATAACAAAGGCACTAGCACTAACTAACAAAGGCTAGCTAGCTAACGTTAGCTAACATGCTAGTTAGCTGAGCTAGCCCTTTGTTCCTAAACTAGCCAGCTAGTCTATTTAATCAACACATTCTGGTACTATTTTATCTATATGGAGTGCCAGTACTGTGGGCAATAGTTTAATGTACTTTCTTCCTTCTATTCTATTGCAGTTTTGATGCTGAGAGACCTGGCATGGTTGTGGCCAGAGAACACCGTGATGCACCGGCAGTTGAGTTTCAGCTGCTGCGCAAGCCTAATGTCCTGCCCCCCAGAGAAGGTCTTCTTGTGCAAGCCCCACCCGGACTGGACATGGCCAGACAGACGTATCTCTTTGACAAGATCAGAGAGTTCTGTTCTGAGGGACGAGACGTCACATGTCCCCCGCCAAACTCCACAGCAGCTCAGAACAAGACTGTCCGCTTGTAGATTCACTGCAGATCATCAGGACGGACAGCACTGCAGGAGAAAGGCCACAGCCTTTTTCTGTTTGTATACTGAAGCGTTGCTTGTTCTCTTGCACAGACTTGCCCACACTTGCACAGACTTGCCCACACTTGCACAGACTTGCCCACACTTGCACAGACTGCATTGTTAGGATATTGAATACTGAGCTGAGTACTGTTGTTATTACCTTGAGTATTGAGCTGGGGACTGTTATTACTTTGTTGTACACTTGATCACAATGAACACTATGCACCTTGTCTATAAAACAGACAACTGACTGTACACTTTAACACTTAGACTGTTGCCTTTTTTTGTACACTTAACTACTTATGCTTGTACTTTATATCATGTATGTGACAATAAAGAACGTTCAATTTGAACTTCATCTTATATTGTTCTTAACTGCATTCACAACACAAGATTAATACTGACTCAGAGTGTGGGGTCATCAGTGAGAGAGCACCCCACTTGGCAGTCACTCTCAGGTAATACCCCAAGTTGACAGCCACTCTGACAGATAATGACAGATCGTCCAGTGGGGGAGTGGCTGGGGGTGGGGTTACCAGGCTATTGTTCACGCCCATTACCTGGCAGTCAGAGGTGTGAAAATGTTGGAGAACTTTGGAGGGAGATTTCTCAGCTAAGTTGATTTGGCAGTACTAGCATTCAAATAAGCATATCTTCTTCAATTATGTTCAGATTTCAATGTATGAGACCTCATTTGAAAGCTTACAATCTGCACTTTCATAATCTGTAATAAACTGAAAAATGAAAATGCCTAGTTGAGGACCAAATTACCAGCGGCGGTCACAAATGATCACGCTCACAGAGATCATGCGACAGAGAGAGGACATTGCCTTTGCTGAGCTGCTAAACAGGATCAGAGTGAAACAGAAAGGAGAGGCCTTATCTCAAGCAGACAGATCTTTGCTGGTCCAGGCTGTGAGTGACCCAGTGAGTTTGCGTATTGAAGTGCTGCATATATTCGCTACAAACAAAGAGGTGGACAAGCACAACACAAACACAATGTCTGTCCTCCATTCTGATTTTGTCAATGTTGTTGCAGATGATTACAAGAAGGATCCTCGCACAGGACGGATGGAGAGAGTTAGTATACCGTTTGAAGGGCGCAAGGGAGATCTAGCAGACAGATTGCAAGTGGCCGAGGGTGCTCGTGTGATACTCACCAAAAACATTGATGTGGAGGATGGACTGGTAAATGGCTCCTTTGGCAATGTCGCCAGAATAGTTACCCACGTTCAGGATGGCAGGACGGTTGTACACATGCTGGGACTTCAGCTTGACAATGTGAGTGCAGGACAGAGACACCGAAACAAGATACCCAACGGGCCTGACAATGTTGTGTACATTGAGAGAGTAGAGGAGCCCTTGAGCAGAAAAGGAGTTGTTCGGCGCCAATTCCCCATGAAACTGGCCTTCGCATGCACTACTCACAAGGTCCAAGGCATGACAACAGTGTCCGCAGTGGTTTCATTGAAGAGAGTTTTTGAGCCGGGGATGGCGTATGTGGCACTGAGTAGAACTACCTCACTTCATGGATTGCACATCACCGACTTTGATGAAAAGAAAATATATGCTAATCCCGAAATCACCACGTCCCTGAGAGACATGAGGAAAGTCACATTAGACAATGCAATGCCGCTCTTCAGAAATGCTCAGACAGTAAGCATGACTCCCACACTTACAGTTATTCATCACAACACGGAGGGACTGTTGTCACATATTGATGATATCAAGACTCATAACGAGTTGCGCCTTGCAGATATTTTGTGTTTCACAGAGACCCACCTGTCAGGCTCCCTGGTTGCAGATAATCTCCAGTTGGAAGGCTACAGCATGTTTAAACGCAACAGGCATGTGTCATACACAAACAACCCTCATCTAGCACAAAGAAGCGGTGGTGGAGTGGCCATATATGTGAGAAACAACCTTCAGGTACGACCCATGCAGTACTTTCAGAACGTGACAGACATAGAGTTTTTCGTTGTCAAGGTCGAAGCCCCAGTGAATGCATTGATTGCTGCCATTTACAGACCTCCGCTCTACCAAACCTGCGCAACCTCCTGGACTCATTGGAGATACTAGATCACCATCCCAGCATCATCTGTGGAGACTTCAACGAGGATCTGATGCCCAACAACAAGAGCAAGCCCTATTTTTGCTCTCTTTCAGTCACGAGGATACACACAACTGATCAGAACTGCCACCACTGAGAAAAACACCCTCCTCGATCACATTTTCATCTCACGACCACAGCACTGTCTCCAATCTGGTGTACTCCAGACCTACTACAGCTATCACAACCCGGTTTACTGCGTATTAACCTCCCACATGTCGTAAGTATTACTGTACGAAAGGCTAGTTTCCTCTCTTGAATTTAACTGGTTGAGTAGGTGAAGATACAATGTAATTAGTGCAGTTCCGGTCGCGGGGATGGTGATCCCTACAATCAAAAATAAAGATTGTATTACAAATATATATGGATATGCATTTACATGATTATAATTACTATAATAATAACACAAGAAATATTACTAAATGAATATCACATACTGTAAGATATGGTACAAAGTAAGAATGTAACCTAGCTCAGCAATGTAGCTCAGAAAACAGATAAGCTGAGTAAGTAGCTAATTCAGGTAACTAGCAGTAACTAAATTCCACAGATACAGTGCTGCTACCAATACAAAGAATCACAGTGTACAGACATTAACATGGTGAATGATATACTCACATATTGCATTTAGGCACAACTTGTGAAACAACGAAGGTCCATCGTCAGCTGTCGGCAAACATACTGAGACCAGCTAGAACTAGACGAAACATAACAAACGACATCTAACTCAAAGGTGTACGTCTCCCCCTAGCGGCTAAAAGAGAATACTCCACATATCACTTAACAAAAATAAGCCCAACTTATGAAGCAAGACCTTTTTGAAGCCAAATTATTCAAGCAAACATTTGTGGAACCTTTTTGTATTACAGCACAGTTTAGATTAAATTATTTAAGTATTATATTGAAGATTTTACCTGTAGATTAAAGGTTAGATAAGTAGTGTAAGAAAGTTTAGATTGAAAGAGCATAGTTTAACAGAACAGTTTGACAGAGCAAAAGTTTAATTTACCATAAAAGTACAATACTCTCAATGGAACCAAAGTAGGTGGGTCCTCCGTTGCAGCAGGCCTCACCACCTGGCCTGCTGCCCCAGCCTCACAGAGAGTGAAGGAGTTAGAGGCTGGGAGGGTGGGAGGGACGGACGGAGGATCCCACCTCACAGTGGAGGGTGACTTTGAAAGAGGGGGTCCAGGCACCCACCTCAACACAGAGGGGGGCTGCCAAGCCTGTCCCCAACTGCCATGCAAGGTGGAACTGTCCCCAGCCCAGGACAAGTCCCAGTCTGTACCTGCAGCCCTCAGACGATCAAGAAGTTGTTTCAAGGTATGGTGTCAAAATAGAAAATGGTGTTTTATAAAATCAAATTGTTGTATGTTCTTAGTTGTTGTCCTTGGGATGCACTCTGAAATAATGTGTCTTGTTGCAGGTGGAGTTCATTGATGAGAGCAGACCAGAGGTCGATGCATAATCGCTCTGTCATGCATAATCGCTCTGGAGGAGGCAAGGCCAGACCGACCGATGGTCGTACCAGGCTACAACCGCACCCCCTGCTGTAGGCTGGCTACTTTCGCCCCGGATCACCACCCATTTGGTAACGATAGGCCTTCCTCGCCTCTCTCTCTCCTGCATGAGGTTGGCATAAGAACTGTAGATGCGCTGTCTCGAAGCCAAATCAAATGAAGGATTCATAATTGATAGGTTGTTTTTCGATAGCCTCATTTTTACACAGGCATTATTCATACTGGTTTAAATAAACAATTTGAGAGTATTTCCCATTTTTGCTGAGTTTTGTATGAAAGGAATTAAAGGCCTGTCCCGAATATAGGCCCGTTGAGTTCAGCGATTGAAGGAAATAAATGCCATTGCCATATATTACCAAGCAACCGATGCTTAATTTCTCCGCTTCTCTGCTCGTGCGCTTTCGCGTGCCATATATATGCAGTGGCTTCCTCTCCCCTCGGAAACTGTATCGACCAGCCAAATTACTGATCGCTACTGTCGCAGTGCCACCTCCGTTAAATTGCGGGAGATAGCGGGCTGAAATACCTTGGCCAAATCAGCCAACTCACTCTGAAAGTCCTTTCGCAAAAACACGGAGCGCGTTTGTCAGTTGCACCCATGGATGTAGGTTGCACCACAACCGGGAGAGCCCCATGACGACGGGTTGGCCTCTCCAAAGCTGGGCGCACTTCCTCGGCACATCGTTGGGGTCTGCCATCCGCCTCTCAATAAATAAATGTCGCCTATTGACATTTTGGTTGACAATTAAAATAGCAGCCATATCGCTTCGCTACGTTAGGCTACGTTAGGCTACCTAGTTAGGACAGGGTTAGGACAGGGTAGTGGTCGTCCTAAAGTTAGGACGCTTTATTTACGATTTTGTGAAGTTAGGCTGCTTCTGAAATACACTTTTCCTATCTGGAGATAGGATAGGATTTTTGACTTAAGAACAGTTGTTCTGTAGGCTAATGGCTTTTCCGTCCTAATCCAAACTACCATGGTAACCAGCCAGTTAGGATAGGGATCTGCGAGTTAGGATGGTTCTGTAATACGGCCCGTTGCTATTTATTTCAATGTTACAGTATAATGCACATTTTATAAAAATATAATTTCAAAAGGATATCACACCGGTCAAGATTCAAACCTGCGACCCATGTACCCACGCACATCAGGACTTACCACTCGGCCACAGACACATTAGTTTTAGCGCGGTTAATATTAATACTTAAAGGGTACAGTAGCCTAACAGGAAATTACTTAGTCGGCAGACGGGTGGCAATATTTATTAGGCTACATGGCTCATTACGATCTTTATTGGGAAACGCAGTTGCTGTTGCTGTCTCCCATAACACAGCAAGACGGCTACATATGACGCGTGCCTACAGTATTTCATAGGCCAATTCGCTACATTGTTGGTGATAGCCTAAATACTAGGCCTACAGTTAAAATGTGCATCAACTTACATGAGGCATTACTATGACGTTGAGTTAACTTGCTAGAATCGCTATGTTAATGGGAAACCACAAAGGGGCTTCTAATATTGCTCAAATTTCCATCAATTTAGGAGATAATTTGCTTGAAAAGGCCAGGGCTTATAGACCTACTGTATTGAGACCCAACACAGCGGATTAATATCGGCTACTGCAGGCTACTACTGGCCCGAGACCCCAGCACTGCAAGACAGCGGATTTGACAGCTCGTTCTTACTGTAGGCTACTGTATTGTACTGTCTCGAGCTCCCCAACAATATGACGTCAAGTTATGACGTCAGTCATAGCTGCAAAGTAGTCAGAAGACTCTAGAACTTCAAGAAGACTCTAGAACTTCAAGAGCAACTTCAAGAGACAAGGTAGGCCTACGCCTAGATCTATGGAATTAATTAACTTAAAAAAAAAAAAATACTATTTTAGTAATGGATAATATGGCAATTCATTCAATAATAACAATACATTCAAAAGTTTACTTTTAAAGTGGATACGTTAGGCTATTATTTATAAGGGTTGAGGTGATGGACACCTTGAGAATAGGCAGGTTAGCTAATTTACCTCAGGTTAACTATCATTTGTGAAGAAAAAGTCAGTTCTGTGAGGAAAATGTTAGTGAAAGTAATTATTTTTTCCTCACAAACTTTTTCTTGGATAATTAATTCTCATCTCAGACTATAGGCCTAACGTAACGTTAAATTAAAACCCGACCTAAACATCAAACGCCGACCCTACAATGCTGGCGGGACACCGTGTTTTACAGCACCGCCCCCCTCGCGGTGTCCAAGGAGTTGGAGGAGAGGTGCCGTCTCCTCCTGTTCCCTCCCTCTCCCCTGGTGGCCATCCAGGACCTCGGTGACCAGTTAGGCCTGGTCACAATCTCTGGCCAAATCGGTTCTGTAAGTTCATATAGCAACTGGTAGCCTACTTTAGCTTGCCTAATAAATAAAACATAAATGCTTAACTTCATTGTCAACTCTGCTGTGCCTTCTCAATTTCTATCACATTCATTAGATGGATGCAGTGCAGCCCCGGAGCGAGCAGGGCGGCCCTCCGGTCCCAGTCAGGAATCTGACTCTAAACCAGGTAGCCTAAGAGAAATGTAACGTTAGACTATTCCAATCACTAGCATTTGCTTTATTCTACCACCATTCTCATTAATTGAATGCAGGCATATGTCTTCACGTGTGCGTTTTCAGTTAGCCTATGAATATCACACAAGAGCTGTTGAATACCAGCACGACAGCGAATCGGTCGTAGGTAGCCTACTGGAAGCAAAAGCGAAGCGGGGCAGAGTGGAGCGCCGACGTCACACAGGCAGCGTCGCGTTGCGAAGCTCCGCTGCCGGCCCGCGTATGGCAGCGCTATAGTTTCGCATCTGGAAAGGCGCGCCGTTTCGCTCCGCTTCGCTTTCGCTTCCAGTCAGGCCGATTGGCTATCCAGCCATTCAATATTCAGTAGGCTATTGGCTATTGTGTTCAGACCGGGCGCGAAAATTTTGCGCCGCCCAATTCGGCCGAATCTCGCCGCTGGATCCAGCGCAAAAGTTGTAAAATATTTACTTTTGGCGAATGGCGCCGCGCGGCGAATCCTGGGTGACGACGAAGTGATAGCCTAGGCATAGGCTACATATAGTACAAAGTCATGTGCTGTTAGCCTATGATTAAATGTTAGCACTTAATGCCTCTCGTCCAATCAAACGAACTATCATAGCCGATATTTTTCCTATTAGGTAGTTGTTCTTCACTCTGTAACTGAGTGAAAATGGTTCCTCGTGAGTCCTGAGCAGGTAGCAAGTTGTGGTTAAACTCACTTCCCAGCTATAAAAGAGGTGCTAACGACGCTTCTAATAGGTTGTAATTATTGGCGTAGTGGTTAGCATATCTGACTCGCGAATGAAAGGTTGCAGGTTCGCGTCCAGGGCCAGGTTTCCCAGAAGCTTCTTTCGTTAAGAAGCTCTTGGGCCATTCATTTAGAGCGTTCTGATTGGTCAACTGGTCTGGGCAAGCTCTCTGATTGGTCAACTGAATGGGCTAAAGAGCCTCTTAACGAAAGAAGCTTCTGGGAAACCTGGCCCTTTACAGTCCCTGAACGTGGGTTAGGTTGAAAGTCCTTTATGCCTTTTTCTTTTTGCAGGATGGTGCCAGCGCCAAAGTGGCCCTGTGGAGAGAGGCCAATTTGTGCACGATTGAGATGGGCAGTTGGGTCAGGATCTCCCATCTAAGGGGGAAAAGGACGCCCCAGTATGGACTCGTCCTATCGTCCACAAATTACACGACTGTGGAGGTGGGCTTAATAGACTCGGCCTATTATTATATACTCGGCCCCTTATTATTAGGCCTACTAATGTGTAAAGGGCCTCATTCACCAATATCTTCCTAAGTTCCGTTCTTAAATTCATTCCTATAACGTTTCTAAAGAAAGCTCCCGTCTGATTCACGACGTGTTCGTAAAGCGCTGGATGAATTCGCACCTGCCTTCTCATAATGGTGAATCTCATGGTTTCTCAAGTTGAATGCTCGTGGTCACTCACCCGAATTAGCATAGGTAAACTCTTCGCCAGCCCCATGCCTCCATTTAAGGCCATGCAGATGTCACTTTTCGGGAATGAATAGCCTACCGGTCACGCTCGCTCGCCTCTTTTTGATAGCATAATGGTTTACGTGGGGTTGTGTTAGGTGTGTAGGCAAGTCAGAGGACTGCAGGTCTAATCCAGCGTGGGCAATCAAAATCAGATTTGAATTTAGATAAGTAGCCTACTACCAATCTGCCTTGGTGCATAGCTAAACATAGCGAGGCAGAACAGTGCAAAAAGTGATAGAATACAATAGAGCTTGTAGTCTACACAAATGTAGGCTATTAAATAGGCCTAGACTACACATTATGTCAATGCAGCATGCTCAAACCAAAATCTAAAGACTGGACTCGACCTGTCATATTTAGCAGCGTTAGTAAAATGCATTGGGATGATATTAGCCTACTCTTTCAGTTAATGCTGTATCACACAGTTGGAAATCCCTGATGAGAAACCATTGGGGAATGCCAGGATTTTCTTGGAAACGGCGTATACGTGGAGTTTAAGAAGAAACCTGGTGAATGAGGTTGTCTTTCCGCGTAAAACGGTTGTGGGGCCTATATAGTTTGAGTGCAAAAGTCCTGACAGAAAACAATGTTTGCTTTCAACAGCCTGTAGAGACGGCGGACACCGAAGTGGCCGTCATGGGATCCATCGAACTGGGCGATGGAAACCGGGAGGTGCTGCTGGAGTCGGACAGCATACTGACTGTGCCGGAGGAAGTCTGGGCCAGGACGTTCCCAGAAGGCCTCGCCATAGTCCCGTGCCCCGTGCGCCTGGTTTACAGGGAGGGGAAAGTGGTGGCTATGGAAGTGAAATAGTGTAAATAGTTTTTAAATGTAAATATTTGTTCGTGTATTGGGAGATAAGTGAATGCCTAATGTTAGTTAGTTATTTAGTTGTACTTGTTCTTGTTGTTTTTATCTGTTGTAAATTATTATTATTATTTATTATTTTTATATTACCCTAATACAATGCCTTTTTGGAATCAAGCCATATCCAAGTCATTTTATACATCCCGCCGACTGCGTTATATGCCCAATTGTTGAGGTTCCGGAAAGAAGTAGACTTGGCTGAAATGTTAACACTCTAACCCCTAACCCCGACTGAAAAGTAGCCTACAGCTCTGACAATTGTGCCATTGTGATGTTCTGATATGATGGTTGGCGAGATTGTTCTTGAGTTGAAGTGTCTGCTGTAACAGGGTAATAACGAGCCATGTCCTCTGAGTAGCATACAGTAGTTCATTAGCCTATTTGTCAAAATCACTCATCACTGATAGCCCAGGATCCCAAGCCACGACCAGCTGAATCCATCTCATGCATGATTTTCAATAGGCCTACCCATAAGCAATTGCCATTATTGCCTGTGCATAATGGGGTCATTAATTGCACCGATGCGATGCCCTTTAGACCATGTTCAATTTTACCAGTGTGATTGACTATTAGTAGTAGGCCTACACTATGTACCATTACGGAGACCGGAGGACATCACGTTCACTCGGGAAATGTGTTATCCTCTAGAACTTTGACTTCACCAGTTTCTCATTAATATTCATGATATTGACGGATTCATACGATTCACGCAGCAGTCGGCTCGAGACACTTCACATAGCCTGTGGAAGGTAAGTCACGTTAGCTAGCTAACTAGCGAGCCATAGGCTGAATTACAAAAGGAAAATAAGTAATATATGTTTTTAATATCAGTGACAACGGGGTTTTGCTAGCTAGACAAAGGAAACTCTCGCAGTGTTATTTTAGACCAGACTGAATGAAGCGAAATAACGTTCTCCGTTGCGTTGGCCAACGAACCTCCAATTGGGGCTGCTTGACGTCTGCTAGCTATAACGTACGCAAAACAACTGTTGGCTTCGGCTAGCCTAGGGCATCACATTAGTTCACTAGATGGCAAACAAGCGACGCAGCTAATGTATTATCCTATTTCAAGTTCCTGCTGTATGCCATATCTTTCTGTTTATTACTGTTCTATCTAATGTTGGTTAGCTGGCGGGCTTGAAAAATGCTACTACCTAGTTAGCACTAGTTAATTTAGTTGGCATACATCACCATCACCACTGTATAGCTAGAGCGCCCGCGCCCCCTTGTAGACAGAATGAGACAATTACACTACTAATATAATAATCAAAACACATTAGCCATTTAATTATGCACGTCAATCATTTATTTTACCAATTGTGCCATTATTTCCTATTTTCTTTGTCTCTTTCTTCAGATTTCAAAGTGATCAAGGTACTATTTGTCTCTAAAGTATATTCACTATTATTGACCATACTGTTTCCATCTCAATTGTGCCATATTAATAGGACAAACTCTCTGTTCTGTCACTGCAGAGCAAACTGGTTCACACCGTTGGTGACAGTAAGTCATACATTTTATTCAATTATTAGGTTCAATCACTGATTTTATGTGGCAACTTGTAGTCTCCAACCCTATATTAATATCTCTCTCTCCCTCCCTCCCTCCACCACCCTGTTGCACTGCAGATCCTGTTGTTTCCTCTTGAGCTACATAGGTTAGTCACACATTATTATGTTACATTATTATAACATTGCACATTTAACCATCCACTATATTTGAGGATATATCCTGTAGGATATTGTTTGACCATTACCCCAGTATCACATATCTATGAAAAGTATCTAGCTAATATCACATCATTAGATAAAACAGCATGAACCGAGAGTGTCATTTATCAAATCTACAAATGTCATAGGTAGGTGTCAAGTTAGCCTTTGCAGCATTGTTTCGTCATCAGTCTGTTGTCTCTCCAACCCAACCATAGCCTATATTAACAATATAAACATGCTCTCTTCTGTCATACTGCAGACCTGCTGATCCTGTTGGCTCTTCATACTGTTGGTGCATCTGAGCTCCGGCCTCAACAGTACGCTGAGTTCACACCGTCTTCTTTTCAGTCATAGAGTTTGATTTGATGTATTTGTCAGGGATAGTGCATATTAATAAACATTACTGTAAATATGCCAGGGTTAGCCAAAAGGCACATTTTCACCTGTGGTCCCTGTGATACAAGGCTACTTAATAAAAAGCATAATAAAAACACAGTAAAGCCTATATTAGAAAGAAGGTAACAATACAAACTACTAGTACTAAAATAGGTTACATGACCAGCTCATGTTAACCAGCTCATAACAAAACATAAAACACTGACAAACAACAATTTGACAGCACATCTTGACACACTGAATGACAACACCAAGCAATAGGGGGGCTGGTTTTATTAGGCAAATGCCTCTTTGCCAATCCAATTACTTGTTCGGCACTTTGCCTTACTGTTGTGTATTGCATGTTATGAATGGCACACAAAAAAGTGACCACCTGTGGTCCACTTGACCTTTGGCACCTGGTGGACCACAAAGTACTGTAGTGTTTTCACTAATGATACATTTTCTCAAGAAACGTTAAGCTTTTTTATCTGAAATTTTACAAGGAAATGTATTCTTTTTCTTCTTTCAGGTAAATCTGCTGCTGGGAAGCCCGGGCTTCAGCCCCTTCACCCACCCACCACAACCCTGCTGTCCACATTCTGACCTCTGTCTTTTTCTCTCGTACTCCCATCCCACTCCCTGTACTCCCATCTTAGCCTTTTCCCCGTTTTAAAGTACTCCCACTTCCCTTTCCCCCCTTATAAGCTACCTTTGGACAGAACCGCCTGATTGTGCCACCTCACTCTGTTGAGAAGCCCTGACGGCATAACCCTTGTGTTGAGAAAACAGCCTGATTGTGCCACCTCACTCTGTTGAGAAGCCCTGACGGCATAACTCTTGTGTTGAGAAAACAGCCTGATGGTGCCACCTCACTCTGTTGAGAAGCCCTGACGGCATAACCCTTGTGTTGAGAAAACAGCCTGATTGTGCCACCTCACTCTGTTGAGATGCCCTGACGGCATAACCCTTGTGTTGAGAAAACAGCCTGATTGTGCCACCTCACTCTGTTGAGAAGCCCTGACGGCATAACCCTTGTGTTGAGAAAACAGTCTGATTGTGCCACCTCACTCTGTTGAGAAGCCCTGACGGCATAACCCTTGTGTTGAGAAAACAGCCTGATGGTGCCACCTCACTCTGTTGAGAAGCCCTGACGGCATAACCCTTGTGTTGAGAAAACAGCCTGGTTGTGCCACCTCACTCTGTTGAGATGCCCTGACGGCATAACCCTTGTGTTGAGAAAACAGCCTGATTGTGCCACCTCACTCTGTTGAGAAGCCCTGACGGCATAACCCTTGTGTTGAGAAAACAGCCTGATTGTGCCACCTCACTCTGTTGAGAAGCCCTGACGGCATACATCTTGTGTTGAAGAAAACCTTACACCTACTTCTGTGTTGTGAAAACCTTATACCTACTTCTTTGTTAAGAAAACCTATTGCTACCTACTACCTTGTTGAGAGCCTTGTATACTGCTCCTCTATAAAGTGCCCCCCTACTCCTTGCAAATAACTTCCTGATTGTGCAAACTCATTTGAGAAACATTTGTCATTAGAAGACAGCAATAGCAATAACAGTCTGTATTTACCTTTACATTGTGCACTTAGGCAGCCTTGTGTGTACTAAATATTGTTTTCATTATATATATTATATATATATATATATATATATCATTTGATTGTATTTAATCTATTCAAGCGGTTTCCAGTTTTGACAATTAAAAGATAGCCTACATCAAGGTTGTGTTCATTTTCTGAATTCCTCGTGACCATGCCAAAGAAGGGGAAGAAATGTCGGGCTGCAACAGTGCGCTGGAGGAAGCTGGATCAATCCGACTGGAGCATCAGCAGAGAAGGTTGAGTCTCATGGTCCAGTGAGAAGCAGAGAGGTAAATCTGTCAGAGCTGTCTTATGCTGTACAACAGGGAGGTCAGCCTGATGTTACATGTGTGCAAGCGTCCCGTAGCCAGGCGTCCTTTAGGTATGGTGAGTTCTCTCGGAACAAGCAGTGTACTTGCAACTCCCTCACGTTTCTTGCATTCCTTGAAGAGAATCCAGAACTCACAAGTGCAGACCTTGACCTTGTATTAGATAAGGGTGATGTTATGTATAGACGTGTTAGGAATGAGACAAACAATGTTCACATACATTTGGCTAGTGATGAGCTCCCAGAGAGAGTTGCTGCACGCAGGCAAGAGTACAGTGTGGAGAAATTACTTTCCAAGTATGGCGAATTTAGAGCACCTGTACCTGAAGGCGCGGACGACTACCTGAACCTGGGCGAAAGACTTCAGTGTTTGACATCAGATGTGATCAACGCTTTGCTGATAATGGGTGGATCATGCATTGCTCTATTTAGGGACAAGGCAGGAAGGTATGGTTTCTTTGATCCACACTCAAGAAGTCCTGGTGGTTTACCCATACAATCCTACGGCATGCAAAGTGCTGGCACTGCCTTAATGCTTACTTTCACCCATTTGAGTGATATGATTAGGAGGCTCGTCCAATGCCGTAACATGTTAGAAACACCCCCTACATGTCAATATGAGCTGACTCCCATGCTATTTTACAGTGATGACGTGCCCAACGTGGATGACAGTATTCACACAGACGCTACTGCTGCCACTGTTGCATCACATATAAGCGAGCAGGAGGTTCAGATAAACTCTGAAGCTGAGCATGACATGTCAGGTACATCAAACTTAACTTCTGTCACACATGATGCTACTCACAATAAGCCAACCTCAAACTTGAGTACCTCACACACACCCTCTGCTCTCACCAACTGTTCTGTAAATGAACATATGATGCAGGTAATCTCCGGTAACATTATGGGAGAACATCCTATATCAGAAATGCCAAACCTGATCGAGCAACATATTCCAGATGTGTCAAAATTGACTAAACAGGAACAGAAAAAGTTAAAGAGGAGGGCATTGTGCTTGGAAAAAATAAAAGAAACCGCAAAAGATCACTATAACAGAAAGGTAGACAAAGTCAGACGGAGTGTTAAAAAGATGAAAAAAAGAGAGAAGTATGCAAATGATAAAGCTCACAGAGAACAGAAAAAGTCACACACAACCAGTCGTTACCGTCAAGATGGTGACTACAGACAAAAGCAAAAGTCATATATAACCAGTCGTTACAGTCAAGATGATGACTACAGGGGGAAACAAAAGTCATATATAACCAGTCAATACCGTCAAGATTCTGACTTCCAGTTCAGACAAAAGTCTTACATCACAGACCGTTATGCAAACAAGGCTGCATTCAGACTGAAACAGAAACTAATTATGAAACAACAAATGCAAAACAAGTACACAAATGACGCCGATTTCAGAATGCATCACAGTCTTAGACAGAAACAACGCATGAAATACAGGTACACAAATGACACAGATTTCAGAATGCATCACAGTCTTAGACAGAAACAACGCATGAAATACAGGTACACAAATGACACAGATTTCAGAATGCATCACAGGCAGCGCTGTGCTTCTAACCTTCACAAAAGATATCACAATGAAGCAGCATTTAGGATCCTTCATAACATGCGATGTGCAATGAAAATAAAAAGAAAATATCAAAGGATGAATATGCAACAGACCTGTACATTAACTCCTCAGATTGACAACTCTTTGATTGAAAAAGCTATAGCCGTTTTTCAGACACAAATAAAACACGGACCCACATTTGTCTGCACAGTCTGTCATAAAGCATCATTTCCAAATCAAGTACGATCCTGCATCCGCTCAAATTACATAAAAAATCCTAATGTGGTTGCAGCTTGCCTGACAGGAAGTTATGTTCATGTTTGTAATGATGAATGCAGAGATGCACAAGAGTGTCAAGTACCCAGTGAGAGAAAGAAAGAGTGGATTTGTTTCACTTGTCATGATCATCTCAAGGCAGGAAGCATGCCCTCCCTAGCTGTGGCAAATAAACTGGAGTTATCACCGATTCCCGCTGAACTCTGTGACCTGAACATACTTGAGAGACACGTCATAGCCAGACACATTCCGTTTGCTAAAATCATCACCCTTCCCAAAGGACAACAGAGAGCAATACATGGCGCTGTGGTGTGTGTACCTTCAGAGGTGGAAGCGACTGTGAATACATTACCAAGACCCGATAGTGTCTTGGTAATGCTCTAGTTACCAAGATGAGCTGAGACACCAAGTAGTGTCTCAGCTCATGAAAGTTAAGTTGAAAAGACGCATGAACTACAAAGGCCATTACCAGTTCCAGACACTAAACATGAGGAAAGTGCTAACAGCCTTATCAAAGTTGAAAGAGATTCATTCTGAGTATAAGGACATATCTATCAGAGATGAAGCCTCCTCTAGTGACCAAACTGTTGACAGTATAGCACAGGAATTGATAGATTTTGATAACTGTGATGACAGTGAAGTGACTGAGGCACAATATAGTGTAGTAGAGCAGCAGCAAAACAGTGATATGCCACAGCCTGACGTTAGTGATGCTGTTGACAACTTTGACCAAAGTGATCTGATGGAAATGGACAGCTGGGAGGAAAGTGTAATTGTGGAGGCAAATCTGTCAGATCAACCCAGCACAAATCTGCCCTCTGATGAAAATGTGACCGCAGATAATCAGACACCTGACTCTTTAAAACAGGATGTAGATGAGCAGAGACCTGGTGTTGCCCTGGATACGTGCCTTCAGCCAGCTGACATAGCACATGAGATGTTAACCTACAGTGACAGTGTTTATTGTATCACTCCTGCTGAGGGAAACAGACCAGTCAGCTTTTTTAAAGTTCCTAAATTGGAGGCTATGGCTTTCCCCGTTCAGTTCCCCACTGGAGAGAACACCTTAGATGAGGTCAACAGAATGAGGAAGTTATCACCAAGCGGATATTTCAAGGTGAGGCTGTTCTGTGTCGACAATCGTTTTGCCATGGACACAAATTATATATTTTTTGCACAGTTTGTCACAGAAATGCATATGGCCACCTCCAGTATGTCCATACAGCTCAGAAAAGGCAAGCCCACGACCAGAGATGGACGCAGAATAAGCACTAGATTGCTGCAGGACAAACGTGAGGTTCAGAGGCTGGTGGAGAACAAAGATGTAACCAGATTTATGGCACCACTGAGAGGGACTCCAGCCTACTGGGAGAAAACACTAAGGGATTTGTTTTCCATGCTCAGACAACTGGGAACACCAACTTTTTTCCTTACGTTCAGCGCAGCAGAAATGAGATGGCCTGAAGTGATAACAGCAATAAAGGCACAACAAGGTGAACAGGTGGACTTTTCAGAGTTAGACTGGGCCACAAAATGTGAAATACTGCGAAGTAACCCCGTTACCTGCATGCGCATGTTTGAGAAGAGAGTTGACGCGCTGATGAGAGATTTGCTCATGTCACCTGCACAGCCCATCGGTGAAGTGATAGACTTCTTCATTCGTGTGGAATATCAAGCACGTGGATCTCCTCACATCCATCTTTTGGTTTGGTGCCAGAACACACCTGTATTTGAGGAAGACCCTGATCAGAAAGTGTGTGACTTTGTTGACAAGTACATAACATGCAAACTGCCCGACCAAAATGCAGACCCTGAACTATATAAAATTGTGACAGAGGTACAGACTCATAGCAAAAACCATTCAAAGTCATGCAAGAAAGGCAACAAACACTGCAGATTTGGATTTCCAAAACCGCCTGTGAGGAAAACAATGGTAACTCGACCTATGCCACCACAGGTCAGTGAAGCCAATGAACAACCAGGGTTGACTCCAGAGAGAGCTAAAGCAAAACTGAAACCTGTGTGGGACCTGCTTAACGACCCCAAAGCTACTTTTGAAAACACCCCACAGCTACTCGCCCAATGCAACTTAAGCTATGAGGAATATGTAGACAATGTGGAGTCACTGACCAACGCCAGCGTGATTGTCATGAAGCGTGATCCAAAAGACTGTTGGGTGAACGGATATAATCCCCACTTGCTGAGGGCTTGGAATGCCAACATGGATATCCAATTCATACTGAATCCTTACTGTTGCATTATGTACATGTTGTCCTATATTTCCAAAGCAGAGCACGAGATGAGCGACTATCTCAAGACAGTAATGAAAGATACTAGTCAGGCCAACACATCTGATCGGGAACAAATGAAACAGATAATGCAGGCCTACTCAAAAAACAGAGAGGTTAGCGCTCAGGAGGCTGTTGCCCGCACATGTAGTTTGAAGCTGAAATCCTGTTCACGCAGCGTTGTATACATTTCCACAGATGACGACGCACTGAGAATGAGCCTTCCTGTTAAATACCTGGAGAACAAATCGCCATACTCTGAGGATGTTTGGATGTCAGGGTTACCAGACTGTAAGGGGGCTGGTTGGCTAGCTGACCCAAACGCAGGACCACGGACACAGACGGACAGTTCCAAGCCCAGAGGGCGGTTTAATACAATAGCGGCGGTACAGAGGGCAAGGCAAAGGGTAGTCAAGTTCAGGCAGGGGTCAATCGATCAACAAACAATGTCCAGAAAACGTAATCCATGCCGTGGTCGAGGTCCGGGAAGAATGGGTCGGGGAAGCCGTGTGTCAGTCCAGGGAAAGAGCAGCAAACAAACCGGAATCTGGAGGAGTGGAGAGTAGAATGAGTAACACGGAAAAAAAACAACTATAATAACTACTAGCACGGGAACTTAGAAAACCACAACTTGCCACAAGGAATCTTAGGGAAGAACTGGCGACGAACGTTGGGAAGACCAGGTTCTTATAGGGGAGGTGATTGGATGAGTAGTGGCAGCAGGTGAGCCGTGCCCTCGGAGCTCGTTAGCGGAACCGTGTTCAGGTGTGCGGGGGTGATTACGTCGGAGGGCGCGCAGAGCGCGCGCTGAAGTGGAAGGCCGTGGCGTGCGCGCTGCGGGAACGGTGGTGGGAGCTGGAGAGCGCCCAGGCGGAGCCGTAACAGGACCCCCCCCATGCGGGAGCCACCGGGCGACCTACCCGGGGCATCCGGGAACTCCCGGTAGAAGTCCCGCAGGAGAGTTGGGGACATGATGCGGGAGCGGGGCTCCCACGACCGCTCCTCCGGACCGAAGCCCTCCCAGTCCACCAGGTAAACATACCCCCGGCCCTGGCGACGGACCTTCAACAGCCTCCTCACAGACCACTGCGGGTGGCCGTCAACCAGTTGAGGAGCCGGGGGAGCCGCCGCCGGGGGCACGAGGGGGCTGGTGATGTGAAGCTTGATCCGGGAGACGTGGAAGACCGGGTGGACACACCGCAGGGAGGAGGGCAGGTCCAGCCGGACCGCAACAGGGTTGATGACCCGGCTGATAGGGTAGGGACCGATGAAGCGGGCCGACAGCTTCCCGGAGTCGGTGTTGAGAGGCAGGTCGGCGGTGGAGAGCCAGACCCGCTGACCGACCTTGTACTCCGGGGCCGGGGTGCGTCGACGGTTGGCCCCGCGGCTGGCGCGCTCAGCGGCCCGGAGCGGGAACAGGGGTGGCTGGAACCCCAGGGAGCACTCGAAGGGCGACCTGCCGGTGGAGGAGTTGACCATGGCGTTCAACGAGTACTCAACCCAGGGTAGGTCCCGGCTCCAGGAGGACGGGTGGAGGGAAGATACACACCTGAGGGCCGCCTCCATACACTGGTTGGCCCTCTCCGCCTGCCCGTTGGTCTGGGGATGGTACCCAGACGATAGGCTGACCGTGGCCCCAAGATCCTCACAGAAGGCCCGCCACACCCCTGAAGTGAACTGGGAACCACGGTCAGACACAATGTCCAGGGGAAGGCCATGGAGGCGGAAGACGTGCTGCTCCAGCAGCCCAGCCGTCTCTGCCGAGGTGGGAAGCTTGGGGAGAGCCACGAGGTGCACCGACTTCTAAAACCGGTCCACTACGGTCAGGACGACGGTGTTACCATGGGACGGAGGGAGACCGGTGACGAAGTCGAGCGCGATGTGGCTCCAGGGACGGCTGGGCACAGGGAGGGGACGCAGCAGGCCCGCTGGCGGTTGGTGGGAGGTCTTGCTCCTGGCGCAGACCGGACAGGCGGCGACGTACTCTCGAACGTCCGCCGCCATGGAGGCCCACCAGAACCGCCGGCGCAGGAAGGAGAGGGTCCGGTGCGTCCCTGGGTGGCAGGTGAACCGGCTGCCGTGGCCCCACCCCATCACTTGGGTCCGCACGCTGTCCGGGACGTACAGCCGGTTGGGGGGTCCCCCTCGGGGACAGGGTTGGACGCGCTGAGCCCTCCTGACCACTGCCTCGACATTCATGACGATGGCCCCGATGATCCGAGACGAGGGGACGATGGTCCCCGGAGGCTCGGGGTCCTCCTCAGAGTCGTGAATGCGAGACAGTGCATCGGCCTTGATGTTCTTCGACCCCGGGCGGTAGGTGAGGTGGAAGTCGAACCGCCCGAGGTACTGGGCCCAGCGCGCCTGTCGGGGAGTCAACCGCCTGGCCGACCTGATGTACATCAGGTTCTTGTGGTCGGTCCAGACGGTGACGGGATTCTCTGCGCCCTCCAGCCAGTGCCGCCACTCCTCGAACGCCTCCACAACAGCCAGCAGCTCTCGGTTGCCGATGTCGTAATTGGCCTCCGCAGGGGTGTAACGACGGGAGAAGAAGGCACAGGGGTGCATCTTGCCGTCCGCTGCTGACTGCTGTGAAAGGACTCCGCCGACCCCGGTGTCGGAGGCGTCCACCTCCACGATGAAGGGCCTGGACGGGTCCGGCTGGACAAGGACGGGTGCAGAGGTGAAACGCCCCTTGAGGCCGGCGAAGGCGGCACTGGCCTCAGGTGTCCAGATGAAGGGACGCAGAGGGGAGGTGAGAGCCGTGAGGGGAGCGGCAACCCGACTAGTCCCGGATGAAACGCCTGTAGAAATTGGCGAACCCAAGGAACCCCCTCAGCGCCTTCCGGGAGGTGGGCTGGCCCCACTCGACGACAGCCTGGATCTTCTTAGGGTCAGGCCGAGTCTGTCCACCCTCCACGATGAGTCCCAGGAACTCCACAGAGGGAGCGTGGAAGGTGCACTTCTCGGCCTTGATGAAGAGGCGATTCTCCAGGAGACGCTGGATGACGAGGCGGACGTGCTGGACGTGTTCCACAGAGCTCCTGGAGAACACCAGGATGTCGTCGAGGTAGAGCACAACGAAGATGTCCAACATGTCCCGGAGCAAGTCATTCATCACCTCCTGGAAGACGGAGGGGGCGTTGGTGAGGCCAAACGGCATGACCAGGTACTCATAATGGCCTCTCGGGGTCTTGAACGCGGTCTTCCACTCATCCCCCTCACGAATGCGAACGAGGTGGTACGCACTCCGCAGGTCCAGTTTGGTGAAGATGGTCGCCTTTTGGAGGGGTTCGAAGTTCGCACTCATGAGGGGGAGAGGATACCTGTTCCTGATGGTGATCTCGTTCAGCTGCCTATAATCGAAGCATGGCCTCAGGTCTCCTCCTTTCTTCTTCACGAAGAAGAACCCCGCTGCCACCGGGGAACGTGAAGGACGGATGAGACCCTCGGCCAAGCAATCGTTGAGGTAGCTGTCCATGGCCGCCCTCTCAGGAAGGGAGAGGCTGTAAAGGCGGCTCGCGGGGAGTTGAGCACCGGAGCGGAGCTCGATGGCGCAGTCATAGGGCCGGTGAGGAGGGAGAGAGCGGGCCCGGTCCCTACTGAACGCCTCTCCCAGGTCGTGGTACACCTCCGGCACGGTGGAGAGGTCCGGGGGTGCAGGGGCCGGACGGACAGAGAGTGAGGGCGTCTGGGCGGCACGCAGGCACCGGGCATAACAGTCCGTGCTCCAGCTGAGTATACGTCCGGTGCCGTAATTGATGTGGGGGACGTGCTGCTCGAGCCATGGCCGGCCCAGGATGAGGGGAGTCAGAGGGGAACGGAGAACGTAGAGGCGGATCTCCTCCACGTGGTTGCCCGAACTGGTCAGGGTAATGGGCACCGTCTGTTCCACGACCGGACCCAGGCTGTGGCCATCCAGAGCCGTGACGGTGAGGGGTTTCTCCAGGCGGGTGAGGGGAAAAGCCGCCCCCTGGCCAGGTCCGCGTCGATGAAATCCTGAATCGATGAGCGCACCGATGGTATGAGTGCGCCCATGCCAGGAGAGGGTGACGTCGAACCTGACCGGAGGGAGGGGCGAGGGAGACTGCGAGACATGGCTCACCAGGAGGCCCCACTCCCCTGATGAGCCAAGGCTTTTGGGCGGATGGGACAGTCCTCTCCCCTGTGGCCCTCCTGGGCACAGTAAAAACAGAGCCCCTGGACTCGCCGGCGGTGCCTCTCCTCAGGTGAAAGGCGGGCCCTGTTCACCTGCATGGGCTCCTCCCGGTCAGAGGCAGTGGAGGATGCCGCGGTTGGGGGCGTGCCAGGTTCCCGGGAGCGTGGGTAGGTGAACGGAGCCCGGGCGGGAGGAGGACTGGCCCGGCAGGGGGTACGGCTGGTGGGCTCCGCCCGACGAGCGCGCCGACGTTCGGCCAGACGGTGGTCGATGTTGCCCGCAGGAGGACGAGCTGGTCCAGGGTAGCGGGGTGATCCCTGACCGCCAATTCGTCCTTGAGGACCTCCGACAGCCCCTCCCGAAAGGCCACCTGGAGGGCCTGGTCGTTAAAACCACTGTCAGCGGCCAGGATACGGAAGTCGATGGCGTATTCCGAGACACTGCGAGCCCCCTGGCGGATGTGGTGGAGTCGGCCGGCAGCGTGGAGTGCCCAGGTGGGGTGGTCGAACACGGACTTGAACTCGGCACAAAAGTCACCGTAGGAGTCCATACAGGGAGCACCGACCTCCCACGCCACCATGAACCAGGAGAGGGGCTTGCCAGTGAGGAGACTGGCAACGTACCTGATCCTGGAGACGTCTTTCAGGTACGCCTCCGGTTGCTCCGCGAAGATGAACCCGCACTGCATGACGAACTCGCCGCAGGTCTCCACACCACCGTCGTAGGGCTTGGGGTGATGTAACTTGGGCTCCCTTCGGGGAGGGGCGTGGTCGGCCGGAGCCATGGGTGCGGGAGCGTTGGAGAGGCTCCAGTGGCAGATGTTGCAGGCGGCCGAGGGCGCGGGGAACACCCCTACGGGCACCAAGGAGGGACCCGAGGCGGGAGCTGGAGAGATGGTGGCTGCAGCCGGAGTAGGTGAGGGAAGCAGGCGAGCCATCTAGTCGATGAGCTGAGCGAGGGTCTGGTTGAGATTCTGGCTGGTGGCGGCCTGGTGTTCTACCGCTTGCTGGAGTTCAGCCAGCGAAGCATCCGACGCAGCGACCTGGCGGGTAAGGTCCCCGATCTGCTGGCCGAGGGACCGCACGGCAGCGTCAGCATTTCCCAGGGACTCCTCATGTTTCCTCAGCCAGGTCCCTTGCTGGGCTAGGACCACTCCCTGCTGGGCTACCGCCTGGGACAGGGCATCCGGGTCCGCTGGGTCAGCGTTCATGGCCAGTTCTTCTGTAAAGGGGCTGGTTGGCTAGCTGATCCAAATGCAGGACCACGGACACAGACGGACAGTTCCAAGCCCAGAGGGCGGTTTAATACAATAGCGGCGGTACAGGGGGCAAGGCAAAGGGTAGTCAAGTTCAGGCAGGGGTCAATCGATCAACAAACAATGTCCAGAAAACGTAATCCAAGCCGTGGTCGAGGTCCGGGAAGAATGGGTCGGGGAAGCCGTGTGTCAGTCCAGGGAAAGAGCAGCAAACAAACCGGAATCGGAGGAGTGGAGAGTAGAATGAGTAACACGGAAAAAAAAAAACTATAATAACTACTAGCACGGGAACTTAGAAAACCACAACTTGCCACAAGGAATCTTAGGGAAGAACTGGCGACAAACGTTGGGAAGACCGGGTTCTTATAGGGGAGGTGATTGGATGAGTAGTGGCAGCAGGTGAGCCGTGCCCTCGGAGCTCGTTAGCGGAACCGTGTTCAGGTGTGCGGGGGTGATTACGTCGGAGGTGGTGGGAGCTGGAGAGCGCCCAGGCGGAGGCAGAGCCGTAACACAGACAAATACAAAGCCAGGCCCCACACACCTGAATTTGAAACAATGTGCATGGCAGATTTTGCATCAACCTACAGAGTAGTCTATGGGAGACACAGGAACAGTAAAAATGTAATTAAACTAAATAACGACAAAGGATTCATTCAAAAGCGCTCAAAGGGGAAACCTGCCATCATCAGATATGCCCGTTTTTCACAGCAAAAAAACTCTGAGAGGTTTTATGGCACGTTGCTGAAACTCTACCTGCCCTACCGCTCAGATGCACAGCTGAAGTGTCATGGATTCCAGTCGTATGAATCATTTTATGCCGGTGCTTCTGTGCAACTCCCGGGAACACAGTATACTGAGCGGTTGTGTGTAATTGTCAACAGAAACAAGTCTGTGTATGATAAACACAACACTGCCATTGAGAAAGCCATTGAGGACTTGAACAACAAGGACCCATTGAGGATGCATGGACAACGCTGGCACCTGAAACAGAGTTGGTCAGACTGGAGTGCATTTCAGAACGTGAAGAAGTAAACCCTGACGAACACAACGAACAAGATGATGTCCCTGAATACATTGCTTCCAGAGTGGAAAGAGGAGGTACTGCACCCTTAATTGAGGGACCACAGATAAGCCCTACAGTTGTGCGCAAGATGTACCAAAGCGTAAATCAGACCCAAGCATCCATCTTCTACACGGTCAGAGACTGGTGCATGAAACGCGTGTATGGTGAGACTCCTGGCCAGTTCTTCTACTTTGTTACCGGTACCGCTGGTACTGGCAAATCACATCTTATTAAGTGCATCTACACAGAGGCCACAAAGATACTGTGCAAACTCCCCCGTGTCTGTGAGGAAAGTGACATGTCAATGCCCACTGTTCTATTGTCTGCATTCACCGGCACTGCTGCTTTCAACATATCAGGCAAAACGCTTCATTCTATCCTCAAACTTCCCAGAAGCCTTAAGCCTCCATATCAAGGACTCGGAAACACTTTAGATGAAGTGAGGGCAACACTGTGAAACGCTGAGATACTCGTCATCGATGAAGTATCAATGGTCTCCAAACCCCTCTTTGCCTATGTGAACTGGAGGCTGCAGCAGATAAAAGGAAGCAAGAAACCTTTTGGTGGTATGTCAGTTCTAGCTGTCGGAGACTTCTATCAACTTCCACCGCTTGGGAACGCTAAACCTCTGTGTGTGTTTGAGGAGCACGTGCTTGATTTTTGGCAAGACCATTTCCAAATGATCACGCTCAACGAGATCATGCGACAGAGAGAGGACATTGCCTTTGCTGAGCTGCTAAACAGGATCAGAGTGAAACAGAAAGGAGAGGCCTTATCTGAAGCAGACAGATCTTTGCTGGTCCAGGCTGTGAGTGACCCAGTGAGTTTGCCTATTGAAGTGCTGCATATATTCGCTTCCAACAAAGAAGTGGACAAGCACAACACAAACACAATGTCTGTCCTCCATTCTGATTTTGTCAATGTTGATGCAGATGATTACAAGAAGGATCCTCGCACAGGACGGATGGAGAGAGTTAGTATACCGTTTGAAGGGCGCAAAGGAGATCTAGCAGACAGATTGCAAGTGGCAGAGGGTGCTCGTGTGATGCTCACCAAAAACATTGATGTGGAGGATGGACTGGTAAATGGCTCCTTTGGCAATGTCGCCAGAATAGTTACCCACGTTCAGGATGGCAGGACGGTTGTACACATGCTGGGACTTCAGCTTGACAATGTAAGTGCAGGACAGAGACACCGAAACAAGATACCCAACGGGCCTGACAATGTCGTGTACATTGAGAGAGTAGAGGAGCCCTTGAGCAGAAAAGGAGTTGTTCGGCACCAATTCCCCATGAAACTGGCCTTCGCATGCACTACTCACAAGGTCCTAGGCATGACAACATTGTCCGCAGTGGTTTCATTGAAGAGAGTTTTTGAGCCGGGAATGGCGTATGTGGCACTGAGTAGAACTACCTCGCTTCATGGATTGCACATCACTGACTTTGATGAAAAGAAAATATATGCTAATCCTGAAATCACCACGTCCCTGAGAGACATGAGGAAAGTCACATTAGACAATGCAATGCCGCTCTTCAGAAATGCTCAGACAGTAAGCATGACTCCCACACTTACAGTTATTCATCACAACACGGAGGGGCTGTTGTCACATATTGATGATATCAAGACTCATCACGAGTTGCGCCTTGCAGATATTTTGTGTTTCACAGAGACCCACCTGTCAGGTTCCTTGGTTGCTGATAATCTCCAGTTGGAAGGCTACAGCATGTTTAAACGCAACAGGCATGTGTCATACACAAACTACCCTCATCTAGCACAAAGAAGCGGTGGTGGAGTGGCCATATATGTGAGAAACAACCTTCAGGTACGACCCATGCAGTACTTTCAGAACGTGACAGACCTAGAGTTTTTTGTTGTCAAGGTCGAAGCCCCAGTGAATGCATTGATTGCTGCCATTTACAGACCTCTGCTCTACAGTCTTGCACAATTCCTACCAAACCTGTGCAACCTCCTGGACTCATTGGAGATACTAGATCACCATCCCATCATCATCTGTGGAGACTTCAACGAGGATCTGATGCCCAACAACAAGAGCAAGCCCATCTTTACGCTCCTTCAGTCACGAGGATACACACAACTGATCAGAACTGCCACCACTGAGAAAAACACCCTCCTCGATCACATTTTCATCTCTCGACCACAGCACTGTCTCCAATCTGGTGTACTTCAGACATACTACAGCTATCACAACCCTGTGTACTGCGTATTAACCTCCCACATGTCGTAAGTATTACTGTACGAAAGGCTAGTTTCCTCTCTTGAATTTAAATGGTTGAGTAGGTGAAGATACGATGTAATTAGTGCAGTTCCGGTCGCGGGGATGGTGATCCCTACAATCAAAAATAAAGATTGTATTACAAATATATCTGGATATGCATTTACATGATTATAATTACTATAATAATAACACGAGAAATATTACTAAATGAATATCACATACTGTAAGATATGGTACAAAGTAAGAATGTAACCTAGCTCAGCAATGTAGCTCAGAAAACAGATAAGCTGAGTAAGTAGCTAATTCAGGTAACTAGCAGTAACTAAATTCCACAGATACAGTGCTGCTACCAATACAAAGAATCACAGTGTACAGACATTAACATGGTGAATGATATACTCACATATTGCATTTACGCACAACTTGTGAAACAACGAAGGTCCATCGTCAGCTGTCGGCAAACATACTGAGACCAGCTAGAACTAGACGAAACATAACAAACGACATCTAACTCAAAGGTGTACGTCTCCCCCTAGCGGCTAAAAGAGAATACTCCACATATCACTTAACAAAAATAAGCCCAACTTATGAAGCAAGACCTTTTTGAAGCCAAATTATTCAAGCAAACATTTGTGGAACCTTTTTGTATTACAGCACAGTTTAGATTAAATTATTTAAGTATTATATTAAAGATTTTACCTGTAGATTAAAGTTTAGATAAGTAGTGTAAGAAAGTATAGATTGAAAGAGCATAGTTTAACAGAACAGTTTGACAGAGCAAAAGTTTAAGAGGGGGTCCAGACACCCACCTCAGCACAGAAGGGGGCTGCCAAGCCTGTCCTCAACTGCCATGCAAGGTGGAACTGTCCCCAGCCCAGGACAAGTCCCAGTCTGTACCTGCAGCCCTCAGACGATCAAGAAGTTGTTTCAAGGTAAGGTGTCAAAATAGAAAATGGTGTTTTATAACATCAAATTTTTGTATGTTCTTAGTTGTTGTCCTTGGGATGCACTCTGAAATAATGTGTCTTGTTGCAGGTGGAGTTCATTGATGAGAGCGGACCAGAGGCTGATGCCCAGGTGGAACACAGAGAGAGTGTTGGTGTCTAAGAGGCGCCCTACCTCCATCAGTGCAGCCTGCATTCCCAAGCCTTCCCCAGAGCCCCCTGCAGAGAAGGCCCCTGCAAGAGCCCCCTGTAAAAGGATCCACAACACCACTGCCCTCCTGCCTACCAGCCAGTCTCTTCTACTGCTCTCCTGCTGCAGAGAGGTTACCCCACCAGGACCCCTTGCTGCCCCTCCTCAATCATGGACTCTTGTGACTTGATTCTTGATATATGAACATTTACAAAACAACGAGATTGGAAGCAAAAGGTTACCACACCCCTGCTGCACCTCCTTATATGAACTTGACAAAACATTTAAAACCAACAGTATAATCAGTCTCTGATGCCTAATCAGTTCCTGCATAAGGCGAGTATGGAAGGCTGGTTAGCCAATGACGGGTAAGATCCCACGTACAAACTTTTGGGACAACCTAAGGCAGGCACAGTCACGATTACTCAGCCTAAAGTGAAACTGGTATCCTACAATAGGCGAGTATGGAAGGCTGGTTAGCCAATGACGGGTAAGATCCCACATTCAAACTTTTGGGACAACCTAAGGCAGGCACAGTCACGATTACTCAGCCTCAGGATAACCTAAAGCAGCATCACAAGAGTAATCTAGACTGGTGAGACTATCCTGATATCACAAGCTTCCAATCCACAACCAATCAGTAAAATGTGTTAAATAAAGCCTGAATTATAAAGCCTGTGGCATTGAACTGTGAACCTGACCTTGTGTAGTGTGTGCTGGGGATTGCAATAACTGATGTCTGCTGCTATTTATCGATGGTAACAAAAGGATTGACATTAAGAAATCAGAACTTAAATGTAGGCTACATATTCTTGAGCTAGCTGTGACTGCTAAAAAGATGTTGGTGGCTTCAAAAATCTATTCAATAGGCATTATAGGCATCATAGTTCTTAAATTAACTTGGGCTTATCAGCACCTTCATTAGCCTATGAATTCTAACCCTATTTTGTACTGTAACACTAGTTGACATTTATAATCCTTCTACTTACCAGTAGTACTAACTGAGAAAAGCGTTCTTCAGGCATGGAAACACAAGAGGTGAAAAGGTGAATAAAAGCATTTCTACCACAATAATCTATGTTCTAATGATGACTCCTATAATGGTGCGTGCTCTTCTACATGGGAGAGACATTCATATTGACCAAAATAACTCGGGGCGCATGGAAAGTCAAAATGTTCCTAAGACACCTCTCTCTCACTGAGAAAAGCGTTCTTCAGGCATGGAAACACAAGAGGTGAAAAGGTGAATAAAAGCATTTCTACCACAATAATCTATGTTCTAATGATGACTCCTATAATGGTGCGTGCTCTTCTACATGGGAGAGACATTCATATTGACCAAAATAACTCGGGGCGCATGGAAAGTCAAAATGTTCCTAAGACACCTCTCTCTCACTGAGAAAAGCGTTCTTCAGGCATGGAAACACAAGAGGTGAAAAGGTGAATAAAAGCATTTCTACCACAATAATCTATGTTCTAATGATGACTCCTATAATGGTGTGTGCTCTTCTACATGGGAGAGACATTCATATTGACCAATATAACTCGGGGCACATGGAAAGTCAAAATGTTCCTAAGACACCTCTCTCTCACTGAGAAAAGCGTTCTTCAGGCATGGAAACACAAGAGGTGAAAAGGTGAATAAAAGCATTTCTACCACAATAATCTATGTTCTAATGATGACTCCTATAATGGTGCGTGCTCTTCTACATGGGAGAGACATTCATATTGACCAAAATAACTCGGGGCGCATGGAAAGTCAAAATGTTCCTAAGACACCTCTCTCTCACTGAGAAAAGCGTTCTTCAGGCATGGAAACACAAGAGGTGAAAAGGTGAATAAAAGCATTTCTACCACAATAATCTATGTTCTAATGATGACTCCTATAATGGTGCGTGCTCTTCTACATGGGAGAGACATTCATATTGACCAATATAACTCGGGGCGCATGGAAAGTCAAAATGTTCCTAAGACACCTCTCTCTCACTGAGAAAAGCGTTCTTCAGGCATGGAAACACAAGAGGTGAAAAGGTGAATAAAAGCATTTCTACCACAATAATCTATGTTCTAATGATGACTCCTATAATGGTGCGTGCTCTTCTACATGGGAGAGACATTCATATTGACCAATATAACTCGGGGCGCATGGAAAGTCAAAATGTTCCTAAGACACCTCTCTCTCACTGAGAAAAGCGTTCTTCAGGCATGGAAACACAAGAGGTGAAAAGGTGAATAAAAGCATTTCTACCACAATAATCTATGTTCTAATGATGACTCCTATAATGGTGCGTGCTCTTCTACATGGGAGAGACATTCATATTGACCAAAATAACTCGGGGCGCATGGAAAGTCAAAATGTTCCTAAGACACCTCTCTCTCACTGAGAAAAGCGTTCTTCAGGCATGGAAACACAAGAGGTGAAAAGGTGAATAAAAGCATTTCTACCACAATAATCTATGTTCTAATGATGACTCCTATAATGGTGCGTGCTCTTCTACATGGGAGAGACATTCATATTGACCAAAATAACTCGGGGCGCATGGAAAGTCAAAATGTTCCTAAGACACCTCTCTCTCACTGAGAAAAGCGTTCTTCAGGCATGGAAACACAAGAGGTGAAAAGGTGAATAAAAGCATTTCTACCACAATAATCTATGTTCTAATGATGACTCCTATAATGGTGCGTGCTCTTCTACATGGGAGAGACATTCATATTGACCAATATAACTCGGGGCGCATGGAAAGTCAAAATGTTCCTAAGACACCTCTCTCTCACTGAGAAAAGCGTTCTTCAGGCATGGAAACACAAGAGGTGAAAAGGTGAATAAAAGCATTTCTACCACAATAATCTATGTTCTAATGATGACTCCTATAATGGTGCGTGCTCTTCTACATGGGAGAGACATTCATTTGTGACAGCGGCTGGTGATTTGGTCCGCAACTCGGCAAACCCCGAAATGCGCTAGAGGGCAAAATAACTAAAAAAACGTTTTTTTTCGTTTTTTGTTTTTTTGTGTATTACCAAAGTTGAAGTTGTGAAGAACCTACTTACTATAACAGACAACAGTTTTAGGTTCAGGAAATACGTTTAATTAGTCTGCAAACTAAGCTCGTTTTTAGCTGATTTCGAGCCGGGCTTGGGGGCGGGCAGATCGATTAGCATGATTTGGTTTCATTGGTTGTTGCTTCCGGGTTCTCCGCCCCCACCAACATGCCGGCTGTTTACATTCAGTCCCGTTTAACCATGGATGCTACAGCTTTTGCTAAAGAGAAGACGGGGATGGCATCCAGGACATGGAAAGAGTTTTAAGAGCAGCTAAAACTCCAGCAGAGCAGGACTCGTTCGTACACGGAGTTTATTCTTGATGACCTGTGATACAGAGATGACTGTATCAACAAAGCAAGCTGCTACCAAGCGAACGCGAACGACGTAGCAGATTCACACCACCGCCAAGCATTCTGCTCTGCTTTGGGGTAAGCTGATCTTTATACTATCTGTGCTGTTTACATTACATTAACGTTAGTCGTTTAGCAGTAGCTCCTTTCTAAACAAGTGACTAAGTCTAGCTAGCATAACAAACTAACAAAGGCTAGCTAGCTAACGTTAGCTAACATGCTAGTTAGCTGAGCTAGCCCTTTGTTCCTAAACTAGCCAGCTGCCTAGCACAGGGACATGGCTAGCTAGTGAGCTATCCCTTTGTTCCTAAACTAGCCAGCTGCCTATCACAGGGACATGGCTAGCTAGTGAGCTATCCCTTTGTTCCTAAACTAGCCAGCTGCCTAGCACAGGGACATGGCTAGCTAGTGAGCTATCCCTTTGTTCCTAAACTAGCCAGCTGCCTATCACAGGGACATGGCTAGCTAGTGAGCTATCCCTTTGTTCCTAAACTAGCCAGCTGCCTAGCACAGGGACATGGCTAGCTAGTGAGCTATCCCTTTGTTCCTAAACTAGCCAGCGTGGTAGCTAATATCTAGCTAGCTAGGTAGCTATTACAGAGAGAAACAGAATGAGAGAGCATGAGAGGTATGTTAGTCTGACACCTTTGTTTTTTGTTTTGGTTACAGTTTGGCCGACTGGTGCTTCGGCCTGGTCAAGCAGAGCTTCAGGAAGACCAGAGTGGACACTCTGTCTGCCATTGCTGGAGTCGTCAGGGACAGCTCTCCTGTGAAGCACGTCAACATCCCCCAGCTTGTTGGACTGGAAGACGGCACCGTGCTTGTTGAATGCTACAACTGGCAAGAGCATCTGAAACCCTACTTCCGGGCACTCCCACAGATTTCGAGTTACCAGCACTTCAGGTAATTATCATGCATTAGCTAGTCTATTTAATCAACACTTTCTGGTACTATTTTATGTATATGGAGTGCCAGTACTGTGGGCAATAGTTTAATGTACTTTCTTCCTTCTATTCTATTGCAGTTTTGATGCAGAGACCTGGCATGGTTGTGGCCAGAGAACACCGTGATGCACCAGCAGTTGAGTTTCAGCTGCTGCGCAAGCCTGATGACCTGCCCCCCAGAGAAGGTCTTCCTGTGCAAGCCCCACCCGGACTGGAAATGGCCAGACAGACATATCTCTTTAACAAGATCAGAGAGTTCTGTTCTGATGAGGGACGAGACATCACATGTCCCCCGCCAAACTCCACAGCAGCTCAGAACAAGACTGTCCGCTTGTAGATTCACTGCAGATCATCAGGACGGACAGCACTGCAGGAGAAAGGCCACAGCCTTTTCCTGTTTGTATACTGAAGCATTGCTTGTTCTCTTGCACAGACTTGCGCACACTTGCACAGACTGCATTGTTCGAATATTGAATACTGAGCCGAGTACTGTTATTACCTTGAGTATTGAGCTGGGGACTGTTATTACTTTGTTGTACACTTGATCACAATGAACACTATGCACCTTGTTATTACTTTGTTGTGCACTTGATCACATTGAACACTATGCACCTTGTTATTACTTTGCTGTGCACTTGATCACAATGAACACTATGCACCTTGTTTTTACTTTGTTGTGCACTTGATCACATTGAACACTATGCACCTTATTACTTTGTTGTGCACTTGATCACATTGAACACTATGCACCTTATTACTTTGTTGTACACTTGATCACAATGAACACTATGCACCTTGTCTATACAACAGACAACTGACTGTACACTAACACTTAGACTGTTGCCTTTTTTTGTACACTTTACTACTTATGCTTGTAATGTATATCATGTATGTGACAATAAAGAACGTTAAATTTGAACTTCATCTTATATTGTTAACTGCATTCACAACACAAGATTAATACTGACTCAAAGAGTGTGGGATCATCAGTGAGAGAGCATCAGGTAGCCACTCAGGTAATACCCCAAGTTGACAGCCACTCTGACAGATAATGACAGATCGTCCAGTGGGGGAGTGGCTGGGGGTGCGGTTACCAGGCTATTGTTCACGCCCATTACCTGGCAGTCAGAGGGGTGAAAAAGTTGGAGAACTTTGGAGGGAGATTTCTCAGCTAAGTTGATTTGGCAGTACTAGCATTCAAATAAGCATATCTTCTTCAAATATGTTCAGATTTCAATGTATGAGACCTCATTTGAAAGCTTACAATCTGCACTTTCATAATCTGTAAAAAACTGAAAAATGAAAATCCCTAGTTGAGGACCAAATTACCAACGGCGGTCACATTTTGACCAAAATAACTTGGGGCGCATGGAAAGTCAAAATGTTCCTAAGACACCTCTCTCTCACTGAGAAAAGCGTTTTTCAGGCATGGAACACAAGAGGTGAAAAGGTGAATAAAAGCAATTCTACCACAATAATCTATGTTCTAATGATGACTCCTATAATGGTGCGTGCTCTTCTACATGGGAGAGACATTCATATTGACCAAAATAACTCGGGGCGCATGGAAAGTCAAAATGTTCCTAAGACACCTCTCTCTCACTGAGAAAAGCGTTCTTCAGGCATGGAAACACAAGAGGTGAAAAGGTGAATAAAAGCATTTCTACCACAATAATCTATGTTCTAATGATGACTCCTATAATGGTGCGTGCTCTTCTACATGGGAGAGACATTCATATTGACCAATATAACTCGGGGCGCATGGAAAGTCAAAATGTTCCTAAGACACCTCTCTCTCACTGAGAAAAGCGTTCTTCAGGCATGGAAACACAAGAGGTGAAAAGGTGAATAAAAGCATTTCTACCACAATAATCTATGTTCTAATGATGACTCCTATAATGGTGCGTGCTCTTCTACATGGGAGAGACATTCATATTGACCAATATAACTCGGGGCGCATGGAAAGTCAAAATGTTCCTAAGACACCTCTCTCTCACTGAGAAAAGCGTTCTTCAGGCATGGAAACACAAGAGGTGAAAAGGTGAATAAAAGCATTTCTACCACAATAATCTATGTTCTAATGATGACTCCTATAATGGTGCGTGCTCTTCTACATGGGAGAGACATTCATATTGACCAATATAACTCGGGGCGCATGGAAAGTCAAAATGTTCCTAAGACACCTCTCTCTCACTGAGAAAAGCGTTCTTCAGGCATGGAAACACAAGAGGTGAAAAGGTGAATAAAAGCATTTCTACCACAATAATCTATGTTCTAATGATGACTCCTATAATGGTGCGTGCTCTTCTACATGGGAGAGACATTCATATTGACCAAAATAACTCGGGGCGCATGGAAAGTCAAAATGTTCCTAAGACACCTCTCTCTCACTGAGAAAAGCGTTCTTCAGGCATGGAAACACAAGAGGTGAAAAGGTGAATAAAAGCATTTCTACCACAATAATCTATGTTCTAATGATGACTCCTATAATGGTGCGTGCTCTTCTACATGGGAGAGACATTCATATTGACCAATATAACTCGGGGCGCATGGAAAGTCAAAATGTTCCTAAGACACCTCTCTCTCACTGAGAAAAGCGTTCTTCAGGCATGGAAACACAAGAGGTGAAAAGGTGAATAAAAGCATTTCTACCACAATAATCTATGTTCTAATGATGACTCCTATAATGGTGCGTGCTCTTCTACATGGGAGAGACATTCATATTGACCAAAATAACTCGGGGCGCATGGAAAGTCAAAATGTTCCTAAGACACCTCTCTCTCACTGAGAAAAGCGTTCTTCAGGCATGGAAACACAAGAGGTGAAAAGGTGAATAAAAGCATTTCTACCACAATAATCTATGTTCTAATGATGACTCCTATAATGGTGCGTGCTCTTCTACATGGGAGAGACATTCATATTGACCAATATAACTCGGGGCGCATGGAAAGTCAAAATGTTCCTAAGACACGTCTCTCTCACTGAGAAAAGCGTTCTTCAGGCATGGAAACACAAGAGGTGAAAAGGTGAATAAAAGCATTTCTACCACAATAATCTATGTTCTAATGATGACTCCTATAATGGTGCGTGCTCTTCTACATGGGAGAGACATTCATATTGACCAATATAACTCGGGGCGCATGGAAAGTCAAAATGTTCCTAAGACACCTCTCTCTCACTGAGAAAAGCGTTCTTCAGGCATGGAAACACAAGAGGTGAAAAGGTGAATAAAAGCATTTCTACCACAATAATCTATGTTCTAATGATGACTCCTATAATGGTGCGTGCTCTTCTACATGGGAGAGACATTCATATTGACCAAAATAACTCGGGGCGCATGGAAAGTCAAAATGTTCCTAAGACACCTCTCTCTCACTGAGAAAAGCGTTCTTCAGGCATGGAAACACAAGAGGTGAAAAGGTGAATAAAAGCATTTCTACCACAATAATCTATGTTCTAATGATGACTCCTATAATGGTGCGTGCTCTTCTACATGGGAGAGACATTCATATTGACCAATATAACTCGGGGCGCATGGAAAGTCAAAATGTTCCTAAGACACCTCTCTCTCACTGAGAAAAGCGTTCTTCAGGCATGGAAACACAAGAGGTGAAAAGGTGAATAAAAGCATTTCTACCACAATAATCTATGTTCTAATGATGACTCCTATAATGGTGCGTGCTCTTCTACATGGGAGAGACATTCATATTGACCAATATAACTCGGGGCGCATGGAAAGTCAAAATGTTCCTAAGACACCTCTCTCTCACTGAGAAAAGCGTTCTTCAGGCATGGAAACACAAGAGGTGAAAAGGTGAATAAAAGCATTTCTACCACAATAATCTATGTTCTAATGATGACTCCTATAATGGTGCGTGCTCTTCTACATGGGAGAGACATTCATATTGACCAATATAACTCGGGGCGCATGGAAAGTCAAAATGTTCCAAAGACACCTCTCTCTCACTGAGAAAAGCGTTCTTCAGGCATGGAAACACAAGAGGTGAAAAGGTGAATAAAAGCATTTCTACCACAATAATCTATGTTCTAATGATGACTCCTATAATGGTGCGTGCTCTTCTACATGGGAGAGACATTCATATTGACCAAAATAACTCGGGGCGCATGGAAAGTCAAAATGTTCCTAAGACACCTCTCTCTCACTGAGAAAAGCGTTCTTCAGGCATGGAAACACAAGAGGTGAAAAGGTGAATAAAAGCATTTCTACCACAATAATCTATGTTCTAATGATGACTCCTATAATGGTGCGTGCTCTTCTACATGGGAGAGACATTCATATTGACCAATATAACTCGGGGCGCATGGAAAGTCAAAATGTTCCTAAGACACGTCTCTCTCACTGAGAAAAGCGTTCTTCAGGCATGGAAACACAAGAGGTGAAAAGGTGAATAAAAGCATTTCTACCACAATAATCTATGTTCTAATGATGACTCCTATAATGGTGCGTGCTCTTCTACATGGGAGAGACATTCATATTGACCAATATAACTCGGGGCGCATGGAAAGTCAAAATGTTCCTAAGACACCTCTCTCTCACTGAGAAAAGCGTTCTTCAGGCATGGAAACACAAGAGGTGAAAAGGTGAATAAAAGCATTTCTACCACAATAATCTATGTTCTAATGATGACTCCTATAATGGTGCGTGCTCTTCTACATGGGAGAGACATTCATATTGACCAAAATAACTCGGGGCGCATGGAAAGTCAAAATGTTCCTAAGACACCTCTCTCTCACTGAGAAAAGCGTTCTTCAGGCATGGAAACACAAGAGGTGAAAAGGTGAATAAAAGCATTTCTACCACAATAATCTATGTTCTAATGATGACTCCTATAATGGTGCGTGCTCTTCTACATGGGAGAGACATTCATATTGACCAATATAACTCGGGGCGCATGGAAAGTCAAAATGTTCCTAAGACACCTCTCTCTCACTGAGAAAAGCGTTCTTCAGGCATGGAAACACAAGAGGTGAAAAGGTGAATAAAAGCATTTCTACCACAATAATCTATGTTCTAATGATGACTCCTATAATGGTGCGTGCTCTTCTACATGGGAGAGACATTCATATTGACCAATATAACTCGGGGCGCATGGAAAGTCAAAATGTTCCTAAGACACCTCTCTCTCACTGAGAAAAGCGTTCTTCAGGCATGGAAACACAAGAGGTGAAAAGGTGAATAAAAGCATTTCTACCACAATAATCTATGTTCTAATGATGACTCCTATAATGGTGCGTGCTCTTCTACATGGGAGAGACATTCATATTGACCAATATAACTCGGGGCGCATGGAAAGTCAAAATGTTCCAAAGACACCTCTCTCTCACTGAGAAAAGCGTTCTTCAGGCATGGAAACACAAGAGGTGAAAAGGTGAATAAAAGCATTTCTACCACAATAATCTATGTTCTAATGATGACTCCTATAATGGTGCGTGCTCTTCTACATGGGAGAGACATTCATATTGACCAAAATAACTCGGGGCGCATGGAAAGTCAAAATGTTCCTAAGACACCTCTCTCTCACTGAGAAAAGCGTTCTTCAGGCATGGAAACACAAGAGGTGAAAAGGTGAATAAAAGCATTTCTACCACAATAATCTATGTTCTAATGATGACTCCTATAATGGTGCGTGCTCTTCTACATGGGAGAGACATTCATATTGACCAATATAACTCGGGGCGCATGGAAAGTCAAAATGTTCCTAAGACACCTCTCTCTCACTGAGAAAAGCGTTCTTCAGGCATGGAAACACAAGAGGTGAAAAGGTGAATAAAAGCATTTCTACCACAATAATCTATGTTCTAATGATGACTCCTATAATGGTGCGTGCTCTTCTACATGGGAGAGACATTCATATTGACCAATATAACTCGGGGCGCATGGAAAGTCAAAATGTTCCTAAGACACCTCTCTCTCACTGAGAAAAGCGTTCTTCAGGCATGGAAACACAAGAGGTGAAAAGGTGAATAAAAGCATTTCTACCACAATAATCTATGTTCTAATGATGACTCCTATAATGGTGCGTGCTCTTCTACATGGGAGAGACATTCATATTGACCAAAATAACTCGGGGCGCATGGAAAGTCAAAATGTTCCTAAGACACCTCTCTCTCACTGAGAAAAGCGTTCTTCAGGCATGGAAACACAAGAGGTGAAAAGGTGAATAAAAGCATTTCTACCACAATAATCTATGTTCTAATGATGACTCCTATAATGGTGCGTGCTCTTCTACATGGGAGAGACATTCATATTGACCAATATAACTCGGGGCGCATGGAAAGTCAAAATGTTCCTAAGACACCTCTCTCTCACTGAGAAAAGCGTTCTTCAGGCATGGAAACACAAGAGGTGAAAAGGTGAATAAAAGCATTTCTACCACAATAATCTATGTTCTAATGATGACTCCTATAATGGTGCGTGCTCTTCTACATGGGAGAGACATTCATATTGACAAATATAACTCGGGGCGCATGGAAAGTCAAAATGTTCCTAAGACACCTCTCTCTCACTGAGAAAAGCGTTCTTCAGGCATGGAAACACAAGAGGTGAAAAGGTGAATAAAAGCATTTCTACCACAATAATCTATGTTCTAATGATGACTCCTATAATGGTGCGTGCTCTTCTACATGGGAGAGACATTCATATTGACCAATATAACTCGGGGCGCATGGAAAGTCAAAATGTTCCTAAGACACCTCTCTCTCACTGAGAAAAGCGTTCTTCAGGCATGGAAACACAAGAGGTGAAAAGGTGAATAAAAGCATTTCTACCACAATAATCTATGTTCTAATGATGACTCCTATAATGGTGCGTGCTCTTCTACATGGGAGAGACATTCATATTGACCAATATAACTCGGGGCGCATGGAAAGTCAAAATGTTCCTAAGACACCTCTCTCTCACTGAGAAAAGCGTTCTTCAGGCATGGAAACACAAGAGGTGAAAAGGTGAATAAAAGCATTTCTACCACAATAATCTATGTTCTAATGATGACTCCTATAATGGTGCGTGCTCTTCTACATGGGAGAGACATTCATATTGACCAATATAACTCGGGGCGCATGGAAAGTCAAAATGTTCCTAAGACACCTCTCTCTCACTGAGAAAAGCGTTCTTCAGGCATGGAAACACAAGAGGTGAAAAGGTGAATAAAAGCATTTCTACCACAATAATCTATGTTCTAATGATGACTCCTATAATGGTGCGTGCTCTTCTACATGGGAGAGACATTCATATTGACCAAAATAACTCGGGGCGCATGGAAAGTCAAAATGTTCCTAAGACACCTCTCTCTCACTGAGAAAAGCGTTCTTCAGGCATGGAAACACAAGAGGTGAAAAGGTGAATAAAAGCATTTCTACCACATTAATCTATGTTCTAATGATGACTCCTATAATGGTGCGTGCTCTTCTACATGGGAGAGACATTCATATTGACCAAAATAACTCGGGGCGCATGGAAAGTCAAAATGTTCCTAAGACACCTCTCTCTCACTGAGAAAAGCGTTCTTCAGGCATGGAAACACAAGAGGTGAAAAGGTGAATAAAAGCATTTCTACCACAATAATCTATGTTCTAATGATGACTCCTATAATGGTGCGTGCTCTTCTACATGGGAGAGACATTCATATTGACCAATATAACTCGGGGCGCATGGAAAGTCAAAATGTTCCTAAGACACCTCTCTCTCACTGAGAAAAGCGTTCTTCAGGCATGGAAACACAAGAGGTGAAAAGGTGAATAAAAGCATTTCTACCACAATAATCTATGTTCTAATGATGACTCCTATAATGGTGCGTGCTCTTCTACATGGGAGAGACATTCATATTGACCAAAATAACTCGGGGCGCATGGAAAGTCAAAATGTTCCTAAGACACCTCTCTCTCACTGAGAAAAGCGTTCTTCAGGCATGGAAACACAAGAGGTGAAAAGGTGAATAAAAGCATTTCTACCACAATAATCTATGTTCTAATGATGACTCCTATAATGGTGCGTGCTCTTCTACATGGGAGAGACATTCATATTGATCAAAATAACTCGGGGCGCATGGAAAGTCAAAATGTTCCTAAGACACCTCTCTCTCACTGAGAAAAGCGTTCTTCAGGCATGGAAACACAAGAGGTGAAAAGGTGAATAAAAGCATTTCTACCACAATAATCTATGTTCTAATGATGACTCCTATAATGGTGCGTGCTCTTCTACATGGGAGAGACATTCATATTGACCAATATAACTCGGGGCGCATGGAAAGTCAAAATGTTCCTAAGACACCTCTCTCTCACTGAGAAAAGCGTTCTTCAGGCATGGAAACACAAGAGGTGAAAAGGTGAATAAAAGCATTTCTACCACAATAATCTATGTTCTAATGATGACTTCTATGATGGTGCGTGCTCTTCTACATGGGAGAGACATTCATATTGACCAAAATAACTCGGGGCGCATGGAAAGTCAAAATGTTCCTAAGACACCTCTCTCTCACTGAGAAAAGCGTTCTTCAGGCATGGAAACACAAGAGGTGAAAAGGTGAATAAAAGCATTTCTACCACAATAATCTATGTTCTAATGATGACTCCTATAATGGTGCGTGCTCTTCTACATGGGAGAGACATTCATATTGACCAATATAACTCGGGGCGCATGGAAAGTCAAAATGTTCCTAAGACACCTCTCTCTCACTCAGAAAAGCGTTCTTCAGGCATGGAAACACAAGAGGTGAAAAGGTGAATAAAAGCATTTCTACCACAATAATCTATGTTCTAATGATGACTCCTATAATGGTGCGTGCTCTTCTACATGGGAGAGACATTCATATTGACCAAAATAACTCGGGGCGCATGGAAAGTCAAAATGTTCCTAAGACACCTCTCTCTCACTGAGAAAAGCGTTCTTCAGGCATGGAAACACAAGAGGTAAAAAGGTGAATAAAAGCATTTCTACCACAATAATCTATGTTCTAATGATGACTCCTATAATGGTGCGTGCTCTTCTACATGGGAGAGACATTCATATTGACCAAAATAACTCGGGGCGCATGGAAAGTCAAAATGTTCCTAAGACACCTCTCTCTCACTGAGAAAAGCGTTCTTCAGGCATGGAAACACAAGAGGTGAAAAGGTGAATAAAAGCATTTCTACCACAATAATCTATGTTCTAATGATGACTCCTATAATGGTGCGTGCTCTTCTACATGGGAGAGACATTCATATTGACCAATATAACTCGGGGCGCATGGAAAGTCAAAATGTTCCTAAGACACCTCTCTCTCACTGAGAAAAGCGTTCTTCAGGCATGGAAACACAAGAGGTGAAAAGGTGAATAAAAGCATTTCTACCACAATAATCTATGTTCTAATGATGACTCCTATAATGGTGCGTGCTCTTCTACATGGGAGAGACATTCATATTGACCAAAATAACTCGGGGCGCATGGAAAGTCAAAATGTTCCTAAGACACCTCTCTCTCACTGAGAAAAGCGTTCTTCAGGCATGGAAACACAAGAGGTGAAAAGGTGAATAAAAGCATTTCTACCACAATAATCTATGTTCTAATGATGACTCCTATAATGGTGCATGCTCTTCTACATGGGAGAGACATTCATTTTGACCAAAATAACTCGGGGCGCATGGAAAGTCAAAATGTTCCTAAGACACCTCTCTCTCACTGAGAAAAGCGTTCTTCAGGCATGGAAACACAAGAGGTGAAAAGGTAAATAAAAGCATTTCTACCACAATAATCTATGTTCTAATGATGACTCCTATAATGGTGCGTGCTCTTCTACATGGGAGAGACATTCATATTGACCAAAATAACTCGGGGCGCATGGAAAGTCAAAATGTTCCTAAGACACCTCTCTCTCACTGAGAAAAGCGTTCTTCAGGCATGGAAACACAAGAGGTGAAAAGGTGAATAAAAGCATTTCTACCACAATAATCTATGTTCTAATGATGACTCCTATAATGGTGCGTGCTCTTCTACATGGGAGAGACATTCATATTGACCAATATAACTCGGGGCGCATGGAAAGTCAAAATGTTCCTAAGACACCTCTCTCTCACTGAGAAAAGCGTTCTTCAGGCATGGAAACACAAGAGGTGAAAAGGTGAATAAAAGCATTTCTACCACAATAATCTATGTTCTAATGATGACTCCTATAATGGTGCGTGCTCTTCTACATGGGAGAGACATTCATATTGACCAAAATAACTCGGGGCGCATGGAAAGTCAAAATGTTCCTAAGACACCTCTCTCTCACTGAGAAAAGCGTTCTTCAGGCATGGAAACACAAGAGGTGAAAAGGTGAATAAAAGCATTTCTACCACAATAATCTATGTTCTAATGATGACTCCTATAATGGTGCGTGCTCTTCTACATGGGAGAGACATTCATATTGACCAAAATAACTCGGGGCGTATGGAAAGTCAAAATGTTCCTAAGACACCTCTCTCTCACTGAGAAAAGCGTTCTTCAGGCATGGAAACACAAGAGGTGAAAAGGTGAATAAAAGCATTTCTACCACAATAATCTATGTTCTAATGATGACTCCTATAATGGTGCGTGCTCTTCTACATGGGAGAGACATTCATATTGACCAATATAACTCGGGGCGCATGGAAAGTCAAAATGTTCCTAAGACACCTCTCTCTCACTGAGAAAAGCGTTCTTCAGGCATGGAAACACAAGAGGTGAAAAGGTGAATAAAAGCATTTCTACCACAATAATCTATGTTCTAATGATGACTCCTATAATGGTGCGTGCTCTTCTACATGGGAGAGACATTCATTTTGACCAAAATAACTCGGGGCGCATGGAAAGTCAAAATGTTCCTAAGACACCTCTCTCTCACTGAGAAAAGCGTTTTTCAGGCATGGAACACAAGAGGTGAAAAGGTGAATAAAAGCATTTCTACCACAATAATCTATGTTCTAATGATGACTCCTATAATGGTGCGTGCTCTTCTACATGGGAGAGACATTCATATTGACCAAAATAACTCGGGGCGCATGGAAAGTCAAAATGTTCCTAAGACACCTCTCTCTCACTGAGAAAAGCGTTCTTCAGGCATGGAAACACAAGAGGTGAAAAGGTGAATAAAAGCATTTCTACCACAATAATCTATGTTCTAATGATGACTCCTATAATGGTGCGTGCTCTTCTACATGGGAGAGACATTCATTTTGACCAAAATAACTCGGGGCGCATGGAAAGTCAAAATGTTCCTAAGACACCTCTCTCTCACTGAGAAAAGCGTTTTTCAGGCATGGAACACAAGAGGTGAAAAGGTGAATAAAAGCATTTCTACCACAATAATCTATGTTCTAATGATGACTCCTATAATGGTGCGTGCTCTTCTACATGGGAGAGACATTCATATTGACCAATATAACTCGGGGCGCATGGAAAGTCAAAATGTTCCTTAGACACCTCTCTCTCACTGAGAAAAGCGTTCTTCAGGCATGGAAACACAAGAGGTGAAAAGGTAAATAAAAGCATTTCTACCACAATAATCTATGTTCTAATGATGACTCCTATAATGGTGCGTGCTCTTCTACATGGGAGAGACATTCATATTGACCAAAATAACTCGGGGCGCATGGAAAGTCAAAATGTTCCTAAGACACCTCTCTCTCACTGAGAAAAGCGTTCTTTAGGCATGGAAACACAAGAGGTGAAAAGGTGAATAAAAGCATTTCTACCACAATAATCTATGTTCTAATGATGACTCCTATAATGGTGCGTGCTCTTCTACATGGGAGAGACATTCATATTGACCAATATAACTCGGGGCGCATGGAAAGTCAAAATGTTCCTAAGACACCTCTCTCTCACTGAGAAAAGCGTTCTTCAGGCATGGAAACACAAGAGGTGAAAAGGTGAATAAAAGCATTTCTACCACAATAATCTATGTTCTAATGATGACTCCTATAATGGTGCGTGCTCTTCTACATGGGAGAGACATTCATATTGACCAAAATAACTCGGGGCGCATGGAAAGTCAAAATGTTCCTAAGACACCTCTCTCTCACTGAGAAAAGCGTTCTTCAGGCATGGAAACACAAGAGGTGAAAAGGTGAATAAAAGCATTTCTACCACAATAATCTATGTTCTAATGATGACTCCTATAATGGTGCATGCTCTTCTACATGGGAGAGACATTCATTTTGACCAAAATAACTCGGGGCGCATGGAAAGTCAAAATGTTCCTAAGACACCTCTCTCTCACTGAGAAAAGCGTTCTTCAGGCATGGAAACACAAGAGGTGAAAAGGTAAATAAAAGCATTTCTACCACAATAATCTATGTTCTAATGATGACTCCTATAATGGTGCGTGCTCTTCTACATGGGAGAGACATTCATATTGACCAAAATAACTCGGGGCGCATGGAAAGTCAAAATGTTCCTAAGACACCTCTCTCTCACTGAGAAAAGCGTTCTTCAGGCATGGAAACACAAGAGGTGAAAAGGTGAATAAAAGCATTTCTACCACAATAATCTATGTTCTAATGATGACTCATATAATGGTGCATGCTCTTCTACATGGGAGAGACATTCATTTTGACCAAAATAACTCGGGGCGCATGGAAAGTCAAAATGTTCCTAAGACACCTCTCTCTCACTGAGAAAAGCGTTCTTCAGGCATGGAAACACAAGAGGTGAAAAGGTAAATAAAAGCATTTCTACCACAATAATCTATGTTCTAATGATGACTCCTATAATGGTGCGTGCTCTTCTACATGGGAGAGACATTCATATTGACCAAAATAACTCGGGGCGCATGGAAAGTCAAAATGTTCCTAAGACACCTCTCTCTCACTGAGAAAAGCGTTCTTCAGGCATGGAAACACAAGAGGTGAAAAGGTGAATAAAAGCATTTCTACCACAATAATCTATGTTCTAATGATGACTCCTATAATGGTGCGTGCTCTTCTACATGGGAGAGACATTCATATTGACCAATATAACTCGGGGCGCATGGAAAGTCAAAATGTTCCTAAGACACCTCTCTCTCACTGAGAAAAGCGTTCTTCAGGCATGGAAACACAAGAGGTGAAAAGGTGAATAAAAGCATTTCTACCACAATAATCTATGTTCTAATGATGACTCCTATAATGGTGCGTGCTCTTCTACATGGGAGAGACATTCATATTGACCAAAATAACTCGGGGCGCATGGAAAGTCAAAATGTTCCTAAGACACCTCTCTCTCACTGAGAAAAGCGTTCTTCAGGCATGGAAACACAAGAGGTGAAAAGGTGAATAAAAGCATTTCTACCACAATAATCTATGTTCTAATGATGACTCCTATAATGGTGCGTGCTCTTCTACATGGGAGAGACATTCATATTGACCAAAATAACTCGGGGCGTATGGAAAGTCAAAATGTTCCTAAGACACCTCTCTCTCACTGAGAAAAGCGTTCTTCAGGCATGGAAACACAAGAGGTGAAAAGGTGAATAAAAGCATTTCTACCACAATAATCTATGTTCTAATGATGACTCCTATAATGGTGCGTGCTCTTCTACATGGGAGAGACATTCATATTGACCAATATAACTCGGGGCGCATGGAAAGTCAAAATGTTCCTAAGACACCTCTCTCTCACTGAGAAAAGCGTTCTTCAGGCATGGAAACACAAGAGGTGAAAAGGTGAATAAAAGCATTTCTACCACAATAATCTATGTTCTAATGATGACTCCTATAATGGTGCGTGCTCTTCTACATGGGAGAGACATTCATTTTGACCAAAATAACTCGGGGCGCATGGAAAGTCAAAATGTTCCTAAGACACCTCTCTCTCACTGAGAAAAGCGTTTTTCAGGCATGGAACACAAGAGGTGAAAAGGTGAATAAAAGCATTTCTACCACAATAATCTATGTTCTAATGATGACTCCTATAATGGTGCGTGCTCTTCTACATGGGAGAGACATTCATATTGACCAATATAACTCGGGGCGCATGGAAAGTCAAAATGTTCCTAAGACACCTCTCTCTCACTGAGAAAAGCGTTCTTCAGGCATGGAAACACAAGAGGTGAAAAGGTAAATAAAAGCATTTCTACCACAATAATCTATGTTCTAATGATGACTCCTATAATGGTGCGTGCTCTTCTACATGGGAGAGACATTCATATTGACCAAAATAACTCGGGGCGCATGGAAAGTCAAAATGTTCCTAAGACACCTCTCTCTCACTGAGAAAAGCGTTCTTCAGGCATGGAAACACAAGAGGTGAAAAGGTGAATAAAAGCATTTCTACCACAATAATCTATGTTCTAATGATGACTCCTATAATGGTGCGTGCTCTTCTACATGGGAGAGACATTCATATTGACCAATATAACTCGGGGCGCATGGAAAGTCAAAATGTTCCTAAGACACCTCTCTCTCACTGAGAAAAGCGTTCTTCAGGCATGGAAACACAAGAGGTGAAAAGGTGAATAAAAGCATTTCTACCACAATAATCTATGTTCTAATGATGACTCCTATAATGGTGCGTGCTCTTCTACATGGGAGAGACATTCATATTGACCAATATAACTCGGGGCGCATGGAAAGTCAAAATGTTCCTAAGACACCTCTCTCTCACTGAGAAAAGCGTTCTTCAGGCATGGAAACACAAGAGGTGAAAAGGTGAATAAAAGCATTTCTACCACAATAATCTATGTTCTAATGATGACTCCTATAATGGTGCGTGCTCTTCTACATGGGAGAGACATTCATATTGACCAATATAACTCGGGGCGCATGGAAAGTCAAAATGTTCCTAAGACACCTCTCTCTCACTGAGAAAAGCGTTCTTCAGGCATGGAAACACAAGAGGTGAAAAGGTGAATAAAAGCATTTCTACCACAATAATCTATGTTCTAATGATGACTCCTATAATGGTGCGTGCTCTTCTACATGGGAGAGACATTCATATTGACCAAAATAACTCGGGGCGCATGGAAAGTCAAAATGTTCCTAAGACACCTCTCTCTCACTGAGAAAAGCGTTCTTCAGGCATGGAAACACAAGAGGTGAAAAGGTGAATAAAAGCATTTCTACCACAATAATCTATGTTCTAATGATGACTCCTATAATGGTGCGTGCTCTTCTACATGGGAGAGACATTCATATTGACCAAAATAACTCGGGGCGTATGGAAAGTCAAAATGTTCCTAAGACACCTCTCTCTCACTGAGAAAAGCGTTCTTCAGGCATGGAAACACAAGAGGTGAAAAGGTGAATAAAAGCATTTCTACCACAATAATCTATGTTCTAATGATGACTCCTATAATGGTGCGTGCTCTTCTACATGGGAGAGACATTCATATTGACCAATATAACTCGGGGCGCATGGAAAGTCAAAATGTTCCTAAGACACCTCTCTCTCACTGAGAAAAGCGTTCTTCAGGCATGGAAACACAAGAGGTGAAAAGGTGAATAAAAGCATTTCTACCACAATAATCTATGTTCTAATGATGACTCCTATAATGGTGCGTGCTCTTCTACATGGGAGAGACATTCATTTTGACCAAAATAACTCGGGGCGCATGGAAAGTCAAAATGTTCCTAAGACACCTCTCTCTCACTGAGAAAAGCGTTTTTCAGGCATGGAACACAAGAGGTGAAAAGGTGAATAAAAGCATTTCTACCACAATAATCTATGTTCTAATGATGACTCCTATAATGGTGCGTGCTCTTCTACATGGGAGAGACATTCATATTGACCAATATAACTCGGGGCGCATGGAAAGTCAAAATGTTCCTAAGACACCTCTCTCTCACTGAGAAAAGCGTTCTTCAGGCATGGAAACACAAGAGGTGAAAAGGTAAATAAAAGCATTTCTACCACAATAATCTATGTTCTAATGATGACTCCTATAATGGTGCGTGCTCTTCTACATGGGAGAGACATTCATATTGACCAAAATAACTCGGGGCGCATGGAAAGTCAAAATGTTCCTAAGACACCTCTCTCTCACTGAGAAAAGCGTTCTTCAGGCATGGAAACACAAGAGGTGAAAAGGTGAATAAAAGCATTTCTACCACAATAATCTATGTTCTAATGATGACTCCTATAATGGTGCGTGCTCTTCTACATGGGAGAGACATTCATATTGACCAATATAACTCGGGGCGCATGGAAAGTCAAAATGTTCCTAAGACACCTCTCTCTCACTGAGAAAAGCGTTCTTCAGGCATGGAAACACAAGAGGTGAAAAGGTGAATAAAAGCATTTCTACCACAATAATCTATGTTCTAATGATGACTCCTATAATGGTGCGTGCTCTTCTACATGGGAGAGACATTCATATTGACCAAAATAACTCGGGGCGCATGGAAAGTCAAAATGTTCCTAAGACACCTCTCTCTCACTGAGAAAAGCGTTCTTCAGGCATGGAAACACAAGAGGTGAAAAGGTGAATAAAAGCATTTCTACCACAATAATCTATGTTCTAATGATGACTCCTATAATGGTGCATGCTCTTCTACATGGGAGAGACATTCATTTTGACCAAAATAACTCGGGGCGCATGGAAAGTCAAAATGTTCCTAAGACACCTCTCTCTCACTGAGAAAAGCGTTCTTCAGGCATGGAAACACAAGAGGTGAAAAGGTAAATAAAAGCATTTCTACCACAATAATCTATGTTCTAATGATGACTCCTATAATGGTGCGTGCTCTTCTACATGGGAGAGACATTCATATTGACCAAAATAACTCGGGGCGCATGGAAAGTCAAAATGTTCCTAAGACACCTCTCTCTCACTGAGAAAAGCGTTCTTCAGGCATGGAAACACAAGAGGTGAAAAGGTGAATAAAAGCATTTCTACCACAATAATCTATGTTCTAATGATGACTCCTATAATGGTGCGTGCTCTTCTACATGGGAGAGACATTCATATTGACCAATATAACTCGGGGCGCATGGAAAGTCAAAATGTTCCTAAGACACCTCTCTCTCACTGAGAAAAGCGTTCTTCAGGCATGGAAACACAAGAGGTGAAAAGGTGAATAAAAGCATTTCTACCACAATAATCTATGTTCTAATGATGACTCCTATAATGGTGCGTGCTCTTCTACATGGGAGAGACATTCATATTGACCAAAATAACTCGGGGCGCATGGAAAGTCAAAATGTTCCTAAGACACCTCTCTCTCACTGAGAAAAGCGTTCTTCAGGCATGGAAACACAAGAGGTGAAAAGGTGAATAAAAGCATTTCTACCACAATAATCTATGTTCTAAGGATGACTCCTATAATGGTGCATGCTCTTCTACATGGGAGAGACATTCATTTTGACCAAAATAACTCGGGGCGCATGGAAAGTCAAAATGTTCCTAAGACACCTCTCTCTCACTGAGAAAAGCGTTCTTCAGGCATGGAAACACAAGAGGTGAAAAGGTAAATAAAAGCATTTCTACCACAATAATCTATGTTCTAATGATGACTCCTATAATGGTGCGTGCTCTTCTACATGGGAGAGACATTCATATTGACCAAAATAACTCGGGGCGCATGGAAAGTCAAAATGTTCCTAAGACACCTCTCTCTCACTGAGAAAAGCGTTCTTCAGGCATGGAAACACAAGAGGTGAAAAGGTGAATAAAAGCATTTCTACCACAATAATCTATGTTCTAATGATGACTCCTATAATGGTGCGTGCTCTTCTACATGGGAGAGACATTCATATTGACCAAAATAACTCGGGGCGCATGGAAAGTCAAAATGTTCCTAAGACACCTCTCTCTCACTGAGAAAAGCGTTCTTCAGGCATGGAAACACAAGAGGTGAAAAGGTGAATAAAAGCATTTCTACCACAATAATCTATGTTCTAATGATGACTCCTATAATGGTGCGTGCTCTTCTACATGGGAGAGACATTCATATTGACCAAAATAACTCGGGGCGCATGGAAAGTCAAAATGTTCCTAAGACACCTCTCTCTCACTGAGAAAAGCGTTCTTCAGGCATGGAAACACAAGAGGTGAAAAGGTGAATAAAAGCATTTCTACCACAATAATCTATGTTCTAATGATGACTCCTATAATGGTGCATGCTCTTCTACATGGGAGAGACATTCATTTTGACCAAAATAACTCGGGGCGCATGGAAAGTCAAAATGTTCCTAAGACACCTCTCTCTCACTGAGAAAAGCGTTCTTCAGGCATGGAAACACAAGAGGTGAAAAGGTAAATAAAAGCATTTCTACCACAATAATCTATGTTCTAATGATGACTCCTATAATGGTGCGTGCTCTTCTACATGGGAGAGACATTCATATTGACCAAAATAACTCGGGGCGCATGGAAAGTCAAAATGTTCCTAAGACACCTCTCTCTCACTGAGAAAAGCGTTCTTCAGGCATGGAAACACAAGAGGTGAAAAGGTGAATAAAAGCATTTCTACCACAATAATCTATGTTCTAATGATGACTCATATAATGGTGCATGCTCTTCTACATGGGAGAGACATTCATTTTGACCAAAATAACTCGGGGCGCATGGAAAGTCAAAATGTTCCTAAGACACCTCTCTCTCACTGAGAAAAGCGTTCTTCAGGCATGGAAACACAAGAGGTGAAAAGGTAAATAAAAGCATTTCTACCACAATAATCTATGTTCTAATGATGACTCCTATAATGGTGCGTGCTCTTCTACATGGGAGAGACATTCATATTGACCAAAATAACTCGGGGCGCATGGAAAGTCAAAATGTTCCTAAGACACCTCTCTCTCACTGAGAAAAGCGTTCTTCAGGCATGGAAACACAAGAGGTGAAAAGGTGAATAAAAGCATTTCTACCACAATAATCTATGTTCTAATGATGACTCCTATAATGGTGCGTGCTCTTCTACATGGGAGAGACATTCATATTGACCAATATAACTCGGGGCGCATGGAAAGTCAAAATGTTCCTAAGACACCTCTCTCTCACTGAGAAAAGCGTTCTTCAGGCATGGAAACACAAGAGGTGAAAAGGTGAATAAAAGCATTTCTACCACAATAATCTATGTTCTAATGATGACTCCTATAATGGTGCGTGCTCTTCTACATGGGAGAGACATTCATATTGACCAAAATAACTCGGGGCGCATGGAAAGTCAAAATGTTCCTAAGACACCTCTCTCTCACTGAGAAAAGCGTTCTTCAGGCATGGAAACACAAGAGGTGAAAAGGTGAATAAAAGCATTTCTACCACAATAATCTATGTTCTAATGATGACTCCTATAATGGTGCGTGCTCTTCTACATGGGAGAGACATTCATATTGACCAAAATAACTCGGGGCGTATGGAAAGTCAAAATGTTCCTAAGACACCTCTCTCTCACTGAGAAAAGCGTTCTTCAGGCATGGAAACACAAGAGGTGAAAAGGTGAATAAAAGCATTTCTACCACAATAATCTATGTTCTAATGATGACTCCTATAATGGTGCGTGCTCTTCTACATGGGAGAGACATTCATATTGACCAATATAACTCGGGGCGCATGGAAAGTCAAAATGTTCCTAAGACACCTCTCTCTCACTGAGAAAAGCGTTCTTCAGGCATGGAAACACAAGAGGTGAAAAGGTGAATAAAAGCATTTCTACCACAATAATCTATGTTCTAATGATGACTCCTATAATGGTGCGTGCTCTTCTACATGGGAGAGACATTCATTTTGACCAAAATAACTCGGGGCGCATGGAAAGTCAAAATGTTCCTAAGACACCTCTCTCTCACTGAGAAAAGCGTTTTTCAGGCATGGAACACAAGAGGTGAAAAGGTGAATAAAAGCATTTCTACCACAATAATCTATGTTCTAATGATGACTCCTATAATGGTGCGTGCTCTTCTACATGGGAGAGACATTCATATTGACCAATATAACTCGGGGCGCATGGAAAGTCAAAATGTTCCTAAGACACCTCTCTCTCACTGAGAAAAGCGTTCTTCAGGCATGGAAACACAAGAGGTGAAAAGGTAAATAAAAGCATTTCTACCACAATAATCTATGTTCTAATGATGACTCCTATAATGGTGCGTGCTCTTCTACATGGGAGAGACATTCATATTGACCAAAATAACTCGGGGCGCATGGAAAGTCAAAATGTTCCTAAGACACCTCTCTCTCACTGAGAAAAGCGTTCTTCAGGCATGGAAACACAAGAGGTGAAAAGGTGAATAAAAGCATTTCTACCACAATAATCTATGTTCTAATGATGACTCCTATAATGGTGCGTGCTCTTCTACATGGGAGAGACATTCATATTGACCAATATAACTCGGGGCGCATGGAAAGTCAAAATGTTCCTAAGACACCTCTCTCTCACTGAGAAAAGCGTTCTTCAGGCATGGAAACACAAGAGGTGAAAAGGTGAATAAAAGCATTTCTACCACAATAATCTATGTTCTAATGATGACTCCTATAATGGTGCGTGCTCTTCTACATGGGAGAGACATTCATATTGACCAATATAACTCGGGGCGCATGGAAAGTCAAAATGTTCCTAAGACACCTCTCTCTCACTGAGAAAAGCGTTCTTCAGGCATGGAAACACAAGAGGTGAAAAGGTGAATAAAAGCATTTCTACCACAATAATCTATGTTCTAATGATGACTCCTATAATGGTGCGTGCTCTTCTACATGGGAGAGACATTCATATTGACCAATATAACTCGGGGCGCATGGAAAGTCAAAATGTTCCTAAGACACCTCTCTCTCACTGAGAAAAGCGTTCTTCAGGCATGGAAACACAAGAGGTGAAAAGGTGAATAAAAGCATTTCTACCACAATAATCTATGTTCTAATGATGACTCCTATAATGGTGCGTGCTCTTCTACATGGGAGAGACATTCATATTGACCAAAATAACTCGGGGCGCATGGAAAGTCAAAATGTTCCTAAGACACCTCTCTCTCACTGAGAAAAGCGTTCTTCAGGCATGGAAACACAAGAGGTGAAAAGGTGAATAAAAGCATTTCTACCACAATAATCTATGTTCTAATGATGACTCCTATAATGGTGCGTGCTCTTCTACATGGGAGAGACATTCATATTGACCAAAATAACTCGGGGCGTATGGAAAGTCAAAATGTTCCTAAGACACCTCTCTCTCACTGAGAAAAGCGTTCTTCAGGCATGGAAACACAAGAGGTGAAAAGGTGAATAAAAGCATTTCTACCACAATAATCTATGTTCTAATGATGACTCCTATAATGGTGCGTGCTCTTCTACATGGGAGAGACATTCATATTGACCAATATAACTCGGGGCGCATGGAAAGTCAAAATGTTCCTAAGACACCTCTCTCTCACTGAGAAAAGCGTTCTTCAGGCATGGAAACACAAGAGGTGAAAAGGTGAATAAAAGCATTTCTACCACAATAATCTATGTTCTAATGATGACTCCTATAATGGTGCGTGCTCTTCTACATGGGAGAGACATTCATTTTGACCAAAATAACTCGGGGCGCATGGAAAGTCAAAATGTTCCTAAGACACCTCTCTCTCACTGAGAAAAGCGTTTTTCAGGCATGGAACACAAGAGGTGAAAAGGTGAATAAAAGCATTTCTACCACAATAATCTATGTTCTAATGATGACTCCTATAATGGTGCGTGCTCTTCTACATGGGAGAGACATTCATATTGACCAATATAACTCGGGGCGCATGGAAAGTCAAAATGTTCCTAAGACACCTCTCTCTCACTGAGAAAAGCGTTCTTCAGGCATGGAAACACAAGAGGTGAAAAGGTAAATAAAAGCATTTCTACCACAATAATCTATGTTCTAATGATGACTCCTATAATGGTGCGTGCTCTTCTACATGGGAGAGACATTCATATTGACCAAAATAACTCGGGGCGCATGGAAAGTCAAAATGTTCCTAAGACACCTCTCTCTCACTGAGAAAAGCGTTCTTCAGGCATGGAAACACAAGAGGTGAAAAGGTGAATAAAAGCATTTCTACCACAATAATCTATGTTCTAATGATGACTCCTATAATGGTGCGTGCTCTTCTACATGGGAGAGACATTCATATTGACCAATATAACTCGGGGCGCATGGAAAGTCAAAATGTTCCTAAGACACCTCTCTCTCACTGAGAAAAGCGTTCTTCAGGCATGGAAACACAAGAGGTGAAAAGGTGAATAAAAGCATTTCTACCACAATAATCTATGTTCTAATGATGACTCCTATAATGGTGCGTGCTCTTCTACATGGGAGAGACATTCATATTGACCAAAATAACTCGGGGCGCATGGAAAGTCAAAATGTTCCTAAGACACCTCTCTCTCACTGAGAAAAGCGTTCTTCAGGCATGGAAACACAAGAGGTGAAAAGGTGAATAAAAGCATTTCTACCACAATAATCTATGTTCTAATGATGACTCCTATAATGGTGCATGCTCTTCTACATGGGAGAGACATTCATTTTGACCAAAATAACTCGGGGCGCATGGAAAGTCAAAATGTTCCTAAGACACCTCTCTCTCACTGAGAAAAGCGTTCTTCAGGCATGGAAACACAAGAGGTGAAAAGGTAAATAAAAGCATTTCTACCACAATAATCTATGTTCTAATGATGACTCCTATAATGGTGCGTGCTCTTCTACATGGGAGAGACATTCATATTGACCAAAATAACTCGGGGCGCATGGAAAGTCAAAATGTTCCTAAGACACCTCTCTCTCACTGAGAAAAGCGTTCTTCAGGCATGGAAACACAAGAGGTGAAAAGGTGAATAAAAGCATTTCTACCACAATAATCTATGTTCTAATGATGACTCCTATAATGGTGCGTGCTCTTCTACATGGGAGAGACATTCATATTGACCAATATAACTCGGGGCGCATGGAAAGTCAAAATGTTCCTAAGACACCTCTCTCTCACTGAGAAAAGCGTTCTTCAGGCATGGAAACACAAGAGGTGAAAAGGTGAATAAAAGCATTTCTACCACAATAATCTATGTTCTAATGATGACTCCTATAATGGTGCGTGCTCTTCTACATGGGAGAGACATTCATATTGACCAAAATAACTCGGGGCGCATGGAAAGTCAAAATGTTCCTAAGACACCTCTCTCTCACTGAGAAAAGCGTTCTTCAGGCATGGAAACACAAGAGGTGAAAAGGTGAATAAAAGCATTTCTACCACAATAATCTATGTTCTAAGGATGACTCCTATAATGGTGCATGCTCTTCTACATGGGAGAGACATTCATTTTGACCAAAATAACTCGGGGCGCATGGAAAGTCAAAATGTTCCTAAGACACCTCTCTCTCACTGAGAAAAGCGTTCTTCAGGCATGGAAACACAAGAGGTGAAAAGGTAAATAAAAGCATTTCTACCACAATAATCTATGTTCTAATGATGACTCCTATAATGGTGCGTGCTCTTCTACATGGGAGAGACATTCATATTGACCAAAATAACTCGGGGCGCATGGAAAGTCAAAATGTTCCTAAGACACCTCTCTCTCACTGAGAAAAGCGTTCTTCAGGCATGGAAACACAAGAGGTGAAAAGGTGAATAAAAGCATTTCTACCACAATAATCTATGTTCTAATGATGACTCCTATAATGGTGCGTGCTCTTCTACATGGGAGAGACATTCATATTGACCAATATAACTCGGGGCGCATGGAAAGTCAAAATGTTCCTAAGACACCTCTCTCTCACTGAGAAAAGCGTTCTTCAGGCATGGAAACACAAGAGGTGAAAAGGTGAATAAAAGCATTTCTACCACAATAATCTATGTTCTAATGATGACTCCTATAATGGTGCGTGCTCTTCTACATGGGAGAGACATTCATATTGACCAAAATAACTCGGGGCGCATGGAAAGTCAAAATGTTCCTAAGACACCTCTCTCTCACTGAGAAAAGCGTTCTTCAGGCATGGAAACACAAGAGGTGAAAAGGTGAATAAAAGCATTTCTACCACAATAATCTATGTTCTAAGGATGACTCCTATAATGGTGCATGCTCTTCTACATGGGAGAGACATTCATTTTGACCAAAATAACTCGGGGCGCATGGAAAGTCAAAATGTTCCTAAGACACCTCTCTCTCACTGAGAAAAGCGTTCTTCAGGCATGGAAACACAAGAGGTGAAAAGGTAAATAAAAGCATTTCTACCACAATAATCTATGTTCTAATGATGACTCCTATAATGGTGCGTGCTCTTCTACATGGGAGAGACATTCATATTGACCAAAATAACTCGGGGCGCATGGAAAGTCAAAATGTTCCTAAGACACCTCTCTCTCACTGAGAAAAGCGTTCTTCAGGCATGGAAACACAAGAGGTGAAAAGGTGAATAAAAGCATTTCTACCACAATAATCTATGTTCTAATGATGACTCCTATAATGGTGCGTGCTCTTCTACATGGGAGAGACATTCATATTGACCAATATAACTCGGGGCGCATGGAAAGTCAAAATGTTCCTAAGACACCTCTCTCTCACTGAGAAAAGCGTTCTTCAGGCATGGAAACACAAGAGGTGAAAAGGTGAATAAAAGCATTTCTACCACAATAATCTATGTTCTAATGATGACTCCTATAATGGTGCGTGCTCTTCTACATGGGAGAGACATTCATATTGACCAATATAACTCGGGGCGCATGGAAAGTCAAAATGTTCCTAAGACACCTCTCTCTCACTGAGAAAAGCGTTCTTCAGGCATGGAAACACAAGAGGTGAAAAGGTAAATAAAAGCATTTCTACCACAATAATCTATGTTCTAATGATGACTCCTATAATGGTGCGTGCTCTTCTACATGGGAGAGACATTCATATTGACCAAAATAACTCGGGGCGCATGGAAAGTCAAAATGTTCCTAAGACACCTCTCTCTCACTGAGAAAAGCGTTCTTCAGGCATGGAAACACAAGAGGTGAAAAGGTGAATAAAAGCATTTCTACCACAATAATCTATGTTCTAATGATGACTCCTATAATGGTGCGTGCTCTTCTACATGGGAGAGACATTCATATTGACCAATATAACTCGGGGCGCATGGAAAGTCAAAATGTTCCTAAGACACCTCTCTCTCACTGAGAAAAGCGTTCTTCAGGCATGGAAACACAAGAGGTGAAAAGGTGAATAAAAGCATTTCTACCACAATAATCTATGTTCTAATGATGACTCCTATAATGGTGCGTGCTCTTCTACATGGGAGAGACATTCATATTGACCAAAATAACTCGGGGCGCATGGAAAGTCAAAATGTTCCTAAGACACCTCTCTCTCACTGAGAAAAGCGTTCTTCAGGCATGGAAACACAAGAGGTGAAAAGGTGAATAAAAGCATTTCTACCACAATAATCTATGTTCTAATGATGACTCCTATAATGGTGCGTGCTCTTCTACATGGGAGAGACATTCATTTTGACCAAAATAACTCGGGGCGCATGGAAAGTCAAAATGTTCCTAAGACACCTCTCTCTCACTGAGAAAAGCGTTCTTCAGGCATGGAAACACAAGAGGTGAAAAGGTAAATAAAAGCATTTCTACCACAATAATCTATGTTCTAATGATGACTCCTATAATGGTGCGTGCTCTTCTACATGGGAGAGACATTCATATTGACCAAAATAACTCGGGGCGCATGGAAAGTCAAAATGTTCCTAAGACACCTCTCTCTCACTGAGAAAAGCGTTCTTCAGGCATGGAAACACAAGAGGTGAAAAGGTGAATAAAAGCATTTCTACCACAATAATCTATGTTCTAATGATGACTCCTATAATGGTGCGTGCTCTTCTACATGGGAGAGACATTCATATTGACCAATATAACTCGGGGCGCATGGAAAGTCAAAATGTTCCTAAGACACCTCTCTCTCACTGAGAAAAGCGTTCTTCAGGCATGGAAACACAAGAGGTGAAAAGGTGAATAAAAGCATTTCTACCACAATAATCTATGTTCTAATGATGACTCCTATAATGGTGCGTGCTCTTCTACATGGGAGAGACATTCATATTGACCAAAATAACTCGGGGCGCATGGAAAGTCAAAATGTTCCTAAGACACCTCTCTCTCACTGAGAAAAGCGTTCTTCAGGCATGGAAACACAAGAGGTGAAAAGGTGAATAAAAGCATTTCTACCACAATAATCTATGTTCTAATGATGACTCCTATAATGGTGCGTGCTCTTCTACATGGGAGAGACATTCATATTGACCAATATAACTCGGGGCGCATGGAAAGTCAAAATGTTCCTAAGACACCTCTCTCTCACTGAGAAAAGCGTTCTTCAGGCATGGAAACACAAGAGGTGAAAAGGTAAATAAAAGCATTTCTACCACAATAATCTATGTTCTAATGATGACTCCTATAATGGTGCGTGCTCTTCTACATGGGAGAGACATTCATATTGACCAAAATAACTCGGGGCGCATGGAAAGTCAAAATGTTCCTAAGACACCTCTCTCTCACTGAGAAAAGCGTTCTTCAGGCATGGAAACACAAGAGGTGAAAAGGTGAATAAAAGCATTTCTACCACAATAATCTATGTTCTAATGATGACTCCTATAATGGTGCGTGCTCTTCTACATGGGAGAGACATTCATATTGACCAATATAACTCGGGGCGCATGGAAAGTCAAAATGTTCCTAAGACACCTCTCTCTCACTGAGAAAAGCGTTCTTCAGGCATGGAAACACAAGAGGTGAAAAGGTGAATAAAAGCATTTCTACCACAATAATCTATGTTCTAATGATGACTCCTATAATGGTGCGTGCTCTTCTACATGGGAGAGACATTCATATTGACCAAAATAACTCGGGGCGCATGGAAAGTCAAAATGTTCCTAAGACACCTCTCTCTCACTGAGAAAAGCGTTCTTCAGGCATGGAAACACAAGAGGTGAAAAGGTAAATAAAAGCATTTCTACCACAATAATCTATGTTCTAATGATGACTCCTATAATGGTGCGTGCTCTTCTACATGGGAGAGACATTCATATTGACCAAAATAACTCGGGGCGCATGGAAAGTCAAAATGTTCCTAAGACACCTCTCTCTCACTGAGAAAAGCGTTCTTCAGGCATGGAAACACAAGAGGTGAAAAGGTGAATAAAAGCATTTCTACCACAATAATCTATGTTCTAATGATGACTCCTATAATGGTGCGTGCTCTTCTACATGGGAGAGACATTCATATTGACCAATATAACTCGGGGCGCATGGAAAGTCAAAATGTTCCTAAGACACCTCTCTCTCACTGAGAAAAGCGTTCTTCAGGCATGGAAACACAAGAGGTGAAAAGGTGAATAAAAGCATTTCTACCACAATAATCTATGTTCTAATGATGACTCCTATAATGGTGCGTGCTCTTCTACATGGGAGAGACATTCATATTGACCAAAATAACTCGGGG